>NC_072837.1:17146153-17468269 GCF_027744805.1 Dunckerocampus dactyliophorus | reverse complement strand
GGTGGCCCCCCCTCACGGAAGTCTGTTTGCACAACCACAGACGACATCATGGGCTGACTGCTGGTTCCGGCTGCCATTTTGTTTAGCGAGCTAATTGGATGCTAACAAAGAAGGACGTTTTGTGATGAAAAGAATACATTAAGAACACAGCTGGACTCACACAGTGCATCGACATCATGGCACCATGCCGCCATGTCGTACGCGGACCGCAGAACGCTCGGAAATCGATTTTCGATGTTAACTGAAATTTTCTGGATTGTTTCTCTCTCTCCCAAATGTCCCCAAAAAGTGCTGGGGGGTAAACTACCAAAATGAGCTGCGTATCAAGTCCATGTTTCCCCACACGGAGAGCCAGCGTGTCTCGTTGCTGCCAAACCAAAACAAAAGATACAAACGAAACATTACGTCCTAGCACGAGAACACACAGAATGCGCTTCTAATTTACGACAATGACGGTGATAATTCTAACTGGACAAACCACTTCTGATTGGCTGAGGAAGCTAAATGAATGAATGAGTTAACCGTAGACCAACGACACATAAGCACAATGCAACAAAAGGGTTGTGACACACTGGATGGGATCGTTCAAAGGCTGGGCTCCTTTTTTTTTTACACTGTGAACCAGCATTGTGCTCCTCTCTAGTTGTCTGTGTGTGTGTGTGTGTGTGTGTGTGTGTGTGTGTGTGTGTGTGTGTGTGTGTGTGTGTGTGTGTGTGTCTTTGTGAGTATCGTGGCACCTTGTTGCATGACTGTATCTCATGCTACACTCTCCTTTCTGGCTATTTTTTGTTTTTTGCTCTTTAACACCAAGCAGCCGCTGACTCAAATCGGGCGTATTTGAAGAAGTGTGCAACCTTTCAAAAAGGAAAAAGTAACGTGGCCGTGTCAAGGAGAGGGAGGGTAAATAAAAACGTGAACGAGCCACTGCATTCACCGTCGTTCTCCTTTCTCGCCACAGTGTAACTGTCAGGACGTTGGGTAATTCATAAAGACGCTTCTCAAGGCGGTCGGCTAATGCACCCTCGTCTGGCTCGCTGTGTTTGTTCAGAGACTTTGGCACATTTTGGGGTAAAAGTCGAGCCCGTCACACGCAAACCGGAAAGCGGGACCGATGTCTCGCAAAGGCCGGGAGCAGAAACAACGTTACGGCATCTCCTGCACTGCAGTCGTTGCTTCTGTCTTAGGAGGCGCTATACGGAGCTCTTTGCCTGGATATTTTGGTACATTTTGGGTGAAAACCCCCCAAAAAACAAGTACAGCTGCACATCACGGTTGGAACATCACTCATTCATTCTATCGTGTTTTTTTTTTTTAATGAATGAATGAATAATTTAATTTTGTGGTTGACTATGGACTATTATCAGTCCCAACATATTGAAAGACGCATTGTGGTCACCAGGCGTCAGTAACGTTACATTAGCTTACATCACATGACCTTAACTTGCACTGCATGGAGTCCGCCATGGCATGTCCGACATGATGGAGTGAAAACAAGTTCTCCTCCCATTCCGTGTGGAAGTGGTACGTTTTTGGCTTCTTACTTTGTCCTTCTTCCCCATTCCGTTATAAACCCTTTAATGTGAGAAAAAATACATTTGAAGCTAAATAGCTAGCTCGATAGCATGCTATGCTTAGAAGCCGTGGCCATCTCTTGTGCTATATTTTTGTGCAATGTAATGTAAACAAAGGATAATCAGAGTGTAAAAATGACTATGGGGGGGTTATTTCATGTCTAAAGGGCTATTAAAAACTGTCTTAAGAAAGTTATAAACTGCTTTTTTTATGCTATAACTGTGAAAATATTCCGTTTATTAATATTGAATCCTACTTTGCAGAAATGCACTTATCTCTGTCAGATCGGGAACTAATTAACCGCGATAAACGAAGGACGACCGCGCAAACCTTTGCCAAACACTTCCCAAATGGGGGCCCCCTCTCACGGAAGTCTGTTGGACGAGAGAGGCACCCTGCCGACCTACGCATCCGTTGATCTTTTTGCTAACAGCAAAGACTCCAAAGTGTCAAGACCAGCCAATCATTTCCAGCGCCGCTGTTGCATCGGGTTCCACGTCACCACCGTGCTGTGTGCGCCCCAGGCCGCTCTCTGCCCCGAAACAAGCTAATCTCTGTTTCCAGCGCTGGCCTGGCTCCAGCTGGCCAGCGTTTACACAGCCAGGCATAAACACTTAAGATTATGGATGAGTCTGATTTATTGCTCCGGCCCCAGACGGCTGTTTTGGCACGGGACGTCACGGAAAACTCTCATGGCGATCTTTGCTTACCCTCCAAGCATGACTCATTGTTATTGTTATTGTTGTCTTTCCGCATAATGGAGAGGATCAAGTGTTGCTCACACCCACAACTCAACACACTGTATCGACAAAAGTATTGGGACACTTGGTTCTTTGGTCCCTTCTGGTTTATCCAAAAGGTGCTGTAGTTTATTTCGAGAAAAAAATGCATCTTTGCTGTTTCTTTTTTCCCCATTTTTGCTGGGCTGTTTTTTTCAAATTCTCCAAATATTTCAACTTTCTTCTTAAATAATCTTTGTAAAAAAAAAAATAGTTTGGTGAGATTTTGACTTTGTTCCCATAATATTGTAACTTTTTCCCCGTCCTGCTCCGGTCATCCCTCGCAGGATGGTGTTTTTCACAAATGAATGAGTGAGAGCTAAAAACTAGAGATGCTGCCGATACCGCTATGGATCATCCTTGAGTGAAATCAGCCGATACCGATACCGATCACATAGATTAAGTGTACATTTTTAAACGTACTTTTGGCTTTATCAAGGGTCACCACCCTTTTTTCTCGTGAGAGCTACTTTTACAAAATGAAAACGGCCGAAAAGCTCCTCGGCCGTCAGGGTTGGGGGGTCAGTCATTGTATGTCCAAAATGATAGAAGGAAAACAAAAAAATATCCTCCAATCCCGTGTGGAAGTGGTACGTTTTTGGCTTCTTAAGTTTAGAAGAAATAAATTTGAGGCTAACTGATTAGCTTGTTAGCTTGCTAGCTAGCGGTCTTCTTGAGTCCCTGCAGCATTTGAGTTGTGCAATTTGATGTAAACAATGAATAAAGGTGACAAGTGGGGTTGTATTTCCAGCTCTAATAATGTGAAAAAGTGTACTTAGAACGTCACAAACACATTTTCTACGATCTAACTACAAAAATTTGTCTTCATGTTTTGATGTTATTCTTGTCAAATTACAGGTGATAATTTTCTTTTAATATTTTGACTTTATTCTTTTAACATTATCATTTTTTCCGAATTCTAATTTTCCAAACGTTTCGTTTGTTTCTCATAATATGACTTTAAAAAATAACATATTTCTTTAATATAACTTTATTATTTCTTTCCTTTAATTCTACTTAACATTACGTCATTATTCTTGGATTAAAATAAAATTTCCCATTAAATTACAACTTTTTTTCTCTTAATACGCCCCCCCGGGCCACCCTGTGGACAGCCCTGGCCGACACCAAACTCATCCAAGCATGCCAAAATGGACTTTGCGTTGTGCTCTTGGGAACAGAAAAGGACCCCCCCCCCCCCAAGCTGTTCCCACATAGTTGGACCCATACAAACGATTACAAACGATCCAAGATGTCGTGCTAAGATTCAGAGTGGCAGTCCAACGCATTTAAGGAGCGCGTCTCGATACTTTCATCCATTTGATACACGCACATGTACGCCCTCTCTCTCTCACACACACACACACACACACACACACACACGCACGCACGCACGCACACTTGTTGTTTCTCACAGTCTCGCAGTTGTTTGATTTACTTGCTGACCTCTGATCTCGTCTGGGCGGTGCTGGACTTTTGGCCATGCTGCCGTTCCAACTGGTCCAGCTCCAACATAACTGCACTTGTGTGTGCGCGTGTGTGCGTGCGTGCGTGCGTGCGGGCGTGTGTGTGTGTGTCTGTGTGATGACCCAAGCCAACCTTTACGTTTCCTGTCATTAGTGAAAGTCATTCCATTCACATGCACACAGGATATCGGCGTTATTGAAAGAAGCATCTATCTGGGGTGTTGTGCCGTGTTTGTACGTCCCACAGTTGAAGCTGAAGGCCCCTGAGATCGTACATTTGGGATTTTGGCCAACATTTTTGGTGAAAAACCTGTTAAAGTCACGGAGTTGCAACCGCATAACTTCATGAGAACCTGACAGTGGTTAACTTCTTTTTACACTTGACAATTAAAAGATTAGCTTACCCCGGGCCTTCGTCATGAACGTGTTTTCTGGGTGGTTAGCTTCTTTTTACACTTGTGTGACAGTTATTTCCACCCATCCTTTTTCTATCCTAATTAGGGTGACGGGGTATGCTGGAGCCTATCCCAGCAGACTCCGGGTGAGAGGCGGGGTACCCCCTAGACTGGCACGCATGATTTCCTGTTAGGAAAAATGTTAGTAGTTTTAAAAAAGCGAACAAGTGCAAAGTCCACCGGCGTTCCAGAAGTCCCATAACGGATTTGCAAAAACACAAAGTCAAATATGGCAGGAGGAACTGGAGAAATGCTCATCAGACAATCAGCGGTTTGGCTGCGGGACCCGCCGTCACCCTTCAGTGAGAAGAACGTAAACTTCTCAAATATGAAATTCATCGCATAGACTACACTGATGTATTTCAGTTTGAAATGTAGAAAGACGGTCTGCAATGGCTACGTGGCTGCCCGCAGCGTGCTGGCTTTTCAACGTGTTGCAAGCGTCCCAGTATACGCCGCCCTCACCCTGCTGCCAGCACGCCAGCTACGCCCCAAGTCGCTCACGCCCTGCTCCTCCTCCTTCACGGACGTCGCGTCGTTACGCTGCCATTTTGTGGGCAAAGACCACTAAAAAGGGAAGTGAGTCGCGACCCACCAGTTGAGAATCCCTGCTTTATGTGACAAGGTCCTTGAAAGCAGCAAAGATCTTATGTATGACATTTCAAGGACTGCATGGAAAAGAAGAAAAAGCACGGGGCAAACATCGTCTTTATGACCAGAGCGGCCTACAAGAACGTTGTGCGGCGTGCGGCCATCGAGCTGATGTGCTTCACCAGGCAAATGTGATGATGTATGCTGT
The DNA here is from genome assembly GCF_027744805.1 of Dunckerocampus dactyliophorus. NCBI lineage: Eukaryota > Metazoa > Chordata > Actinopteri > Syngnathiformes > Syngnathidae > Dunckerocampus > Dunckerocampus dactyliophorus. The sequence continues at coordinate 17,463,198 of NC_072837.1, read as the reverse complement.
CTCAACACACGACGGCAGATAGAGAAGTTGGAAAAAAAGAGGTGACACACTTCCAGCGTCTCCTGTTGAGGCTGGCGAGCTCCATCGTGACGCTTTTAATCTACTTGAGCTCGTGGGTTAGCTCCTTGTCCTCATTGTGCAACACTCAAAACACCTCAATCCCTTGTTCTCACTCCCCGTTAAGCCCCAGATAAGGAAGTGGATTGCTTTTTCTTTGGTTTTTTTGCTTCTTTCAGTGAGAGTGAGCCTGTGGGAGACCAAGCGGGGGGGCAGTAAATCTCTGCAGCTCCCAAGTACATATGGAGGAATGATAATCAGCTTTCTGCAGATGAGCTAATGTCCTTACCGCGGCTGAGGAAAGGAGACGAGAGGAGAGGAAAGGAGGTCTATATTTAGTGTCCACGCTCGCCCACTTTGACGGAGGATCACAGCAACGTTCTCGTTAGCATATCTCATCTCTATGTGCTAGAATGCGTTCAAACGGAGAGAGAAGACGTGAAGGAGCGCAGGAGGAGAGCAGGAAGTAGAGACCAGTTAGCACGCATCCCCGGGAGGAGGCCAGGGCTCTGCCGGTAGTAACATCAGCACGTGTTTCACCATCCCAGCCCACCGTTGCCAACCCGCCCGCCGCTAATGAGGTTTGGCAAACGCCGCAGTGACGGCAGAGTGACGTCTCTCCGAGGGGAAATCCTTCACGTTCAGCTGTCACTTGCTGGCAAGGTGGCAGGGGGGCACCTTGGAGCGTTGGCCCGGTAGAACCTTTCACTCATGATAAAGCATCATTGCTTGTTTAAATGCCGAGCGGCATGACCTTAACAAGGAAAAGCCTCCAATGTGGCCGAATGACAACAATTCTGCAAAGATGTGTGGGCCAAAATTCCTCCACAGCGCTGTAAGAGACTCATTGCAAGTTATCACAAAAAAAACAGCCGCGCACCACAAATGGCCCCCGGGCCGCACTTTGGACACCACTGGTGTAGCATGTCCCGCATCGTGCCACATAACCTGTAAATCCTCTTCATTGTTGTGATTTAAAAAGTGCTATTCCAAACCAAAGAAACACTGCGTATGTCAAGGGGCAGCGTTGCTTTAGAGTAGTCAGTGTACAGCTTGTATAGCACGTTTCATATCTATAAGCATCGTCCCTTGAGAAGACATCCTGCAGTAAAACGTGAGGGGTGTACTCACCTTTCCGAGACGCTGTAAATACAGTACGGTGGATCCCTGCATATTGAGGGGGGGGGTTCACAGAAAACACATCTCATTCACCGTACTTGGGTAATAATTGATCGATATGCGATAATGCATGTCAAATGTACAGCATGCATGTCCCACTGTTAGAGAGCCACAATATTGACATGTTTATGTCTTTTCATGCTGAGATGTCACACTTTGTTCAACGGTCCTTGAACCACATTGTTGTTGTGAGCTTAGTGCGAAGCGGAAGCACGAGCTACTCACACTAGCTACTCACACTAGCTACTCACACTAGCTACTCACACTAGCTATTCACACTAGCTACTCACACTAGCTACTCACACTAGCTACTCACACTAGCTATTCACACTAGCTACTCACACTAGCTACTCACACTAGCTACTCACACTAGCTATTCACACTAGCTACTCACACTAGCTACTCACACTAGCTACTCACACTAGCTATTCACACTAGCTACTCACACTAGCTACTCACACCAGCTACTCACACTAGTTACTCACACTAGTTACTCACACTAGCTACTCACACCAGCTATTCACACTAGCTATTCACACTAGCTACTCACACCAGCTACTCACACTAGCTACTCACACTAGTTACTCACACTAGTTACTCACACTAGCTACTCACACTAGCTATTCACACTAGCTACTCACACTAGCTACTCACACTAGCTATTCACACTAGCTACTCACACCAGCTACTCACACTAGTTACTCACACTAGTTACTCACACTAGCTACTCACACCAGCTATTCACACTAGCTATTCACACTAGCTACTCACACCAGCTACTCACACTAGCTACTCACACTAGTTACTCACACTAGTTACTCACACTAGCTACTCACACTAGCTATTCACACTAGCTACTCACACTAGCTACTCACACTAGCTATTCACACTAGCTACTCACACTAGCTACTAGCTATTATCATTCATTAGTGGTGAGCACCTACAGTATACATTTTACTCTTTACATGTGTTTCAGAAAGTTTCAAGCAATAGTTTGGATTTTTTGACGTGAAGTTGTATTACGCCGCACGGTGGCCAAGTTGTTAGCATGTTGGCCACACAAGGCAGGAGGTTTCGGTTTGAATCTCTGTTGGGCATCTCTGTGTGGAGTTTGCATGTTCTCCCCGTGCGTGTGTGGGTTTTCTCCGGGTACTCCGGTTTCCTCCCACATTCCAAAAACATGCATGTTAGCTTCATTGGTGACTCTAAAGTGTCCATAGGTATGAATGTGAGTGTGAATGGTTGCTTGTCTATATGTGCCCTGCCATTGGCTGGCGACCAGTCCAGGGTGTACCCCGCCTGTCACACAAAGTCAGCTGGGATAGGCTCCAGCATACCCGTGACCCTAATGAGGATAAGCGGCATAGAAAATGGATGGAAGTTGTATGACACCAACATTAGCAATAAAAGTGTTGAAAATTTATGACACAATTTTGCCTCACACTCTTAAAGGGATAGTTTGGATTTTTTTGACATGAAGTTGTATGACATGCCCCCCAGCTTGACTTACCCCCCACTTGGTCTCTTAAGTCCAGTTCTGGTCAGATTTCTGTGATGTAGTTCCGCTTAGTTGCTGGGGACAATTAAGTCAAGAGTTTGGTTTCAGAAATCTGAACTGGACTTAACTGGACTGGAATTGTCATTATGGACTAAAAAACATCATTTTTATTGCTAATGATGAGAAATGGGAGAACATCAACGTCAAGCTAGCAGGAGGCTTTGAAAGGCGGTAGGAGGAGTGAGCCGTGTGTCATAGCGAGACATTTTTACTGGCGTATCAGTTATTTGCGGTTTTTTTGGGGGGGGGTGCCATTTGCTGGTGGTCCCGGAATGTGAAAGAAAACAACCAAGATGTGGCTTTCAGCTTTAATTTAAGAGTTTTCACAAAAAAAGTGGCATTAGCCATTCAGGAAGTACAGCCATTTCATCCAGAGCACCGCGTGGACAATGATTGCTAATAGCCATGAAGATAATAACCACGTCAACTGCTATTGGAACAGCTTGCTGGTGTTTGCTGATGATGTCACTTCCTGTTTTGTCGGTGCCGACCAAAGGCAGCCCCTTTCTCTGTCCAAATCGCTGTGGACCCAACTGCGTCTGCTCCTGCTGGTATTGATGCTCTAATCTCAGAGTGGTTAAGGTGCAGTGACCGCAGCGACGTGTACGGTTTGCTTTTGTTTACTGGAAATCATCGACTCACATTCTCCATTTTGCACACGTCAACTGCTGCGAGTCATTGCATTTTTCAGTTTTGGTCAAACGTGACGAAAGGCCGTCTGGGTCGTGACTCTCTCTGTGGTTGCGACCACTTCACCTTCTTTCGCAGCACATAAGAAATGAAACTGTCTGAAAATGACCCTCCTATTTCACTGGTACTGTATCAGCATTTTTTTATTGCGTCTCTCTTTAATTCTTTAGAGTGGCGTGTTGCTACTTCCTCTTTGGTGATCGGCCCGTGTGTTTCAGAGTCTTTTGTCTAAATATTGCAGCAACGACAACAACAAGAAAAATAATCACTTGGTCCCCCGCAGCGCAGGTAACCTCTGCTCAGCAATACATTCATTGAATGGAGCGGATTTCTACAAAAATCACAAAAATATATCTTTCCCTTTAATCCCAGGCACTTGAAGACGTAAAAAGCATGCATTGTTTTGTTGTTTCTCGTGTAGCGGTCATGTAAACAGTAGTCGCTTCCTCATTTTGCATTATTAAAAAAGTCACATGGTAGCAGACAGAAAGTGACGCCCCGTCCACCTTGAAGGGGATGTGGAGATCATTGGCGCTCGGGTGTCCGCTCCCTGTGAGATATCGCCAAAGACAGTCCAGGCTGTTGGGAGGTCGAAGCCTAAAAACTGATGGGTGAGTCTGCGACCCTCCGCCAGGTTCCATTGTCCTCATTCACCCTTCCTGGTAAAATTGGACTCTCACTTCCCCCACTTTAGGGAAGCGACGAGATCGCCCCTTTCTGAGAGCGTGCAAAGTGGACGGCTAGTAGTAGTGGAGGTTTAGTTACAGGGCAGCCATGTGGCGTACATGGGATGCTGCGAGGGGGGGGCGTACGGCTGGGGCGGCGAGGGCGGGCAGGAGAAGAGGGGCTGGACCTGAGCGACGTAGTAGTTGCTGAAGTTGCAGTTGGCGACGTACGGGGCGGGCTGGTAGAAGCAGGTGACGTTTGCGGCGTTGGGGATGGCGTTCTGCTCGGCCAGCACGTGCAGCGCCAGCGAGGAGATGAGGCCCAGCGTCTGGCGCCTCTCGTGGCCCATCAGGCACACCGTGCTCTCCTGCACCACGTCGTACAGTACGGCCAGGTAGTCGTACTTCCTGTCCTCCAGGTCCACAAAGTGGTTCTGCAGGTAGGACTCCAGCTTCCGCTTCTGCTCGCTCACGTCGGGGAAGTCTATGAAGAAGCGCGAGCACATGTAGCGCTGCAGCACTTTCATCTCCGTGTCGCAGGCCGCCCGGAAACCCCTTACCAGCAGGTGGCAATACTTCAGCAGGCCCCCGCCTCGGATCTCCTCTGGGCTCCTGGTGCAGATGAGACGCTTGCGCAGGTGGTCCAGGGCGGCGGGGAAGTCACCGTAGACGCTCTCGCCGAGGATGGTGGGATGGAAGGTGGCGGCCATGGGGTGCTCTGAGCACTCGTAGAAGAGCAGGAGCGAGTCCAGGCGGATTTGAAAGGAGTCGACGCTGAACTCGAACTGCCGCCGGAGGGAGTCCACGAATTTGAGCTCCACGTTCTTGCCTCGGTTGTTGGAGAGCGAGATGAGGCTCCAGCGGTCCGAGTCGTTGCAGACCTTCACCATCTTTTGGACGTAGGCCTCCTGAAGAAACATGGAGGAGCAGGTTGTCAGGAAGGAAGTGTTTGCATGTATCATCAGCAAGTAGCGTTCTTTTTCCGTACAACTGGATCAACTCTGTCATTGGTTACAAAATATTGGACATCTCCAAGGAGCTCAAACGTGTGACACTGGACAGGAAAACAGGAACGTCATAGCGTCGCCTCAAAGCACGTCCTGTATGAAATATCCATTGTTGGCAATGCGTCACCGCAGATCATGTGCGCGTGGGTGTTCCAAATTTTGGTGCTGCACCCTTGGGAGGACCCGGTCGACAATGACAATACCGTACGGAGGCAACACCTCAGAAAGCCGCCTCCACCCTTGTTAAAGGAGACGGAGCAGCCCTTCCTTACCCATTTATGGAAATATGCTAGGCGGCTCCATCGCTAGCCTCAATTGTAAGCCTTTGGACAGCATTAGGACATGATTGGCCTTCATATGTGGCGTCGTAGGGACGCAGGCCCAGAATTGGAACGCAGTTATATTATTCGGCTTTCACGATTTATTTCCGAGGGAATTTGCAGCTGGTTTTGGGGGCTGTTAGCCAGTGTATCTGCATAAACACAAGTACACAACTATTAAGTACTAGTGATGGCCGGGTATTGACCGAGTTGTTCAAAACTCATGAGTTTTTCACTGAACCGGGACTCGCGGGTGTTAACTCGTTCACTTACCCTGCTGCTGCTAGCTACTTGAAAAAGAAAAGCATCAATTGTGCAACTGTTACTCTAACTGCATTTGTATAAATGTATTAACCCTGTGGGAAAAGCAACAGGTCTGCTCCTTGCCTCAAATCAACTCTCCTTTCCACTTCCTGTTCCTGTGTGAGCCGTTTCTCGCTAACGCCGAGCTGAGCACTCGAACCGGGGAGCCGGGCTCACGAGCTTCGTGAGTCGGGTAGGTGGACTGCGAGTTTCTCGGGTGATGAAGACGCCTCATTCAGCGCTGGATGAAATGTGGACGTCGCCGCCATGTTGGATGTGGCAAGAGAGAACGGGGGAGATGCCTGATTCATGTTCTGCATGGAATTGTACCAATCAGTTTACAGTCCAGACAAGAACTCACGGGATTACCTTTCACAGGTTAGGCTGAAAAAAGACTTCTGATTGTATTTTGCCGTAGTAACATCGTTTTACCGACAGAATTTGTTGACTTTGGGGCATCATACCGTGGATTCCTGCGGTGAAACCAGCCTCCACAAACGTTGTATGAAGGCGCTTTATTAAGTTTGGTGTATTTGTTTAAGGAGCAGATCTGCCACATCCAAACGTCCCAATGAGGTGTTAGCATGTACATCTGTGGGAGCCTCCGTGTCATCCGTATTTTGCGCATGCGCACTGTGACCCCCGAGTCGAGTGAATTAGTGAGTGGCTCATAAAAACTCGAGTCAGTGAAAGGAATCGAGTTTCCCACAACTATTAAAAGTTGCCGTTGTCCAATAAGAGACCAAGAGCTAGCTAAATGGAGAGCGGTGAAGCATACGATTCAAGAGTCAAATTGCATGTTGAGTACGATCAATTTGTACTAACATTGAAAGTACTCCCTGCCTCCTCACGCCCTCCACCCCCACAACGGTTCACCTCCACCACCACCCCGCCCCCCACCCGGGGCCTGCCCCACTATTTGAGAAGCACTACTCTCGCTGTACAAAAAAGCAGAACCTTCCGCAAGGAGCAGAGAATAAACATGAAGTTTTGTTGCACAAAAGCCATTACCTAACACACTCTTCCTTGTTTTTACACTCCTGAAAGACTGCTTATTTAACCGAGCTCCTTATCATGGAAAGACAAGTGGGACGTGTAGGCATGGTGTTTTGCTTCTGGTGGTGATGATCATCATCCTCTGGTGGGTCATTGGTCGCCCAGTTCAGTCCAGTCTGGTTCGGCATCGGGGTAACTTAGAAGGCTGACCTATTAATGTTGATTGGATCCAGCTGGATTAGACAGGACCCTCTTAAATGGCCCAAATAGGTTCGGATGTGCTAGATTTGAAAGACTACACATTTTCAACATATATGGGCAACCCATCTAATCTTCACAACACACATGCTTATGGTGTCATACATTTACCTTTAAGGTCATAGGTGTGATCTTCTCCTTGTTCACGCCCTCAGGCAAGAAGTCCAGCAGGCAGTCCAGAACCAAATCTTTCACAATTTGGAACTCGAGCTCCCCTTTGAGGTCGGCGCAGAAGATGAGGTCCAGGTCCTTCCACCCCAGGCCGCTGTCCTCGTGCAGGACGTAGCTGGCCGCCGAGCCGTTGAGCCGCACCTCCCGGACGTGGATCCGCTTCTCCTCCATGCGGCTGCGGACCACCTTGACGATGTCGCGCGGCTTCACCTCCAGCGTGGGGAAGCTCCAGCGGCCGTGGATGGGGATGGAGCCGGTGAGGATGGCGTCCAGCCGCTGCACTTGCTCCCAGTTGAGCACGCTCAGGTTGACGCTCTTCCCGTCGGCGCCCACACAATCCACATTCTCACCCATCTTCTCTTGCCTCTTCTCTCAAAAGTTTCCTGCAAGAGTTGCTGGGCCACTTTTACGCACTGCAGCCCGGCTCTTGGGTGCGCATGGCGGAACAAGCTCTTAATATGATTGTCCTACTTCTTACATAAGGTCTGCGCCCCAGACAAATTTAATTCAGGAGCCTCACGGTCTCGCGGCTCATTAGTCACCGTGCGTCGTAGCAAGGCTGGGGCGTCCGCATCCACTGCAAAAGTCCCCCTCTGTCCACTTTTAGTCCACAAGGCTCGCCGACGCGTCCATGACGTCCCACGCTATACCTCTTTTGGCTGACTTTTACGCACGGTGAGGCTCCGTGTATGCTGGATGAGGACTCACATTTTGGCCCGTTCTCTGTCGCCGATAGTGCATGCCATAGATTTGAAGCTTCCTTTGAAGCAAACTAGGCGAACTCTTTCCTGTGGCCGAGCTTCCCGTCGAGAGAGCTTGAGAGAGAGAGAGAGCCCTCAAGGTGGGCGGGCTCTCTATTGATCGACAGGCGGAACCACCTCCATCGCTACTGTCCCTGTTATTTGTAGAGTGACTGAGGAGGCTGCAGGCTGGAGGAGTGACAAGGGGAGGTCCACACCGGACGCCCTACTTGAAACTGAAAGCTTGTTATTCTCCTAAAATGAGAAGTTTGCCCCAAACTATGCTGCCAGCTAGTTTCATCGACCTTTCTTCTCATGTTGATGCTTGCACTTAATTCATGGTAGTTATATGACCACTGCTGCCTGCCGTGCAGTAAAAGTTGCAACTTAATGTGATATTTGACAGCGATATTAGTCTGGACAAGTTAAACTGGATTTTTCACACATTTCCTCTAAAACCGCATAGCCTTAGTTTTAAAAAATAGTATATATTATATATATAAATATATATTGTAATACAGTATTGTAAATAGGGATTCACAACGTTTTTAAACAGCTAATACCATGCAGAGAGAAAATACACTGTCCCCCAAAACAGAGTACGCACCTTCATCAAGCACTTTTATTACAGTATACCTTCTCAAGGGACAATACTGTAGAAAGTAAGCTTGGATATACTTTAGAGCAGTCCGTGTACAGCTTGTATAACAGCACAGTCACCCCCATTCATGGTAGACTGGTTTATTATTAGTCAAAACATCTTGAAATACAAGTGATATGTAGTATTCTGGTCACTGGGCGGCCGTCTTACCTTGCACTCCATGTAGCCAGCCATGGATGCAGAGTCAAAAAAAGTTTCCCCTCCCATTCCGTGTGGAATTGGTACGTTTTTGCCTTCTTACTTTGCCTTTCTTCCGCACTCCGTTTGAAACCTTTTCTTAAGATGAGAAGAAATAAATTCGAGCCTAACTTTTTAGCTTGCTAGCTCGTTAGCTGGCTAGCTTGTTAGCTTGCTAGCTAGCGGCTGTATCGAGTCCCTGCAGCATAAGAGTTGGGCACTGCGGTGTAAAAGAGGAATAGGAGTGTGAAGGTGACTATAGGGGTGTTATTTCATGTCTACAGGTCTCTGATGTTAAAAATTGTATTTAGAAAGTCAAAGAGGTTTTCTATGAAAATATTCAATTTCTTAACATTGAATCCTGTATCATTTAACACGGTTGGGTCTGGAACCAATTCCCCACCATAGTTGTGGTCTGGGGCTGCATGAGTGCTGCCGGCACTGGGGAGCTGCGGTCCACTGAGGGGGAAACATGAATTCCAACATGTACTGTTGTATTTATGACATTGTCAAGCAGAAACTTCGTTTTCCAACATGATAAGGAGCCCAAGCATACTTCCAAAATGCCAAGCGCCTCGCTGAGGAGGCTGAAGGTGATGGAGGGGTCAAGTATGTCTCCTCCAGAAAGGAAGGAAGGAAGATGGATGAGTGCAAGGGTCTAGCATCCACCAGCTCCACCAGTGATGTCATCATGGAGGACTGGAAGAGGATTCCTGTAACAACATGTGCAGCTCTAGTCAATTCCATGCCCAAGAGGATTAAGGCAGTGCTTGATAACAATGGAGCAAAGGACACAGTTTTGGACTCAACTTGTGTTGCTATTTGCACAATCAAGGCTGTGTGTGGGTAGTGAAAGCATACTGCTCTACAAGCTGTATACTGACTACTCGTAAGTATGTACATGTTTACTTTGACATGTGATGCATCAAATGTAGACGTGAACGCTTGTGACCCTGTTTGTCCGGAAGTAGGCTAGAGGCTCCGCTCTAGAGGCCCGCTCTCACCTTTTGTGTGCGGCGTGAGTTGTCAGGGAGAATCTGTCAGCCAGCATACCTGCGTCACAGCAGACGAGCCCATTAACCAGCTTACTGCAGATTAGCGTGTGTGCGCGCGCAGTGATACACACACACGCGCGCACGCACACACGCGACTTTTACACGGGCATGTGCAGAGAGACGCATGCATGTGTGTTTGCACACGCTCATGTAATAAATAACCACCATTTTGACATGAATAATAGTTAGGGGTGTCACAGGACGACACAAGACTGGGTTTACGAGACAAAAGGGATTTTAGCGTTACTTTTAAGAAAAGTACAATGAAAAAAATCTTTGCATATTTGACATTATGCTGTAATCAGCTCATTTAATTTCTACTACGTTGCACTCGGTATGTTAGGGGCCCTGCCTCCACCCACCGACAGTGTGACTGACAAAAGGGCTCACTCTATTCATGCCGTTGTTCTATGCAACAAATGCACCAAGCTGCTGAAACCAATGCACAGAGTGAACTCCCTTCCTTCCTGTTTGGAGGCGGGAGATGAGGAAAACATGGCAATGTATTGAGGCGGGCAAAATTAACGAGTTCATTTTCTTTTATTGTGTAATTAATTAATTTATTATCGTCCCAGGCCGAGTGCCCACGAGACAGTTTTTTCTCAACGAGAAAGCTTGTCACGTTTTAATCCGGCGAGATCTTGACAGGAGGTCTCGTGTCACCTCTAGCGGCCGTGGCTCCACCCACCGAGACAAAGATGCTGTATGACTGACAAAAGGGCTCACTCTGTTCGTGCCGTTGTTCTATGGAACAAACGGCAAGGTGCTGAAACCACCAATGTACAGAATGCAGCCGCTTCCTTCCTGTTATTTGGCATACGTATTGAGGCCGGAAGAACTATTGACAATTTATTGTGTGATTAATTCATTCATTCATTATCTTCCCAGGTCTAGTGCCCATGAGACAGCCGAATGAGAAATCTTGTCACGCTTAAATCTCACGATATCTTGTGAGAGGAGATTTTGTGACCCCCCCTAACAATAACACATAATTGGGAAGAAGGCTTATAGCAAGTAGCTGCTGCGCACAATATGGTCACCTGACCACAACAATCGGTAGACCAACCAAGTCATCCAAGTACTGTCTTAAAACGTCAACGTCTGTCGTCTTTCGCCAGCAGGTTCCAGTTTCTGTTCACGTCGGCTGGTAAACAATAAGAACGCAGCACATTTGGAGGCAGAATTCGTTTCTGTTTGCTGCACGGCCGTAAGACCATGCAAGCCCTGCAGGTTTGCAGGTTTACCTAATAAATGGTCTTCTCCATAGTAATCAATCAAATACGTTGTGAGCATCTATCCATCCGGACATTTTCTTTCTCTTCCAGTCATCAGGGCAGATAGTTTTGTTGATCTAAATGCTCTTCCATGCTAAACAGATGTTCTCTGCCATCCATACATTTTCTATACCACTTGTCCTGACTCAGGTATTTGGGAGCGTATATACCATATATTCCCCTTGCCACAGACTGAGCAGGCTGAGGCGGGACGGCGAGTCACCCTCCCACTTTCTCCCCATTCATCAGCTGGCTCAATGTCAGACTTAGTGCTTGCGACTCTTTGTCGTGAAGTGGCTACTTAGCCGACCTCTGACCTGCCAAGTGGATGACACCGGCTTGCTCTCCAGCGTCTGACGACATCGGAGGATTGACCATGGGATTTCTGACAAGACCCCTCGTTGGCTTGCCAAATTGTACCCTATAGTGAGCGTTGGTGTTCTCTACGGAAGAAGTTGGCATTGCCTCATCGTTACCCGTTGCAAAGTATGATTTCCTTCAAGGGCTGTGAGAAACAAAAAGAAGAACTTCTCTGTCGCAAGCCCACAGTTATCTGTATGTGCTGAGTCTTCCTTCCTCCCGCTTCATCCTGATCTTTCCCCTTTTCCACTCTTCCTGCATGTGGAAGTTCATTAAGAGCTTAGAGTGAGCCCGTTAGCCGAACGTGCCTTCACCCACGTACCTCCTTCCCACCGCCTCATCTGGATTTGCAGTAGTTGACGGTGGGAATCTCAAACAAAGAATAATGGCAACGCTCAGGGCTATCTTTGAGTAAGGATTTTCATAGTCCAATCTGATTCGTTGGATTTTGATATGTTTTCACCTCTAATGGTGATCCTTACAAATAAACAGATCCCATTTGCGACTCTTTCCACTCACACACTCGATAAACAACTTAGCATGGTAGGTGTGCAACAAGAGTACCTTTATCAGTGGGTAATGTGGGATCGTAACTCATCCATTTCATTCACTAAAGACCGCACATGGTCAAGAAAGATACTCAGTAAGGAGAGTCTGTGCGCTGTGCTAGCTCGGTGTTAGCTCGTATTCCTCCTCGCCTTTGTTTACGTCCTCAAGGTGGCTTGCAAGCACCTCTGGGTGCTGTGCCTGTAGACTCCGGTACTGTGGAGCTCTCAGAGACGAGTCGAAGATCGGTGATAAAAACGTTGGCGCTGCGAAATCCAATATCCTAAAGTTCTTGTCGAGTGCTAAACCAGACCCGATATGAACAAAACAATAACTAGAAAACTGCAAATCTGGAAGACAGGCTGGGCTTCGCTGTGTGTATGCGCCGAATACACACTGGAATCCCACTCCTCTGAACTGAACTGTCCAATAGTTGACTCTTCTAAGGCACCCCTAATTGTAATGTAGAAGATTGAAATAAACCGCTTAGCTGAGTGTAGCCTAGCCCAGCATAAAGATGGTCAACTTGGTGAAATCTTATTTTGCTTGGTTGTACAATGGAGACCAGGTAGTTTAGCTTAGCATATTAAACAAAACGAGCGTTTCTTGACGACGGGACATCGCCAGCTGCTGGCCTGGCGTGCATCATTCAGCTTGTTCAATCCATTTTGGAGGATCAGTGTGAATGGGGACCTTTTCCATTCATGTTGTATGTCAAAATATGCGCAAGAAAAAAAAACAACCCTGTTTTTACTTATTGTAGGTGTCGTCATGTACACGCACCCCCCAGTGTGATAGCATCTCTTGGCATAGACGTCCATTAAAGGAGACACCAGTGTGCAAAAGTGCATTTTATCATGTTTGAAAATAGTTCAAATGTACTTCCCATCAATTCTTGTCCCGACCTCTCTCACAGAGACCTTTGCTGACCGTGATCCACCTTGAGGAGCGCTCTCAGTGGTGTAAGCCCCCACTAAACTCTTCCAAACCCACTAATGAGCTTCGCTGACGTGCCCTGCTGTGTAAGCCACACTGCAGCACTTTCTCTCCTTCGTGCGAGTAAGCAAACACATTCACGTCGCTTTATTTTAATGTGTGGAAATTCCTTCTTAATAAAAAGGCGCCATCTTGCTCACACACCTCTATCATTGTTCCGCTTTTGCGGAGCAGTCATGAGCAACAGGAAGTGAATCATTCTGTGGCTCCATTTCCTGTATTGACTCGCGGCCAGAGATGTGGAGAACTTATTGATACCTTATATGTTTGTCAAGTGAGATCTCGGCTAGAAATGATCTGTTTGTTCAGTCCCGCCTCGAACAGGATGTAGAACAAAACAGGAAGTCTGTATTTGCTGAAATAGCGGTCCAGCATGTCGAGCTTTTAATTCCCTTCAAGTCTCAAAAAACATAACTTGATCTAATGCAGTCCACCACTGGGCGCTAAGTCCAAGAATAATGTAGGGCACGTCTCCTTACAAAGGTCAACTGCTTGAAAGGAGCTGCGGCGCCATCTGCTGGAGGCTTGTTCTCAACCCAATATCTTGCAAAGTAGCCTCTGGGTGGCGCTGTTTTTTTGCAGCAACTCTTAAATGATCCTCAAATGAAGCACGAGCAGATGTGTTTGCACAGCTGTGTCCAGTCTGGACTTTGAACGCAGCAAAATTATAATCTAATCTAGGGATGCACCTCATGTTCAAAGATTGTTTACATGTGACTCGGAGTGATGATGCATCCCTTTGTTCCTGAAAAAGTGCTGACCTGGCTGTCTGGAACAGGCAGGTTGCTTTGTCGTGACTCATCCTGACCTCTTTGTATCAATTATTTACCCTTCATCTTCTCTGTCCAGCTGTGGATTCCTTCTATTCCCTTTATTTGTAATCGTAGGTTTGTGTTACCAGGTGCCAGCAACTGTGTGCTGTCCCATATGGAAAAGATAAAATCTCTTTTGTTTGAAACTTGCATGTAATGCATCAGACATGAAAGCAGGGATAAGATGCTTAGTAAGTTGCTACAAAATGAGACTTATCAGAACAATATATGCAGTCTCAGTAGGGAAGCCCAGACTTTCCGGTCTCCGGCCACCTCTTCCAGTTCCACCGGGAGGACACCAAGGCGTTCCCAGGCCAGCTCCCGGCCTCCTCCCGGCTGGAACACCTCACCAGGGAGGCAAGCAGGAGGCATCTGGACTGAATGCGTGAGGCACCTCAACTGGTTCCTCTCGATGTGAAGGAGCAGCGGCACTACTCCCCCCGGAGCTTGTGTGGTGAGTCCAGCCCCTCTACGGAGGAAACTCATTTCCACTTGAATCCGCAATCTCGTTCTTTCGGTCGCAACCCAAAGCCCATGACCATAGGTGAGGGTGGGAGCGTAGATTGACCTGGAAATTGAGAGCTTCACCTTCCGGCTCAGCTCTCTCTCTTCACCACATAAACACTAACACAACACAACACTTTTTACCATTCTTAATGGTAGCACTGGTGTAAAAAGAAGTGAACCCTTGCACAAAACTAAAACAAAAACACAGTTTAGTATAACTAGTATAGTTAGCATATAGTGTAGTCTTTGGCCATCCCTATGCAAGCTAATTCTATGACGCTATCACCTACATGTTGATATACATTGGAACCTTGGTTAGCGTCATGAATTCGTTCCAGAAGGTCTGACTAACCAAAACGAATCAATTTTTCCCATAGAAAATCATGCGAACCCAATTAATCCGTTCCAGAAAGCCAAAAATGCTAACACCAAACCCGTTTTTATAGCTTTACAATTATAGTTCGACATGCACAAAAATTGCGAGTGACGACTGTAAATGCATTTAGAATTGTGGTATGCATGTAGAACTATATTTATAAACTATAAAAACGTGTTTTATGTTAACATTTTTGAGCTAATAGGATGCTAACAAGGAAGGATGTTTTCTGATTTAAAAAAATATATATGTCACGAACACAGAAGGATTCACGCAGTGTGTTAATAACGCGACAAAACATATTGCACACTAACCGGAGAAAGCAACGCTTTCAATGTTAACCAAAAACCACGCTAACATGAGCTGGCGGCTGCTAACTGAAGTTCCACTCTATTGCATGATTGTGGTCCGAAATGGAGGTTTTGTGCTGCTTTAGAGTCGTATTTTAACCAAAAGTAGAGGTTGTGACTCATCCTGGCATGGCTTTGAAACACTTATTTGCTTTTTACCATCCTTTTTGTTTAGTTTTTGGTTTTTTTTTTAACTATGTGGCCACAGCAACAGCACAGAGCTGTCCCACGAGCCAAAAAAACAACACTAAACCAGCCATATTTGTTTTGACGTCCCCCCCATAATGATTATGTCCACAAAGGATGCAAAAGTAGAAACAAATATCTTGCAGCCGGCGTCTGCTCGTGTGTGTGTTACATTGTTGACAGCTTTATGCAAGAAGGGAGTGCAGTTCATTGACACGTTCATTCCTGGGCTTGTGTGTCTTATCAAAATTATTTATCAGACCGCATTCCTTGCCGCAGCGTCATACATAACTGCTGCGTGGTGTTTATAATCACCGTCTTTTCCTGTTTAGAGCGCCGTGGTGAAAGAAGTGTGTGTACGTACACCATGTCCAGCTGGACTATGTTTGATGACGTCAGCGCTCGCACATGCTGAGCTGGTTTAAGTTCCATTTAAGGCAGACGATGCCACAATTAATGCAAAGAAAGGGACACCACAGCAGCGTTGAAGCATTCCTCACACATTTCCTCTTGGCGGATTTGGCGAAATTTGACCATGGGAACGCTAGAATTGAGATTGAGATCAGCAGCTGCGCGTTATTTGGCCCAGTTCTTCTTTGTCTGCTCCAGTGAATCAATCCTGCTATCGTATGCTGTTTATTTAACAGCACGTAGATGCTATGTCTTTAACCTGGGATGTCCTCAAGGGTGGGTGTTTTGAATCAAGTTCTTTTTGTAGCCCTGTCAGACGAACCATGAGGCACACCTACACAATCGAATGTAATCCAATACAAGTGGGAAGAAAACTAAATGGTAGTTTTACATCAAATCAACTGGAAGCATACTGGAATAATTATTTTAAAATATGTTTGATTTTTTTATGTAGCTCGGGCAATAATAAAAAATAATTATAAATAAATTAAATAAATATAAAATAAATATTACAATAATGCATACATTACAATTAATTAATTTCAATAATAAATAAATATAAAATATTAAAAATGATAACAAAAAAATTCTTTGATTTGTTTCTATCTCACAACAGCTTTACTCCTGCTCAGAAAAGAGGTTACCGTGTGATGGGTCAACCTTTGATGGGCCGTATTACCGTAGTCCTCCAGTATTTCACTACGTTTGAAAAATGTTTTTTTGTGCTGTTACTTACTTATACACGGGAGCGTATTTAGTCATTTGGGGGCTCGAGGCAAACCCAGTCATTGGAGGATGTAATTGTAATTTAGGCCACGTTTTTCCTGCTTTTGAAATCTTCTGCAGTTATCTGTCAGCTTAAGCTGCTAGTTACATTGACATGTTGGTACATATAAATATAATAAATACATATTCATGTTTATCATCGACTAACAAGTGTGGATATGAGAAAATTGTCGTCTTTCCTGCGCCAGCTTCCTCAGATAAAGTCCTTAAAGTCCTCCTGGGGCTTTATTATTCCCGAGCAAGTGAATCATCTCAAGGCTTTCACTGTAATTGATAAGAACACGAAGCAACGTTTAATTGTCCCTCTCGGCTTCATCTCGAGAACTACTGCCTTCTCCGCGGCTGACACCTGCTGTCGTCGCGTGTCTACGTTTGTTGTGACTTTGAAAAAGGTTGACGCCTTCAGTGACCGTCTCCTCTTCTTCGCCCCACCTCTTCTCCAAACGAGGCCAACGTGTTTGTTTTCTTCCGTCTTCCTGAATCCATCTGCACATGCGCAGTAACTTGGAATAGTCCATTGCATAAGAACTTTAGTAGTTCTTTATTACATGAATTAAGACAAAAACAGAAAATAATCAGGTTTTATGAGATGTTTGGGGGCCGTAGGAAATCTCGGGGCCCTAGGTGTTTGCCTAAAGGCAAGTCTGCCCCTGCTTATACGTATAATAGGTATACAGTGTTCCCTCGTTTATCGCAGGGGTAGGTTCCCAAAATAGCCCTCAATAAGTGAAATCTGCGAATTAAACAACCTTATTTGTTTACAATGATCATATACAGTATGTTTTAAGGCTGTAAAACCCCTCACAACACTTTATACACTTTTCTCAGACAGCCATTAACATTTTCTCACACTTTAAACACGCTGAAAGTTCAAATTTTGTTTGAATTTTAATGATTGATCATTGATTGGACACAATAATTGATGAAGTGACTCACCATATTCACAGCTCTGACCTTGCTTCGTCTTGGCGTCGTAGTGTTTTTGTATCCGTGTTTAAACATTTTGCTCCTGCCGTCGTCCTCCTCGTCCTGCTCCTTGAACCAAAGATTCATTTTCTCGGTTTTGCGTCTTCTTTCTTCTTCTATTGTTTTTTGGCGTTAGCAAGCAGCTGATGTAGCTTGCTAGCGACGGCACGAAGGAGATTGATTGACAATGGTCTACAGCCAATCAGGACGCAGAACGGAATGGGCGGGTTCTCCCTTAGCCAATAAGGGCTGTTGTGGCTCCATATTGGGCGCCTATTGTCTGCTTTGGGTTCCTAATTGCTGGTGCAAACACAGACTAAACAAACACAGACTAGGTGGAGCTGCACAGCAGGAGTATACAACACCCTCTACTGGCAGCACTAGTAATTACAATAACAGAGCACCAATAGATTGCTCTAATACACCACAAGGATGCAGAACGCACTTGCTGTTAAAAAAATATTCAAAATTGCAAAAACCCGCAAAACAGCGAATTTGAGAAAGGTGAACCGCGATGTAGCGAGGGAAGACTGTAGTTACTTATATAATACTGTAGGTCTTATACTGTACTTACATAGCCAGAGCAAATCATAAAATGCATCCCAAACAACATGTTGGGCCTGCAGTGGGTTACTTTCATCCAGATGGAAGCAGAACAGGAAGTGTTTGGAAAGCGGTTTGTTTGTCAGGATGGAGTTAGCCAAATAATATCCCGCTGTCTCATGACACAGAGGACTTCTCTGCTCTCACAGGCTGGATGCCCGTCAAAAGCGATAGGAGCACGCCGGAAGACAATCTGGGTAAAATGCTATTAGTATGAATATCAGTAATAAGTAATAACAGTATTTTGTGGTCCGCGCTGGCGTGTATATACCTCTATTGCGTTCCATTTTAAATGTCCATAGACTAGTTAGTTAGTTAGTTGGCCCGCAGCAATATGGAATTGTGTGTCTCATGTGACCCTCCCCAGTTAGACGCAGCTGTTTCCACTTTGACAAAGCAAAGGCTTTTATATCGGGTGTCTCCACATCCTCTGATGAAGTGTTGGGCGATGGCGCTCGTCATCGCTACATGACTTGGAATAAATACGGGACACAAAAGGCTGTAAACATAAAGGACGGACCACACGCGTGTGTGCGTGCAATAATGCTGGAACAACAGTAACAAACACTGCAGGGTGACGGCGGGCCAAGACACACAAATGATGCAGGAACCATTCAATCACAAATCCTCCTCAGGACGATGGAGGAGTAGCGTGGCTGTGCATTTTATACTTTAACGCAACGTGACGTACTTCAGCTGCAGTAGCGCTCCCCTTTGTTGACCAAGTGTCAGGGTGATACCATGTGGATTGCACTGTTATAGATCTTCAAGCATCAAGAAAAGGAGCAAAGGATCCAGGTCCAGAGCCCAGAGAAGGAAAGAGTGAGTCACAACCAAAGAGCTGCAGTCAGTCTTGACCTCTCTCTCTATTTGCTTTTTATTAACTGCGCCGTCTAGACAAGTCAAAACCATGAATGTTGTTGTTTCCTTTGCAGCTGAGGGCTTGAACAGTGCATAAAAACCCGCTGGTCAGCCACACAGCACATTGTAGATGGATACGCTGTAGTTCGGTTATCCTGTAGATGACAAGCAAGAGATGAGGCTGCATCGGTAGCAGCCTCCTGGATCCATAAGAATCAGCCATAAATCCTGAGATGAATGC
Source organism: Dunckerocampus dactyliophorus (assembly GCF_027744805.1). Classification (NCBI taxonomy): domain Eukaryota; kingdom Metazoa; phylum Chordata; class Actinopteri; order Syngnathiformes; family Syngnathidae; genus Dunckerocampus; species Dunckerocampus dactyliophorus. The sequence continues at coordinate 17,444,086 of NC_072837.1, read as the reverse complement.
ATTGTGGAGACATGCACCGGGTATCGCAAGACTAGCAACCAGTTCACAGTCCACCTCTTAACGCGAGAGCCTGGGCTGCCAGCGAAACGCTTGTCGTGCATAGCTCCGTAGCTTAGCATGACTGACAATGAGAATGGATGTAAATAGCATTAGCAGCGCGCTAGCTAGTCACCGGGAAACATTTTCAACACATCAGAAAAACATACGCACATTTAACGATCTAATTGATCTTATTTATTATAAAACTAAGACAGGAACAACATCAAATTAAAAGCACTAAATGAATACAGAGCCACCATCCACCAGTTTGAGCCTGGACTTTGTTTTTCAGAGAGGCGACCGAACAAGTAGCACATTAGCACTTGATAAGGTCAAGAAATCTTACCTTCATGCATTCCCACATGGTATCAACATTTGGGACCAAATATGACGTGAAAGAATAAGGGGGAAAGTGCAGTATAGTAGTCTATTTGGGAGAAAGTTAGATAGTGTGTTCAAGGACCATCCAACAAAGCAACAAACAATTTAAACATGCAAAAACTGGTGGATTTCTGCGTATAATTTTTTTTTACAAATTATTTTATTATTTATATTTTAAGTGTGTTTTTTTTTTTTTTTAATCATTGCTCCTGAACGTGGTTGGGGACCCCTGCCGTACCGCATGCTTGGGGATATGATGTGTGCTCATCTACACATCTGAAAATATTGTAAGACTGACACTTTTATACAATTGGCTTTTTTTTATTTTAGAATGATGAAAGTCTACATTAACAAATGTAACTGTTAAATCGTATCCAATCCAATCGAGTCCAGTCGAATTGTTCTGTTTTTAAATATGTCATTTTTGAATCGTATCTTAACTTGTGTATCGAGATGTGTATGGAATCGTCCAACATAAAGAGATTTACATCCCTAAGCTATAGATAGTAGATTATAGCTGCTTAGATGGATGGATCTCATGAAAGCTAGCTAGACAGATGGATGATAGCCACGGACATACAGTATATACGTAGACGCCTCATCGAGCTCTGATCTGTACGTCAACGTCGCCGCCATATTGGATGTGTCAAGGCTGCACTGTAAATGAATACACGCTACTTTCTGCTATATAGCTGATGTAATGTGAATTACTCCTGTGTGGGATCTCAGCAAATACATTGTTTTTGGTGCCTAACTGTTTCCCAAGTATATTAGTGCATGTGGGAATGTATAAACAAGAGGCATTACCTTACATTTCTTTGTAGAAAGGCGCTTTATGAAAAGTAAGTACATTTACTTGTATTCATTTACAGCGCAGCCTTGACACATCCAATTTGGCGGCGACGTTGGCGTATCGTAGCAGTGGACAAACCCACTCGATGCGGCCTCTACGTGAATATATCTGTGGATGATAGCTATAGCTACCAAATGGATGTAGCGTAGCGAGCTAACACGCTCCCTGGCTAGCTGAATGTAGTACATGCGTGCGTTATAAAGTCTTTCTCCTCCTGTTTGTTCGCTTCTCTCTGTCAAAGCAACGCAAACACACATTTCTCATTTCTTCCACTGGATGCGCTCCAACCAAAACATTTATTCAATCTTTTCATTAATTTGGTTCCCTTGTAACTGCAGAGAGACAACAATCAATCCCCTGATAACGCGGCGATAGCCTGAAGATAAATCTTACCTAATATGATAAGAAAACACACTCCAGACTTTGCAAGATAGCAATCACTGAAAAGGGTTATTAAAATGTACAATAAACAGGAAGCCTGCTCTCTAAATGTTCACCAGAGGCTCTTTTTTGAACATTTTTGGCCGTTGTAGTCAGCACACAGCGGATTTGAGGGGAAACAGTGCTTGGTGTCAAACATGATTGTTAAATCATGAATCATGCTTGGGTCTGTGGGAAATAAAAGTCATTTTTAACCACAACTTTTAAAACTCTATTTTAGTCTGAAGTCTTTTTTATTTATTTTTTTTTAGAATGAAGAACTACAAGCCAACTTGATGCTTAGCCCTCTGCTGCCCCCTTTGGTGTAACCTGGTATTACATGGAAAGCACAGATACAGTTGATAAATAGAATGAAATTAAGCGTACAATGAAGTTAAATTGTCACCTGATAAATGCAATCTCACAGGCAACCTGAATAAGCGTCACTCTCGGTGTACAAAATATTTATTCTCCCCAAATATCAACACTTATTTCCATGTGGACCCAAAGGGTGACATCCTCATATGATGAACTTGCAGCCTCCCACTCCAAACCCCACTGTTCCCACCCCCTCATCACAGTGGGATGTACAGTGGATATCTGTGAGGATCCTGCAGAGAGATGGAACTTTTGCACCGCACGTCTTTTAAGTGATAGTGACTTTTACTGGATCACACATTTAAGGTAGATTTGGAATTTTCTCCCTTTTGCATTCCGTGTGTTCACCAAATGTATACTCATACTAAGTCATTTTTGTAGATATTTTGCTAAGGCTTCATTTGTCCTCAAAAAATTCTTAGGATTTCACTTTGTTTTAGGTTTGTTACATTTTATTTAATAGCTTATATTAATCGGTTTATTTGCATTGCTGCACGTGTGTGAAATGTATTGATTTGTAGTCTAGTCGATGCAGTCATTGCTTGCTTCCTTGGCGGTGGGTTAGGTGTTGATTTTGGCGACATCTTCGGGCCAAATGGTATAACGCAGCTTTTTTTTTGGACGTTATGATGCTTCTCGCGAGGTTATTCTATTTTAGAATCGTGCTGCATTCCCGAAACCTGGTAAGTCTCAATGTTCAGACCTCGCGACTTGGAAAGTGCATTGAAACACTACTGGGTGTTTATTTGTAGCTGATATTGTCTATCTGCTAAATATCACGGTGTGTAATTTAGTGTAAACATCAGTTTATCCGCGTTGTTATTCCTTAAAATACAACAATGATTGATGCTAACAAAATAGGTTACCGATTAGCGAGATTTGTAGTCAAGACCAAAGTTGTTTTTGTTTACTGGAGCTCTCAATTTGGGATAATTCCTGTATCCTTGTCCCCTTACCTTATTTATCATTTCCTTTCTCTTTTTTTCCAGCTATGGGTCTTGTAGAACTTCTTTGTCTCCTGTTTTGTGTGGCTTCCAGTCATGCAAACAGCAATTTGCACAAGTGGACCAAGCAGAACCTTCCTGTGCTGATGGACCGTCGCATCGAATTTGTAACGAAAACTTTATTCAGAAGCCCAACGCTTGATGCAGATGGAAGCCCTGTGGAGACACTCTGCGGGATCGAGTGCCAAAGACGCCTACCGGACTTAACTCAGAACGAGCAAGAGAGGATTCTGGGCTACGAAACCATGTACGACAACGGCACGTGTACACGCACCGATGTGATACTGCAGGGTTTGAATGCAACGAGACCTCGTAAGAACACCCCGACTCGCCAGAAGCGCCAGGTTTACGGCGCCGATGGACGCTTCGTTATATCGGACACACAGTTCATCACCAACTACCCCTTCGCCACCGCGGTGCGCCTGTCCACGGGCTGCTCGGGGGTCTTGGTCTCCCCAAAGCATGTGCTGACGGCGGCTCACTGCATCCACGACGGCAGCCGCTACTTGGAGAGTGTGCAACGCCTAAAAGTGGGGGTGCTACAACTCAGAAATAATAGAGCGGGTAGGAAGAGAAGGAGGAGGCAACAGAGGGCTGCGAGGAAAGGGAACAGGAGAAAAATGGAGGATGAAGAGAAGCAGAGTAGCACTGATGAAGATCCAGTGAGAGGGCAAAAAGGCGGGAAGGCAAAAGGGGAGCAAAGAAGTACAGGAGTGAGTCACCTGAGGAGGAAGCCCATCTTTCGCTGGACACGAGTCAAACAAACACGCATCCCTCAAGGATGGATGCACTCCAAGAACTCCATCGCCTCCTTGGCCGCCGACTACGACTATACCCTCCTGGAGCTCAAACGACCCGTCAAACAGAAGTACATGGAGATCGGCGTGGCGCCTCCCACCATCCTCCCATCCCGGATCCACTTCTCAGGCTATGACGATGACCAAAGCCTGCTGACCGGCCTTGGGGGCGAGAAGGTGGTCTACCGCTTTTGCTCTGTGACCAAGGAATCGGACGATTTGATGTACCAGCACTGTGACGCTCGGCCGGGCGCCACGGGAGCGGGTGTTTACGTTCGTTTGAGGCAAGAAGGCGGGAAAGGGAAGTGGCAGCGGAGGGTGATTGGGGTGTTCTCGGGCCATCAGTGGGTGGAGGTAGGGGACGGCGAGCAGAGGGACTTTAATGTGGCAGTGAGGATCACTCCTCCGAAATATGCACAGATCTGCCACTGGATCCATGGAGACCTGAGCCACTGCAAGGAGGTTTGAAAGACAATCTTTGGAGGACTTACTGGAAAACCTTTGTCCAATTTTGTGTTCAAATTGAAGGCCACTAAGGCTGCTCGTCACTTAGTTTGCTTTCTCTGGTGCAAATCATTTTGTGAGACCCTTGGTTTAGAATCCAAATGAACAAACTGGTGATGTGACTCTTTTTTGTATCGGGCCGGTCAGGCATCACAGGTTTAAGTCTACCGGCGGAAACAAAGAACTATTGGCCATTTTTGACCGGTCGTACGACAACCGGTCAGAATTTTGTTCCGCCCTGACAACGATCCTGGACAAATGTAGCAAAGTTACGACCAGATTTCCTGATCCACTCTTTCTCGCCTTTAAAATTGAACAGTATACGCAAATGATGTTAAGAAGTGCCGTTCTTGCGCATCTAGTATATACGCCTATACCGATTTCTTTTCGTTTTGGCACAGACCAAGGCTTCTTGTTTTTAGCATTAGCATTCCGCATTAGCATTCGAATCTCCAAACAGATTTAGAGAGTGAAACAAGAGTTCAGTTGAAACGTAGCAAATGATACCCGTGTAAAAGCGTCTTGAGACTATCCATAAATTAACGAATAGTTGGCTTCCTCAAGTTCGAGTCTAAGACCCCTTGGTTTAGAATCCAAGTAAACAAAGCATGGTGTGGACGAGTCACTCACCTTTTTTGTATCTCTCCGGTCAGGCATCGTCGGTTTAAGTCTACTGGCGGAAACAAAGAACAATTGGCCATTTTTGACCGGTCATACGACAATCGGTCAGAATTTTGTTCTGCCCTGACGGTGATCCTGGACAAACGTCGTTAAGGCCAAGTTTCCTCTTTCTCGCCGTTAAAATGAACAGCATGTGCAAATGATGAATCTCTACCTCCACCTATACCTATTTCTTAGCGTTTTGGCACAGATCAAGGCTTGTTGTTTTTAGCATTTAGGATTATGCATCATTCGCATTCCGAGTCCCCAAACAGATTTAGAGAAACGAGAGTTCGATTGAAACGTAGCAAATGGTACCCGTGTAAAAGCGGCCTATCGCTAATGACTGTTGATGGCCGCGGACGTTGCGCAGTGTCGTACACGTGTTCCCATCATGTGGTGAGACTTTGTGCACGAGCCTGGTCATGGTCTACTAAAAATACTTCATGTGTCAGGACGGCGTGGGTCATAAGAGTTAACCTGTGCGACCGTTCCATCAATCAACGGACAAGACCGGATGGAGATGAGTGACGAGCCGTGAGGGTGGTTTGGGTCAGTGTATTTGTATTTTATTGCATCTCAGATGGGGGGCTCACATGCAGGTTGGACAGGGAGAAAGGAAGGAAGCGGGGCGGCCATCCTCAGAAAATCTCAACAGCCGTCACAGAAGATACTGAGCAAACATCTATCCGCATTCTCTTTGTATGTAAAGGTCATCGTCGTCTTTATTTTCCTTTTCAACACGTAAAATGCCACAAGGAGATTAAGTTACAGTCACTTGTTTGGAAATCAACAACACAGAAGAACATCCAGCGTATGTATACTTGAGTGCTTTACAGCGGGTCTTCCCAGTGAGCGTCCAATCGCATGCACCGATGCTAGCATGTCTCATTGAGCCTGTTTGGAAAACAAAAGAAGGCGGGACCTGTCGCCATGCACTCCACACCAGCAGAGGGCACCACAGAGCAATGTTTTGTTCAATACTGCCTCTACTAGACCGACAAAATCATGCTCCCCCTCTTTGATATGTAACTAAAATATATGGTATTTGTTATCATCAAAATGAATAAAATATGTCAAATCTATCATCAAAACAGTCTTGAATGCATATGTCCTTTTCAGCACTAAGAAAAAGAAGGTGAACACAGTGGATAACGCCGCGTTTGCATGTATTTTTGTTATCAAGGATGAACATGGAGGGCAAAGCGGACATACTGGAGGTACAAGCATGACACAAACATCGCTCAGTATTAGTTGGGACAACGAGGACAGCTCAGTATTAGTTGGAACCAAGAAGTAGGAGGTTAAAGGAGTAAGGAGGCTGGGTGGGTTGTTGGCCAGTGAAGTTACACACACCGAAACACAGTCCACATTGAATTAACAACACAGTCCTCGTCTGCCAGATGCACAAAGAAACCACCGTACCATTCCAAGTCCAGAATGAATCTAAATACACATTCATTTTTTTTCTCTTTTTTCTCCCCTCATAGTATATATTAAGTAAAGTTTAACACTGATACACACACACACACGCACACGCACGCACAAGTTTGTCTGTATCTAGGGTTCACATTCACAGTTGTGCTACAACAGTACATCATGAAGGGCGGGGGAGTTTTTGAGAGGTTGCGGCCTCTAGAGGGGAGCGGGGGTTCGTTGGGCTGGTGGTCCAGGTGGGCGAGGGAGGCGGCAGTGGGGAAGTGCAGACATCCACAGAGCTCCAGACACGAAAAGATTCCAACCTGCGTTAGCAGCGAGACATTCACGTTAGTAAACGGTGTCTTTCTAGCAGCCAATTCTGATTGGACGATACCAGACGTCGGTCGGTATGGTACTTGAACTTATGTAAGTGCCATGTTTACCTTGGAGGTCTTTGTCGGGCCTACATGAAGTCCTTGATGTTGAGGTCATCCAGGGCGTTCCTGGGGGGAGGAGGCTTTCTGGGGCTCTGGGCCACTCCAGGAGACATCTGAACACACACACACACACACACACACACACACACACATGTCCGCTCACTTTGTCAGGGGAAAAGCTGTCAATTGACACGAAGTGACTGACATGCATACAAATCCATGAGTCTGTAAACAAGAGTGGGTTACCGGGGTGGCACCGGTGGCAGGGAAGCCCGGCCTAACCATACTAGGCATCATCGGAGCTCCAACACCCGGTGCCCCGGGCTTTCACAGAGACAGACACAAAGAAAAGGAGACGCTAAGACACAAGCTCTGACATTTAAAGTGTGCTTTAAGGGGAGGGACACCTAATAAAGGGAAAGTCCTTGACTTTCCGGTAATGTCCGCTTTGTTTTGAGGGACATTACTGGACTGGACTGGACTGGGTGGTCTTACCATGCTGTAGCCCGGGTGGCTCCCCATAAATGGAGGAACACCCAAGGGTGCTGGCTAAAGGTGTAGAGGGGAGGGAGAGGAGGCGGAGTTGGGGTCACTAACATGTAAGACAAACAATACAAGACAATGCACGGCAAAGAAAAGCACACACGTACACGCGGACACACTAACACAACAACAACCCTTTAAACCTGAGAAGTCAACATCAGCGCTTCATAGATGAGCACTAGCAGGAGCTCGCTAGAGCATGCACAAAGGTTTAACTGAGAACGTTTTTACAGCAGGCAGCCTTCAGGTGAGGAAGTTTATATGGAAGCCCGTTTCCGCCACTGAAGCAAAAGAAAACGTCTCAATGCTAAGTCAGAATTATGAGGTAAGAAGTCAAAATGATGACATCAAAAGTTGAAATGATGGGATAAAAAGTCATATTCATGAGACAGGAAAGTCATAATTATGAGATAAAAAGTCGGCATTATGAGATACAAACTGCACATTCACAGTTCCTATCTCCTAATTTTGACTTTGCACATGCACACATTTCTAGCTCATAATTTGGACTTCTTATCTGAGCTTTTCGACTTTTTATCTCGTAATTGACGTTTCTATCTCATGATAATGACTTATCTCATAATTTCAACTTTCTACCTCATAATTATGACTTTTATCTCATAATTTCTACTTTTTATCTCATAAGTTCAAATTTTTGATCTCATAATTATGACTTTATCTCATAACTGTGACTTTCTTATCTCATAGTTAGGATTTTTTTTAATCTAATCATTTCTACTTTTATCTCATTATTTCGACTTTTTAGCTCATAATGTCAACTTTTTATCTTATAAGTTCAACTTTTTGGTCTCATAACCAGAACTTTTTATCTCATAATTATGACGTCCTTATCTCATAATTTCGATTTTCTATGTTATAATTATGACTTTATCTCATAATTTGGATTTTTTTATCTAATCATTTCTACTTTTTATCTCATTATTTTGACTTTTTAGCTCATAATTTCAACTTTTTATCTCATAATTCAGACTTTTTAGCTCATAGCTTTGACTATGGATTATGGCTTACCATTGGGATATTTTATTTTATTTCAGTATCGGACACGGGCTTCCATAAGTTTAACACAAAATCTGTGTTAAAAAAAAAGCAAAAGTAGGCGGAGTTTAGCTGCCAAGCAAGTAGTGTTTGAACTCCAAACAAGCTGCCTCCAAGCAACAGCTTCCATCAGTCGCCTTTTCATCACTCTCCAGCGGATACTCCAGAAATGATATCATGATTCTAAAAGTGATATTTAAAGGTCCCCTACTAGGCCGATGTATGATGGTGTTCTAGCAGTGTGATGTGTCCCTGGAGCCTGAGAAAAGTTCATCAGCAAAAAGACTAACCTAGCATGATGCTGCTGTTAAAAAGGGAGTGTGATGTTAGCACTGTAGCTCACATATGCTATTGTTAATAACGTTTGTATCGTTAATGTTACGTTAATTAACTAATAATGATTAAAAAAAGGTCTTTAGAGGATCGTGAGCAGGTTTTCCATATCGGAACTACGGACTTTTCTAAAGAAGGAATCGTAGTTCGCAGAAATTCACTTACCACGGTCGGGTGTGGAAGCAATGAATGGCGCTAAATGAGGGATTGCATCTATGACGTTGGACAAGTGCAGAGTTCAGGTGAATATGTAAAAAGTGGATAAAGGGCTCAGTAGCGTTAAAGCTACAGTAGCACAAAACGGCGCATTCCCAGTGGGACTTCTGACTAAAAGGGTTTAAATTCTAGAATCAAGGTTGGGTTTTGGACAAAACACTACTGTGGGACCTCTGACGTGTATTTAAAAGGTTTGAAAAATATTACAATACGGGACCTTTAAGTGAGATTTGACCTAATCTTATCTGCTGCCTTTTCAAACACAGGTGGACCTGCCACCTGGAGAGCCCGATGAAGGCAACGCGTCCACGCCCTGCCTGGCACGGCCATGCGGCTCCACTCCATGCTAATAAAGACACACAACATTTACCATGGGGGCACCCCAACTGGGGGGAGCTACCTGAGGGGCCGCTGGGGTTCCCATTGTGAGATCTGACGTGAGGAAGAGAAAGGGAAAGAGAAAAAGGTACTGCAATATTACCGTCTTCTTTTTAAATAAGTCAACATTTGCTAAATACCGAAAACAGTGGAGCCTCGGAACTCGAACACAATCCTTCCAGGACGCCTTGACCTTTTTTTTAGTTTGTTTTTGGAGTTCCGAGTCTGCCAGACACTGCTTTCAATGTGAGTGATATTGGTGTGACTAAAAGGACTACTTACTACTTGCCATGTTAGCCATGGAGGTGTCAACATCACCCGCCTGGGGGGTCAGGGTGGGCTTCATTACGTCTCCTAGCCCATCAAATGCTACAGGAAGGAAGGGAGGGGGGGTACAATGGGCGAGAAAGGGAGAGGAGGTAGTTTAGCTATCTACAGTGTCGCAGCAGACACGCTTGCTACTTGGAGTCACCATGACAACCAGTGGCAGTCGCCATGACGACAGAGGGAGGAAATGAGCTACAGAGCTGATAACTATGATTTAAGCTTAGAGGGAAGTGTAGCGAGCACATGCTACCATTTCAGTCCCAAATAGGCTGCATTGTTTATCTCGTATTTAAAAAGGATGCTACTAGTTTGCATTATTGGACGGACACATAACCGTTTATAATGACAAAAAAATAATAGTAAAAAATATATATTGAAATGTAAAATCATTTTATTTATTATAGTATAGATTATCCAAATGTTGAGGATGTAAGGCAAACAATAAAAGCAATATATCATATCAAAATAGAAATATATGAACATGTGAAGGAATTACCTTTCATTATTTTTATGAATGAAGTTCTTTTTAAACGAGGCTTTGAAAATGAAAGACAACATTTTAATACATTTAAATGTAATAGAAAACTATATTATATTTGTCGAAATATTACAAAATCTGTTTTTTACATATTTGATTGACTTGTACATTTTTGAATTTTGTATTATCTTTTAAACATTGAAAACGGAATTTACTGACATTTCAATATCATATATAAAGGTGTTGTTTTATTTATTTCTACATTTTAGTCAGCTTTTTTTGTTGTGTTTTGAGGGCTGAAAATCATAAAATGTTAATATAATGTGAAGGAATTATATTTGATTTATTTGTACATACATTTTTAAATTATATTTGCGGAACTGAAAGCAAAACATAATCACATTTTATATGCCACAGGGGCTGTATTGTATTTATTTGTACATTTTATCCAGCTTTTTTAAATGATATTTTTAGAATTGGAAGCAAAATATAATAAATTCTAATATAACACATAAAGGAATTCAATGTTATTTATTCGTACATTTTATTTAGCATTTTTTAAAATTCTGTTTATAGGAATTAAAGCAAAACATAATCAATTTTAATCTGACATATAAAGGAATTGTATTGTATATTTGTACATTTTATTCAGCTTTTTTAAAGTGCTGTTTTTTAGAATGGAAGGCGTCAGACACATGCATCCCTGCCGTCTTAGTGTGGGCTCGATGCTGTGGTGCTTTATGGGAAGGGAAAGTCGATCTGCAGCAATGTTGGCGGGCGGGGCCTCTCTTAAAGAAGCACCGCACTGCAATGCAGCACCGCACCGTCCATGAGACACGACGAGCAAGGCGTTAAAAGGAGCGAGGAAACTCACCGAGTCAAATGGCGGGAAGCAAGCAATGAGCCAGCCCGAGAGCCAGAACAGAGAGAGAGAGAGAGAGAGAGAGAGAGAGCAGGGAAAATAAGAGAGGAAGAAAGAAAGCGGAAAATAAAGCGCATCAATGCCAAGAATATGAGAGACCGACAGGAGAGAAAGGGTTAAGGCGGCAACCCGGCACACTGTCGGTTATATAATCATCATCACCATCATATGATGCAGAGCGGCGGCACGGGCTGTTTGAGTTACCGTGGTTACCAGTGACACAGCGGGGAGTGGAAAGGTGGAAGGAATTCCCTCAAGACTCACGAGCACGACGGCCGCATGCAAATGAGACGACGCTAACACGAGTGGGATTTAGTAGGATTTTGCACCAAAAAGAAAACGCACTAACTCGCGGAAGATGTCATTTTTTGCAGCATCTTCGGCGAAAGCGGAAGTCAAACATCATTAGTGGGTTTTTTGTTGCAATTTCCTGCTAAATTCGCATGGCAACAAGTGGCATGATAAGCTACCAGTACTAGATGCTATATGAGTTGCAATTAGGGCTGTCAAGTGAGTAAAAATTGTCATCAAATTAAATCCCAGACATTTTTCAAAAGGAAACCCCTTCAGTAGCGGCCGTTTTAGACAAGTTTGGCTGATCGTTCAAGGCACACAGAACATTGTGTCCTATGGTTATATAAAGATGGAACCTACCAAAGGAAAGATTAGACTCCCGTCTTTCATCAGGAAAAAAAAGTTTGTTTCTACCATTTTCCGTTCTTTAGTAATCAGCAGTAGAACATCGGTAAGTTTCGGGAAAATATCAGTTCCTGACTAAAAAACAGAGAGAAAATCAGCTTTTTGTGAAAAGACACGTTTCAAGCATAATTTTCAACTGAAATATCTAAACAACGACTCCAACAACACAACAAAAGGTGTTTCTTTTACATCAAAATACAAACATAACACCATGAACTTTTTACCATTTTCACATTTGGAAGTGAACTATGTGTGTGCACGTGCACGTGTGTGTGTGTGTGTGTGTGCGTCCAAATTTCCCTACAATGCGTCTTTTTTATTTTGTTGTGGTCCACAATGTAACTGCTGCCTTCATGCTTTATCCTATTGCGTGTTTCTCCTTCCTCTCATGTTGCACTTCTGCCACCTAGTGGCCTAGTTTTTGTGGCATTAAAATTGCTCTCAAGCCCTAATGCACTGGTGAGGAGTTGCATCATCACCTCCTTAAAAACGTAAAAGAACGTAAAAGAAAGGCAGAAGTACGTCTTTGGTATGAATGAGTTCATCAGTTTTCAAATAAATAAATCACGATTAATCACCATGTGCAACTATATGTGACTTTTTTTTTGCTCAGCTTGCTCACCATCACGGCATACGACGCTCTGTGCCATTCGTTTGCGGCCGAGTCGGCAGCGCTGTTCATATGTGGCGTCCTTGCTGAGTTAACCTGCTGTTGATGTGTTCAGGTCGGGATAAAGTTCTCAAAGAGCGGCAGATGCCGTGGGGACGCCGTGGTGGCGCCGTCTGCCATCATAACAGATGTGACTTGACAGGATGCTCATGCGTTATTGACTCGAAATGCTTTAACATGATTTATGCCATAAATGACCTCATTTTCCGGACTATTGGTCGCACCAGCCGAAAATGAACAATGAAGAAGAAAAAAACATACTCGCACTGGACTAGAAGTTGCATTTTGGGGGGCAAATTTATTTGATAAAGTCAGAAAACCAAGAACAGACGTTTCGTCTTGAAAGGCGAGTTAAACACCATGCTAAATAGGCATCTGCTAACGTACCATATCAACACTTAGCCTAAACAGCACAACTGGTTTCTCAGTTGTCGCTGAGAAGGTAAGTTGATGCTTACATTGTAAATTGTCAGTGGTACAGGAGTGATGGGAGTAGCAGATACTGGCACACACGCCTACAGCGCCCTCTCGTGGCTGTCAGTGTGGAAAAACAACACATATAAGTCGCTCCGGAGTATAAGGCGCAGGACCAGCCAAACCATGAAAAAAAGTGCGACTGATAGTCCGGAAAATACGTTAGTTGCCGCCGTTAACGAGCTATTTTTGAGAGCCCTAGCTGCAACATAGCTGACTAGCATGCATCGATAATGAGTCAAATGAAACCACATGTGTGAAGGGTCAGGGTCAACATTTCAGAGGGTTTACCTGACATGAGTTCCGCCCCGGGGGCAGCAGCGGCGGCGGCTGCAGCGGGGGCAGCTGCAGGGGCGTCGCCCGCTCCGGTGGACTCTGTCGGGTCAACCGAGCAACGAGCGTAAATGTGGCAGGTCAGAGCCCGCGGAGACGCGTCCATCGCAGCATTAAGGCAAAGAGGGGGGAGGAATAGTCAGCCTGGGACCTGACAGCACACTGCTAACGCCAAAAAGAGCTCGCAGTTAGAAAGGACAGGCTGCAAAATAAACACTGGCAGCACATATTCAAGATTCACACATTCGTCCAACACATCAAACAAAGCCATCGCTATCGAGTGGACATCTTTCCCAAAGTTTGAAACCCTGCTGTGATGCTGGCTACCCACCACAAAACAGGCTCATGAGGTCTCCGCTGTCAGTTTTGGGTGGGGGCACAGAGGAAAGGATGGGTGGGATTGCTGACACGTCGAATAAATCCGCTGGGGAAGGGAAGGGGTTAACATGGAGATGATGTTAAAATGGGACATCAGCAAACAATCTCAATGCATGCAAGAGCAAACAAACAGTGGCCTCCGCTCTTCTAGACGTCCTGCCTCCTTTTCCAACTTCCTTTTAGACGATATCGGCTATTCTTCAACCAAAATACTGTACAGTGCATTAGCATGGTCTTACAGCCGTGCAGCAAGTGCAAACGTAGATGTAACTTTGCCACAGCACGCGTGCTTGTCTGCTCCAAGTAACATGTGACAGTGAGGAAACAAGCAGCGGACGTTTAGTTCCGCCTCCAGCTGCACTTCATTATTGACAGGAAGTGATCATCAAAATACGCGCATATCATTCGTGCTCATAAGTCATAGTCTTGCTTTGAGGAACAAATGAATTCAATGCCTGGCTCAGGGGCGTCCAAACTTTTGTTGTTGTTACCGCGGGGCTGCATACTGAAATTCAAAGGATTCGAGTGGCCATTTTGATTTTTTTAAACGGGCTGAAGCTAACCCATGTAGATATACTAATAGATGTACTGTAGATATATTACATTTTTTCAACTTTTGCTGCTGTTGTTTTTGTTTAATGGTATTTTTAGAATAAGCCGCAGGTCAATAAGAAACACACTCTGGACCGCAAATGGCTCCCGGGCTGCACTTTAAACACCCCGGGTCTAGAACTGGAGAAGGACTTGTGTAAGGCTCTAATTGAGTAGATAAACATCCAGGAAAGACAGCATTTACATGAATGCAGAGCGTGCAAAACATGCTAAAGCAGGGGCGGCTGTTTTTTTAGTGGCTCACAGCATTTCAGCAAAAAAGTCACAATTTTACGAGAATAATGTCATAATATGATGAGGAAAAATAACGTCCTTTGGGTAGCACGACGTTTAAATATTAAAGACAGATGTCAGTTCTTTAAAAAGTCGTAAGATGACGAGAAACAAACAAAGCAAATGAATAAAGTTGTCACTTTTGGAAAATTAGGTTGCGGAAAAAGTTACACTGCTACGAGAATAAAGTGAAAATATGAAAGGAAATAAAGTCACCATTACAAGAAGAATATGTACAAGTGGAAGTAGATGGATAATTTACAAGAATTAAGTCAAAATATTACGAGAAAACGGTCGTATTCTATTGAGAAAAAAGGTCGCAATTTTATGACAATAAACTTGTAATATTATGATTCATAATAGAGTTGAAATATTTAAGAAAAAATATGTTGTTATATTTTTTTAAGTTGTAATTTTTGGAAAATTAGGTTGTCAAAAAAGTTATAATAATATAGGAATAAAATCATAACATTATCAACATGTACAAAGATTATTTAAGAAGAAAGTATATTTGGAAATTTAAAAAAAAAGCAAAAATGGGAAAAAAGAGCAAAGTTGATACTAATAATGCACTTTCTCACCTGTCGAGCAAAGCTGACATGCAGTGTTTCTTTTCAAATATCGCATCCTTTCATTTTTCAGCCTGTGGCTGGAACAACTTTGGACACCCCCGTACTAAAGTATTTAGTGAAAATTTTAAAACATGTTTTCTTATCTGGCTCGAGTAGACGACAACGCCGCCGTGTGACACAGCAAAGCAGGAAATGAGAGCACACCAGAGGGGGGGCAGCATGGATGCAAGAAGGGGAGTACCTGCTGTGAACAAGTCAGCAGTGGGCGCGGCCTCTGCTTTGGTGCACCTTGTGTCAGGCGTGGACTCAAAGAAAGCTACGAAAGCATGACCAAAATGCTCAAAACATGACAGCAGGCAATCACAATGAGTAGTAAATTCAGGCGCAGGTCAAGAGGAGCGAGGCAGCGCACACACGTTCCACGTTCGTCGTTTACCGCTGAAAAGATCGACCGCAGGGTCGGCGTTGGGGGCTACGGGTGCCGAAACGGTTGCCGTGGTGACGATGCCGGTGCTGGATGCGGAGGTGAAGAGCGATGAGGGTGAAGGGGGGGGCAGGGCAGAGCTAAACCCCGGGTTCTCCGCTGAGATCACGCCAAAAAGGTCTAGACCTGGAGATGCTGCGGTGGTGGTGCTACCATCTGAGGGGGCGAAGGGGTCTTGTGGGAAGATGAAGCGGGATGTTAGACACAAAAAAAACTAAAACACAATGGATGCTTGATGCCTCAAGCCATGAAAAATGCTGCATTCAAGAGACCTGGGAAGTTGGAAGTTTAAGACAGACGAAAACTGCCCTTTTTTTTATTTCGCCCGTCATCACAGTCCTGATGTGAAACATGAACACACGTGTCTTTTTCTTTTCTGTGTGTTCTGAAGATATAAAAACAGCTAAAAAGAGGCAGCTAAGAATGCAGGAAATGGGATGCACCTATTCCGCCTATAAAGCCTTCTGAAAAAAATCCCAAAAGCGCCAACAACGCTTCATTTCCCTAACATGACCTGCATATTAACCAAGCTACAGCGACATTGTTATCATTATTGTTATTAACATTGTTACGCCCAAAAACGACTTTACTGCCGTAGTGACACTTCGCCACACCATACCGGCTAGCTACTAGCCGACTAGCTTCACCACACACTCGCTCACGATGCCTCAGGCCACTAGCGAAAGGTAGCGCTACGTATTGGAGCTGCCGACACTGCTGCTGTGGTTTTGTTTTGGGGCTTGGAAAAGTTAGCGCTAGGCGTAGCGTTCCTTTCTATGTTGCTATGTGAAATCAATGCACCCAGGAAGGAGGTTCCCAAAATAGTGTAAGTATTCCATGTTATCATGAATGTACCTGTTACTACATGCTCACAGCATGGATAGAAAACCATAAAACCTTGTTGGAGCTTTTTAATAGCGGGCTATCTAGGCGGAATAGGTGTGTCCCATTATGTGCATTTATTAGCTGCCTCTTTTTACCTGTTTTTATATCTTTAGAACACACAGAAGAGAGAGAGATGTGTGTTCATGTCTCACATCAGGATTGTGGATGATGGGCACCGTTCCAAAAAATGTATTTTTCCTTGAAGTAGAGTACATCTGTATGGTGGATGGTGGTTAGCATATTCTGTGGTGGTCATCCATGTTTTTTGTTTACGTTCGACCTTTTGGGCTGTCTCTTGTGCACTCCAAGCGGGATATTTCCCACTTCCCACTGCTCTCAAATGCAGCAGAAAAGCTCCCATCCGCTCCTGTTGTCGTTTGTTGGCTAAACATCCCCGATGCACAGCATCTTGTTAGCTGGTCCTAACAAGAACTAAAAGCGTCCACCTGCCACGTGTCCTCCTTTTTTACACGGACATGTGAAGGCAAGTGATGAAAGAGAGGGAGGGAAGTGCATTGTCTTTTGTCTCCATGGCAACAAGAACTCAGAGCATCACGGAGCACCTCCTGGAAACGTTCAAGCCATACTGCTACAATAACTACAACACTTCGGGGAAGGCCATTTTCATGCCCCAGCTCCAAAAAGGCATCCTTTGGGACAACAGCAACAGAGATTAGAGCAAAGCCAGCAGGCCGTCTGTCAGGTCCAACATCAGTGATCTCAGACCTCACAAATGGACCAGAATTTCCACAGAAACACACCAAAATCTTCTAGAACGTCTTCCCAGAAGAGTAGAAGCTGGCATAGCCACAAAGGACGGGACCCACTCCACATTTCTCATCCTTCCATCCATCCATGCACACTCTTTCACACGCTCTTCTTTACTGTAGGTCACCCACCAGCTCCGGCGGTGGCGGACGGTGCTGCGGCCGGGGCGGCGGCGGCAGCGGCTCCGCCCTCCGCTGCTGCGGCAGAGGCCTCAGTGGCGGCAGCGGGTGCGGCGAAGGTGTCTGAGGTTCACACGCGACAGCAGATAGACGAAGGAGAAGAGACAGAGAAGTCAAGAGAGAAAAAGGGAGTCGGGACAAGAACTTGCAGCGCTGACTGGTTGCCGTGACACGAAGGTGACAGACGAATGGTGGTACAGACAAGGAGGCATTCTAGCAGAGAATATTCCACACGAAAAAACGATATGCGGTGATGGCACGTGTTTCAGCTCACGTCAGCAGCTGTGACAAGAGTTTGATAGAAGTGCTTTCCCGCTGCGTTGGAGAAAAGCACACCAGTCTATCAAACTCAAACTCCATATAAGATGGAAGCTGATTACGTCACCAATGGCCAGCATTTTAACACCAATGCATCGCCAAGGATCGATTGCTTCACTTTTCTTGATGCATTTTGCTTGCAGATTGTACACATCATTGAGTGAAGTACAGTGGAACCTCTGAGGTCGTACAATGTGGAACTCTGGGAAATAGCCCTCCAAAGTTGCCGAAAACATTCTAGTAACTTCCGGGACGCATCAAAAATGGATTCGGCGTGTTTTACTGTTTTTTGTGCTTTTTTTGCGACATGTTTTCCGCAAAGAAGGAGAATCAACAAGAAGAAGACTACAGTATACACAGAAAGTGATGTGAAGTTAGTGGACTTGCATTCAAAGACTCCAGCCTCATTTGCTATCAAAGAAGGGGTACAGTCATCTCACGTTTATCGCCGTTCATTGTTTGCAGACCCCAATGCAGTCAAGGGTGAATTTCTACAAAGTACTCAATATTAATAAATGGAGTATTTTCATAGTTAGAGCATACAAAACCTGTTGTTGCCATTATTAGAGCTCTGTAGACATAAAATAACACCCCTATAGTCACCATTACGCTCCCATTCTTCTTCTTCTTCTTCTTCTTTGTTTACACTACGTTGCACAACTGTCATGCGCAGGCTACGGGGTCACTGCAGGGACACAAGAGACAGCCGCCGCTTTAAACATACCATGCTACCGAGCTAACTACTTAGCCTCCAGTGTGTTTATTCTAAACTTAAGAAAGTGTTTCAAAAGGATTGGGGAAGAAGGACAAAGTAAGGAGCCACCACTTCCAGACGGAATGAGACGGCAACTTTGTTTCAGTCTATCACGTCGGACTGACATGAAATATCTTGAAATATGTTTTGACCAATAACAGGCCACAGTCAACCACGAGCAGCCATCATTTATTCATGTGTGAATGGTTGTTTGTCTACATGTGCCCCGTGATTGGATGGCAACCAGTCCGGGGTGTACCCTGCTTCCTGCCCAAAGTCAGCTGGGATAGTCTCCGGCACACCCCTGCGGCCTTCGTGAGGGGAAGCGGCACAGAAAAAGGACGGATGGATAATTTTGGAAAAAGGCGATTTTCGAACCTCAACACAGCGAGTGACGACTCATTTTAGCAAGTTTTATAACTTCTTTTTACGCGTGTGTGACAGTTAAAAGAAGTGTATGCAGCGGGTTCCTCCAGCTGCCTCGAGGGCGCCAACATTTGAACGTACTACAAGGTTTATACCCCGCCTGGTCGTGCTTTGATGCGTAAGCTACGCCGACATCACAGACGCAAGCACACTTGTTGTGTTTGTTGCCAGCAAATGATATCAATTTGGCAAAGTTGACCTGTTAAGAATGGCAAAGCAATTCATTGAATGTATTGATGATAACCACACAATGACCCCAAATTATTGCTTGCTTCGCTTGCCACACAGTCATGGCCAAACATATTAGCATTATGCTAGCCGGCAGTGGTTTTCTTATATTTTTGCGTTTCAAAAGCAACATCATTTGGAGCGAGCCGCATGCCGTCCCTTTAAGAATATAACAAAAATGAACAACTTGACTATTTTAGATTTGTAGGTTTTATTATTAACAGTGGTCTTTATTTATTTATACTTTATTTGTAACTTGAACTTTATTTGTGCACCTGTATGAGCCTTAAGGTCACTTAAGAATCGTACAGTCATGAATGTTTTATCTGGGACAGATTATTTTTAACTCCGTTAAAAGAAAATATTTCAAAAAGCAAATAAATCAGTCGTCAATTATCATCCTGAAATATGTACAGTAGTACCTCGCATAACATAAACCTCCTTTACATAAATTCCACTGAACGTAAAGACTTTATGTAAAGTGTTTGCTTCGTTTTACAGAACAAATTCCATGTAACATAAAGCGTCAAGTCAGTGCAAGTCTTTTTTTTTTCAATCAACTTTATTAATGCCTCAAGTCGGTGCAAGTTCAGACTAACACTTGGTGACGCTTTCTGACGCATCACGCTCTCATTGGCTGATTATCGGGGCCTTTGATTATTAAAATTTTGCACACAGCATCATCGTGTAGTGCGTGTGCGTTTGTCTGTGAGACCAGCTGACTCTTACACTCGGTGAGTCGCGTTTCGACTCAGGCTAGTCCTCCTCCTCCTTCCTGCCTCCACTTGCGCTCCTGATCAAGACATCTCGTGAACTGTAGGATTGTTTTTGTTTTTCAGTTTTATTCATTTACATTAATCTTGTTTATTACCTTATTTTATATTGGAATGTTACTCTACTATGTTTATGCTAACGTTTTCTTATATTTTCCCACCATATTTGGTGGACTTTGAATATTTTGAAGTGCCAAAGGGGTGAGTTTGGGAAGATCTTGGAATGGATTAGGCTATTTACATGTATTTTACGCTTCGTATAACATAAAATCCCTATAACATAAAGGTTCTCGGAACTGATTATTTACGTTGTAAGGGCGTCTACTGTATTGTGTTTGACCTGAAAGGTTCCACTCTATTAGCACATTTTCTGTGGTTGCACTTTAGATGACAGCCTGCAAATTCCAGTCACATGATTTTATCAATAAAAAGCTTGTTACAAGGCAGGGTTACAAGGTAAGGAATAATATGATCTCATCTGTTAGTTGAGGAAGTACTGCAGCTGAACAACAGTGAGTATTATCATTTACATTCAAAGGTCAAACTAGTGATGAGCGCTATCTCCAGTCCCTCTACGTCCTCATCACATGACACCACAAAGACGTTTACACTCTAGTATCATGTCCCGCTCTGCAAAAAATGCTGACAACATGAATTTGGGCTGTACTTTAAAATGCTACCACGTATGTGCATGCAACTGAGTGTGGCATCACATCATCCGCAGGGTTCTGGGTGGGGCGGGAACTGAGCTTCCCAGGGCGGTTCTATGATACAGAACCCCTGGAAGCCCACTAACCTCCTAACAGATCCATATTGGTGGCGCCAGGGGAGGAATCGGCCGCTGTGCTAGTGGGAGGAGCTAGAGAGACTCCGGCCTCTGGTGCCGCAGGGGTGGGCGTGGCCCCCGTGGGGGACTGGGCGGCCTCCGCTGCGAGGGTGGGCTCAGCTAGCAAGGAGTCGCCCATTTCTGCGAGTGCCGACGAGGAAGGGGGGAGTGCGGGGGGGTCGGCGTCCCCAAATTAAAGGCGCCAAAGTAAGCAGGAAGCAAAAAGAGGCAGCCATGGCACCCATTTACAAAAATAAAGGTCAAATTCAAATCAAGCCCAGTTAAGATCATTTGGAATTGAAAAGCAAAATCCAGATTGTAACCAAATCAAAAAATAGCAAACAACCCCCAAAAAAATTTAAAAAAAGCCCCCGTTAGAAACCAAAACCAGACAATGGAAGATGCGGAAGGTAGGGGGGAGGAGAGAGAGAGAGAAACAAGAAAACTCAGACTAAAGAAGAAGAACAGCTTAGAGGACACAAACCAGGAGGTAAACGTGACACATCCCAACACACTGACACACTTGGAGGGCCTCCGTTACGGAGGTCACCTGAAGGATAAAGAAGGAACACTCACCCGAGCCGAGGAGGTCTGTGCAGGACAACACAATCATTATTACAGGATGTTTGCAAGAACATGTAAACATGTACAGGTATATGCTGTACCTACCTCCCCAGGACGTGGGGGCTGCTGACGTTGCTGGGGGGCCAGAGGAGGAGAGGGGATCCAGGTCCAGCAAGGAACTGGAGAATAACGTGAAAAAAATATTAATGTACTCACTTCCTTACATCACACTTTTAAAAAGTCCCAAAGATCGACCTCCCACTGTAAACATAGAACATATACAGTATATACGTACTTACTGTATTTATATATATTTGAGTATTTATGTACGCCTTCTATCTCTTACCATAAAACATAGCATATTTACAGTCATGGAAATCATGATTAGACCACTAGGGGTGCAACCATACACTAAATTCACGGTTCGGGTCTGTTCGATACGTTTGTGTTACGGTTCGATATTTTTTCGATACAAAAAATAAATTACCTTGCCTTTTTTAATTTGAATTTTATTGAAATTGCCAACATTTTTCAACATTTCCAGCACGGTATGACTGTGGGAGGCGGAGCTCAGCGGCTCCGTGCTTGACAATGCAACCTAAGCCAGAGTAGTCGATCGCAGATACACTGAGCTTTCAGCACAGAGCGCCGTCAGAAGTTGATGAAATAAATATGAAACATCATATTGTTCGATACTGGGGTCAGTTCACATGTGTATTGAACGGTTCGATCCAGATACATGTGTTGTTACACCCCGACAGACCACCCTTGTTTCTTCACTTTCTTGTTCATTTTAATGCCTGGTACAACTAAAGGTGCCTTTGATTGGACAAATATAACAATGACAACAAAAATAGCTCATATGAGTACATTTTTTGGCAGGACAATGCTATAACTATTCATGTAAGAACTTACTGTAAGTGATTTTGGTGATCATCAAGAAAAGCATGGAAGTTGCTGGATATCAGCTCTTAAATGAAATGAATGTCCTAACAAATGTACCTTTAGTTGTACCAGGCATTACAATTATATTCATGATATTTTGATTTTATTACGCAGTCGTGAACCAACTGCTAAAAAATAATGTCTATAAATGACCTTGTCCACTCGTAATGTTTATGAATTGCCTTAATCTATAGCTGACTTCCTCGCTTTTTGGGGCAACGTAGCGCAGGTGAAACAGCGCTTCTGAGTAACTTTGGGTTTTTTTGGGTGTTTGCAGGAATTCCGCCTGGCAACAACAGCGGCCACATGAGCCGTTACATACTCTTCCGCTGGCTCCGGTGCAGCTGGAGCCGCGGCGGCAGCGGCGGCGCTCTCCCCAGGCGGAGGCTGCAGTGTGGGGACGGCGTTTGAGGATTTGGCCGGAGTGGAAGTTGGAGACACGTTGTTTGTGGGAGACCCCTGGAAGGTACGTGACGGCTGCTCACTCCATGGGCCAACAGACACAAGTCTAGAAGCTGTTTAAAACCTGCAGCTTACCTTAGTTGGAGACCTAGAAGAACGGAAGGGAAGGGAGACATTTTGATTAAGTGTCATTTTCTTTGACAAGAGACTCGACAAATTTGCTAAATGTTGCTCCACATAGTGCATCATTTGAGCATATGAAGGGTTTTATTCCAAAAGCAACGTATTCATGACATTCAGACAGTAGTCGGCTGAGCAATGATTCATTTTTGTGCTAAATGAGCACATTTATGAATCCGGGAATAAACCTCTTCATATTTTTCACAAGAATTTAGCAGTTATTTAAAAATAATGATTGTAAATACATTCATATTTGTATTTACTTAAATTCATATTCAGTTATTTGAAGATCTTTTATTACACATGAATCCCTGACTCCTTATTATAATATAATAGAAAAATGACAAAAATAATTTGATTTAATGGAAAATGAAAGCAATTTGATAGCAAAAATGTAGAAATATAGCCGCAATTACAGATTTCTACTAAATTCTTGTGTGGACACATTGTTATGATTCTATTATTATTATTATTATTAAGTATGACTGAGACAACACACACTTGTCTCGTACGGCATGTGTGTCTTGTAGAGCTCACACATGCACACACACACACACACACACGCACACACGCACGCACACACACACACACACATAACATGTAATCTACAGCGTCCTAATAGACTCTATTCCCATGGGGATCACCTGATAGCCTCCCATGGGAATAGCACGTCCGTTTACGTGCTCGGGGTAAATAAAGTAACATTCAAAGAGATTACAGTCCGCCGCCGCCCCAAAGCCAACACACGGTTGATGCTCACCCTTCACTGGGGGTTCCAAATGAACGAAAAAGGGGGGATAAAAGAGAGGAAGGGTTAAAGGAAAAGATAGGAATACAACAACTAGAAGGGCACCTTGTAGATCACAAACCTACAATGCCCACAAATTCATCTCTCAGCTAATTAACAAAAAAAAGTGATCATTATTTGAAATGTATGACATATCATTTTACTAAATAGTATTTCATTTTTAAATATTTCATTATTGTTATGAATAAATAAATTCAATAAAAAAATAGATTTAAAAGGTAAACTCTTTAAAGCAATGGGGATTTTTCCCAGAGAAATTAATGAATAAAAACAATATTTGAAAAACTGGGAGAAAAATCCTGAAAAAAAAATCAAGTTCTCTGTAATTTCTTGAGGTGGCATGAATGTGATCCTGCTCACAAGCAAACAAACAAAACCTCTCTAAATGTGATCCTAAAGCCACGAATGAATGAAATTAAAGTTAAAAATAAAGCTCCAAGATGACACTAAAATTCAAAATTACCCCTTCTTGCCGCCTTTTACGTCCTCCAAGCCATTCATGTGCGTTTCCAGAGACTCCAGGATACTGCTGGGAGCCTGACAAGAAACAAAACAACACCGTCATCAAGGTTGAAATAAGGAAACTCCCACATCAGAACACACAACGGTCTACACCAGGGGTGTCCAAACGTTTGTCCAGTGTGGGCCACATGGAGAAATGAAAGCATGCAACTTTGCCACTTTGATATTTTGTAAAGCTATGCTAACAAGTTATATATATTTAAACTGCATCTCAGCTTTGTGATATAAGTGAAAAAGTAGGGATGAGCGATGTACTGTACAAGTATCTGCATCTGCATCTGCATCTGTATCTGTATCTGTATCTGCATCTGCATCTGTATCTGTTCACCCATCTAAATTATCCATATCCGTATCTGTACTCGGAGCATAAACCTGAAGTGGGCGTGGTTTAAGCGGAAATGGGCAGGGCTTAAATCAGTACATTGTTTTAAGTGTGAAATTGACATGGATTGATCAAAGGTTGCTATATTTATTGTTTATGATTCATCCATATGTGTACTATGTATGTGTGAAAGTCACCTGTAAGACTTTATTATTTCATTATTTTTGAATGATGTGTGTGACGTTGGTGATTCATGCAGACATCCGTTGATGGCAAAGAGGGAAATAATCTGTCAGCCTTGTTCACTGTAGCTTTCTCTAAAGCAGCGCGTTCAGGCCTACAAGCACCACTTTCCAACTTTATATCACCAGACAAATTATAAGCAAGCAGACGGAAACAAAACAACAACGTCAGTGACTGACGCGCGAGCTGTCTTGTGAAATGCACCGCATGCATCACGAAACAAGTTCAAGATTGCAACGTGCATCCTGCAACGTATTGAGAGGGGTGTAATGTTTGACCACGATTATGTATACAGTGCAGTATGATAGCCATACAGGCAGAATGTTTGATGCAGCTGGGCAGGTGTACCTAATGTTGTGACCAGTCAATGTATGTTACTGTTACCACTCTAAAATTGCCAAAGGAAAGTTAACAAAATTGTTATATTTTAGGTAGCACGCCTGTTTTATGATGACTTCATGGAATAAGACAAAAATACATTTCAAGGAAAAAAGCGGCAATGCTATCCCAACTGAGTTGCACAAGTGACTGACGCAACACAAGCCTGCACAGCGCTGTCCTGGCAAATGCACGGCGTACTTCACCAAACAAGTTTACCAAGCAACTTTAGATACAAACCGAAATAGAGGCGAGCTGAGGAAAACCTAATAAACGCCACACGAGCCCTTTTCAACTTGCCAATTGCGCCGTGTACGTGAATGAGGCACCGCTCAGCTCCCATGTGGCTCCAGCCCAGACGGCGTGTCTTGGGAGGGGCGGTCGCTGTGTGTGACTGGCCAATCACAGAGCGTGAAGAGCGAATACATAATGAGGATTTTCTTTTCATCACAATTACGAATAATGACGAGATATACTCCTTTCATGCTCGTATTCGGCAAAAATGTTTATCACGAGTATCCGGCTCATCCCTACGAGAAAGCATATTTCCCCCAAAAATACATATTTATTTTCTTTTGTTTGATTCTCCTATTACTTTTTTAAAATAATGTATTTTTACTTTAATGTTTTTTTTTTTTATTTATGTTTATTCTCATAAAATTGTGCCTTTGTTTCCTCATTGGAATACGAGTTTTTTCTCTTAATAGTTTAACTTTACTCTTGTAAAATTGCAACAATTTTTTTCCATTTCGGCTACTGTTTATTCTTCTTGAAAATTGTCTTTGTGTAATAATAATTTGACTTTATGTCCAGAATATTTAGACTTTATTCTCGTAACATTAGATAACATTATATAAATTATTCCGCAACCTAATTTGACAAAAATTACAACTACATTTTTTTTGTTTCTCATAATATTACAACTTTAATAATAATAATAATAATAATAATAATAATAATAACAATAATAATAAATGTTTTCTTGAGTATTTCAACATTTTGCTACTAACACGATGTCATTTTTCCTCATAATATTAGGACTTTATTGTCATAAAAGTTTTTGTCGTTAGAGCCCAACTTTTTTCTCTTAAAATGTTTTTCTTTTTTTTTTGTTAAATTGTATTTTTAGAATGTGCCGCGGGCCAATAAAAAAACAGCCACGGGCCACAAACGGCCCCCAGCCCGCACTTTGGACACCACTGGTCTACACCTACATTATAAATGACCAGGATTTAAAAACAGAAGACCCAACACCAGCGCTTCAAAAAACCCACACCCATACATGCACACACACACACACACACACACAATCAGCGTGTACTGTACATCTGACTCGTGTGTCAAACAGGATTAAAGTCAACATGCCGGCACGCCATCCTGCAAACAGGCACTCGGCCTGCGTTACTACGGTTACCGCTTCCTCGAGAGGTTTAAAAGGACAGTCGTCATCGTCCGAGTCTGCCAGGTCCGCCACCACCCCCGGGTGGAGACACTGAGGTCAGTGGTGGGGGAGGGGTGGGTGGGAGATGGCAGTGGGTGAAACGTGGCGTACGTGTGCGTGCATGAGTGCAGCATTCGTGCACGTTACCAATCTTAGTCTATTGTAGGAATTCGATGGAGAGATGATGGGGTGACTCACGTAGTTGATGTCAGGAATGTCATTTTTGTCAACTCCAACTGTCTGTAGAGAGAAATCAAGTTTTAAAAAAACAAAACGCCACTATTTATTTTATAATGTGCACGAGTGGTCGGCAGGTACCTCTGCCAGCTTCATGAACTCGCCAATCTTTGTCACTCGGGTCAGGAACCTCTTGTAGATCTCCAAAGCCTCTTTACAATCACTCTTTTTCATTTTGAAGTATTTCTCTGCACAAAAAAACATCACAATCTATTTTAGGAGCCGATATAAAGGAATTATGACATCATACTGAGAAATCTGATTTTTAAAAAATAGCTACGATAACCGATCATTTAAAAAAATGCTCCAATGAAGCGAGATTACCTGTACTGGGCAGGTGAGCAAATCAAGCGCTCCTTTTTTCTCCTGCCTGTGACGTTAACGGGCTGCTGTAACTTCCCCCGAGCTCACTTGTAAACATTCACGTTTCGAGGAAGACCAACATTCACACTCACATTCATACCTCGCCACTGAACCTAACATGCTAATTTTGGGAACGTGGGAGGAAACCAGAGTACCCGGAGAAAACCCACGCACGCACGAGGAGAACATGCAAACTCCACACAGACATTCGAACTCATATCTTCCAGATCTCCTGACTGTGTGGCCAACATGCTAACCACTCGTTATCGGTACCATATCGGTCTTGAGGCGCACAAAGTTATCGGTATCAGTATCAGTTTGAAAAAAAAGATATCGTGCATCTCAAATCTATTTTTTTGTCCGTTTCTGGTTACTATGGTGTTGCCAGACGGACCTAATAGGTTGATGATGCCATCGTTGTAGGATGCAAAGAGTTTGACCAGGTCCTTGAAGAGCAGCATGAAAGCGGCGTTGATGATCCCGTTGTTCAGCTCCTTGGGGTGAACCTGACCAGAGAAAGGGGAGAGCTTTCTTCCCACTGGTGTAATCCAATCAAAACATAGAAGCAAATGGGAATTCTTGTAGCCGGACTTACGTCAAACTCAAGGAGCGTGTCGATCTGAGTCTGCAGGACAGGCATGCCCTTCAGGAGCTTCTCTGTGGTCATGGTCCTCATCACGCCTTCGGCCCTGGTTTACAAACACAACGTGCTCACACTAAGACGTGCAAATGAGCCGAATGGAAGAAACCAATTCCACCAAACGTCTATGAACCGATAATGTTCACACATTTGTGTTTGGATTCTGGTTTCCGGTTTGACTTTTGGGCATTTCTGTAAAACGTCAGGTACTTCCTGTACTAGCTCACCGCTGTGACTTCACATCTGTATCAAGAATCAGTCACTGCTGACTGTGGTTCTGGTGACGTACCCCTTCTTCACTCTGGTGAAGTCAAACGCCATCTGGCGGTATGCAAAGGCTTTCTCGTTCAGGTATCGCCCGTACCGTCTGATGAATGTAGACATGTCGTAGCCTTAAGAAGAGAGCAGATAATGTCCATCATGTATCGTTTTCCACATTACCAACTCATGAAGAGGGGCCGTGCCAGTGTGCTCATATGGGAAGCAGCTGATCTCGACACGAGAATGCCTTATTACGTAAGTCAGGCATGGAGGCATCAGCTGTTTGTTTTTGGCGGGTTTTACCGTGAGAGCCAGTTTTGTCGATGAAGTTGCTGAGGTTGAACAGGGAGGTCCTGGAGGCCAAATACTGGATGAACCTCTGCAGGGAAAGACATTCAAGGATGCTTTTTCAGCCTCAAAACCATGTGCTTCTAGACAGCTCTTGTTGGCTCACCTCATTCCCGTGCACACACATGTGGTGGGTGGTGACGAGGGCCTTGAAGACCACCACCCAGCTGGCGTTGGTGGCCCGCTCGAACAGCGTGTCGGCCATCTGGGGGATGTTGACGTTGGTGGTGTTGGTGGCCGACACCAGGTCTGGAAGACAAACACGGCCACTTTTATTTAGCATCGTCATTAGTAGTAGTAGTGGAAATGGGAAACCATGCCCCACGGAATCCAGCAGATAGATGCAATTTGCATTTGATATGTAATACAGAGCAGTGATTCAACAATGAAACCATGTGTATTAAAAGCCACCACCCTTGTAGTTTGAGCATAGAAAACCTGTTTACGACCTGAAAATGTTTTTAACATTATTAGAGCCCTCTGACATGAAATAACACCCCTATAGTTAATATAATATATTATATACAGTATCTATATCTATACAGTATATTGTATGGACTCACACAGACACACATAACCCTAGCCGACAGTTTGTCTCATTTCATTCACTTACTACACGCATACACAGTAATCCCTAATTTATCGCGCTTAATTGGTTCCAGACCCGACCATGTTTAGTGAATTTCTGTTAAAGCAGGATTCAATATTAGCACAGAGTTCCCTCGCTCTATCGCGGTTCACCTTTCGCAGACTTTTTTTGTGCTTTTTTTTTTTTATTACAGCGTATGAACGCGTCAATCAGTCTCCTTCGTGCTGCCCTGCCGTGTCTCCTGTGTCATAGCTAGCTTGCTTGCTTGCAGTCTTTGTAGGTTTGCAAGTTTCTCCTCGACAAAACCCACAAAGTCGACGAAACGTCCTGTGCCCAAAAGGCAGAGGGGGATTCTAACCATTGCACAAAAGGTTGGACTACTAATATTCGGTTCGGGCAGGGGGGCTGCAACAGGAGAAGTACTACAGCAATATGTTTTAACAAGGACATAAAAACGCTACAGTACAGCAGAACGGCGACAGGATGAAAAGGCGCGGTCAGAGTAGTGAAATACGCGTGAGTCACTTAATCATTTCCTGTGTCCAACCTAATAGGTTGGTCATTAAAATTGAAACAAAGGTTAGAAGTTTTTGGAGAGTGTTTAAACAAGAAGGAAATGTGAGTAAATGTTAATGCCTGTCTGAGAAGAGCGTATAAAGTGTATGGTCAGGGGATGCAGCCTTAGAACATACAGTATATAGTAATTGTGAAAAAATGTAATCGGCCACTTCGCAGATTTCGCTTTTTATGGGCTATTTTGGGAACCTATCCCTCGCGATAAACAACGGAAAACTGTAAATGGAATATTTTTGTAGTTATGGCATAGAAAACCTGTTTATAACCTTCTAAATACACTTTTTA
Organism: Dunckerocampus dactyliophorus; assembly: GCF_027744805.1. Classification (NCBI taxonomy): domain Eukaryota; kingdom Metazoa; phylum Chordata; class Actinopteri; order Syngnathiformes; family Syngnathidae; genus Dunckerocampus; species Dunckerocampus dactyliophorus. The sequence goes on along the minus strand of NC_072837.1, from coordinate 17,414,185 downwards.
ACATGATTAGAGCCCTCTAGACATGAACAGCCATAGAGACACCTTTACATCTGTATTACCCAATGTAGTAGATATAGTCAGAGAAAATAAGACGTATTAGACGTGAATCAGACAGCATAGACTCACACGTTAGCAGTTTCTTGTTGTTTATTCTGGACAGCGTACTTCCGCCATTACAAGCCACTCGTAGTAGCCATTATAGTCACAGTAAATGTGTTCCCTTGGGAACCTTTGTGTGGGGAGTCTAGCACCAGTCTCACCGAACACTGACACCTAGTGGCCAATGTAGAATACAGTAATAGATTCACATTTACAATGCTTCTTCTGCCTCGTATTTGTATTTTAGTTCATTTACTGAGCTCATTTCACCATTTTATGCTTGAAAATGCTTGATTTAGACCAAGAATAAGTTCAATTTGCTTAAATATGCATATGGAGTAGGTGGCATTCAAGCACAAAACAGCGATCATTTATAAATTCAGTAATTTTGGAAAAAACGCAATAGATTGAGGGAGCGATGATGATGATGATGCTATGTTAGATACGCGTCAGAGTTGCCAGGTCTCGCGAGAGAAACACGTGACAAGCCCAAACAGGGAACTTCCAACTTTGCAAGCAACTTTAAGTTGCTTATAATAAGCGGACCTGGCAACACGGATACATGTACCCAGGCCGTTTGAATACATGACTACAGCATGTCTTCTGAATGCCTTAATTTTGTATTTTGTGCTTGAAAATGCTTAATTTAGGCCAAAAATGTACTTAAATATGGATATTTTTCATATTTGTGGCTAATACCAGGCTGCAGTAAAGTGTGAAACGGTGAGGAACCGCGATATGATTTTTTTCATGAATATTTTTGGAGAAACCGTGAGAGAGTGAAGCTGCGAAAGTCAAAGCGCGAAGTGGCGAGGGCTGACGGTATGAAGATGTTGTTCGATGAATACTGCTAAAACTGCTCAATTCTATTTTCCATTACAGCTCTTGTATGGCAGGTGTCCCTATTATTATGTTCGTAGAGTGTAAATGAAGTAGAGGTTGAGTAAAGATAAGTGCTATGCTGTCCCCTGACACTGATGTCTAAAAAAAAGGGGGGGAAAGAGGAGAGCATCAACTATTGGCAGGCAGCTTCGTTAATGGAAGCAGATATAGTGAGCAGGCCTTGGCCTTGCTTTAAATAGACACAGATATTAAACGGTAGACAAGAGGAAGAAGTGCAGTGAGCTAAGGGGAGGACGGTGGTAACACGACAGAATAGCAGGCTGGACATGAGGGGTGAGGAGTGGAAGGGGGGGCTTGGAAAGAGATTATATCTAATCACTCGTCTCAGTCTTCCTGCCCAGCCCCCTTCAGGACATCAGCCACACCTGTTTTGACACACCATCTCCAACGTTCTGCATTTTTATGGACTAAATTGTACAATTTCTTGTTGTTTCCATATTGTCAGTGTTGCAATACGCCCCCAACGTGCATGACCCACAATGGGTGCTTATACTACTGCCATACATGATATTGTCATGTCACAGCTACAAATGATTGTTAATTTGACATTACATACAACCATATCAGGTCATATTAGTAACCTGTGTGATCATTTTTTGCATTTTTGTTGCTGTGCAGGTTTTCAGTGTCAGCTCTCTGCTTTATGTCATGATATCATCACCTATAGTAAACAAACAGGCAGTATGTGACACATACTGTCAGTGTGTGTGTGTAATAAGGATTGTCCAAGCTAAATAAAGACTCTTACGGTAATCCACAGGCTGCAGAAGCACTGTAAGAATGAACTATGAGCTCTCCTGGTCATTAGGTACACCTGCACACCATCCACTGCAAGACTTGTACCAACACACATATGCTTTTACAAAGACAAATGCTCTCTTTTCCATTCACCCTCTCCCACACTGTCCTATGGAGAGTCCTTTCTAATAACCCGATAACCCCGTTTGAATACAAGAGAGGTGTGAAAATATTAGGAACAGCTTTCACCGTGATGCCACGCACTTTTTGCACCACGACACACAACAAAAACAAAAGTGACGTTTTTTTCAATACAGATTTTGTATTGGATCTTAATAATAATAATAATAATAATGTTCTTGACAGATCGGCACCCTGGACATTGGCAACCAGGTCATGTGACCACAGCAAGTCTCATGACGTCCCAGACTGTCCTAACACTGAACTTATGGTGAGACTGCGCTCAAGAAGACATTGGACTTTTGGGTAAATGCTTTAATAGCAACATTATTTACCCGTGATGACAGCACTGCATGTCACGTTTCTTCGTTGTCATGGAAACGGACTCTTTATCACTAAGATAGCGCCGCTGCAGTGTACTCTTAATTGATTAAATGCACGGTTTGGAATATGTGTGCTCAGATTTATTTTGAGCCGCTGTTGAGTCAGTTGACCTTGTGTGCGTGCATGCGCACGTGCGTGTGCGTGTGTTCTCTATGTTCTCTATGAATGCCCCCCAGTGTCCATTTGACCACAGCGTCTAATTAGTGGTCGTGTTCTCAAGCTGAGAGAGAGCAATATAATGTGACTTCCAGCAGAGTTTTATTGGTGTTTATTTTAATTTAAGCCTTTAATATTTACAAGTTAACAAACATACAATTTACCAACCGCAACAACCACCAGTGCACTCACAATAATGCCGTAATGCAAATTCATCCCTGACACTCAGGCCTGTCATTTGCCCTCTCTCTGTCCTGTCATTTCACTGCCAACCCCTGACATTCTTAATCAGTTACCATGGCTACAACACTGCACCAACAACATGCACACCCCAGGGCCACATGTGCTTTGCAAAAACACCACCCGAAGGAGTAAAAATAACACTTTATATCAATCTAAAATACCATGGACCATGCTAGTCTGTCATAAAACACACAGAAACACTTGACGCTATCTAATATAGTTCCAGGCGACTGTTATTGGTGAGTAGCATGTTCTCCCCCCATTAATATCTAGGTTAGAAACACAGAAAGAGAAGCACGGTGGCCTATATACCACGACAAGGCGGCCTAGAAATAGACACAAACAAGAAATGCATTCAAATAGTCTTGGATTGTCTAGAAGTGATCGCTCAAAGGTCTTTCAGGCGGTGTGCATGCATGTGGAGCACCTCTACGAGCAACCATGCATGCAACACATGCACAGCAGCAGATGCCTGCAGTTTCGTCTTAGCTCCAAGAAGCCAAAGAAAGGCGGTCTTAACATCGACGCCTTTTGCTGTGTAAATAATGCAGGACAGTCATTGGCTGATTAGTGAATTATTCACAAGAGGGAGCGGATCACAAGATATGTAGCCTTCGTCCAAGAAGGCGGTGAAGTGTACTTATAGATAGATCAAAATATATCTGTTGCTCTGCGTGTCAATATTAGTCAATATTTTACGTCGGGCTGTCGTAGTGATTCATCCTGGTTTGCCTGTGCTGTGATAAAGCCGTTAATGGAGCTTCTTATTTAGCTTTTATGTTTTATGTAGAAAAACACTTTCATTTGTACATTGTATTGATTTGCAGGTGGGTTATGATTAGAGGCTGGGGTTAGGGTCAATTTTGGGAAGGGTTAAGGTTAGGCGTGTGGCGACGGTCAAGTTCTGTTATACTATTTTCTCATAAGAAAGCACGGAAATAGCAATAATTACCTGCACGGGTAATTTGTTTCAATGTTAAAGTGTATCAAGAAGTTAACCAGCTTAATATTAATATGTTTAACTAGAATAAACCTTCTCAAACGCTGACAACTAATGCACTGAAAAACAAAACAACACACTGCTGAAAGTTGCTACTCTTGTTAGGTACTCTCAATCTGGAGTTGATGTCTATATTATCTACTTTCTAGTTGTATTCTAGTAAGACGGACAAATATTCAAAGTGAAACAATTCCTGGGCGAATTAAAAAACAATTTTGCCATCGTAAGTCATGGAAATGGCAATAACCCGTTCCAGGGTCAAATTGTCACCATCATAACACTTCTTTTAACGACAGGTATTTAAAAAAATAATAATAATTTAACCTCAAAGTGTATCAATAAGTTAAGCACTGATGCAATGCAAAACACAAAAAAAAGCAAATAGGACACTGCAAAAAGTGGTTAGCCAGATGGTAGCTTGTTTGCGGCTAGCATTAGCTATTTTAAACTTTATTCGGCTCAATTTGGCATGAATTCACAATTGGTGGACCTCACAGGTGGTTCCTTAGCATTTGTCAATTACAGCGCTGCTAAAAACACCATCACCAGATATTATTACACTTTCAATGTTGATTTTATGTCTCTATTATCTCATTGTTGTTGCACCATGTATTGGCATTTCTGCAGTGCCTATTGTGAATACTGTGCAGATGCTCCATGCTAACAGCTAGCCTGCCTGCAGCACAGACTGGTTGCAGAGTCATTTAGTTGCAAGTGATAATGAACCAGGTGGTTTCTGTGGCTTGGCCTATAGCCTGTCTGGGTTTGTATCGTCCTTGCTAGAGGATCGCCATGGTTACTTTAATTCTTTCAGGGGTGGTGTCCAAACATTTCCACCCAGGGCTGCATGCTGAAAAATCAAAGGATGAAGTACAGCATGTAGAATTTTTTTATTTTGCAAGTAAAAAAAGTTGCATTATTATTAGCTATCCCAGCATTTTCTCATTATGTTGTGCCTTTTTGCTCAATTTCCCTCGTTTTTTATGTGTTATTTTATTTCTCATTATTACTACAATGTGCAGCAGGCCGCAAATGCCCCCATGGCCGCACCTTGGACACCCCTGAATTCATTACACCACCATTGTGCATGCATGCTGCTGCCTTGAGCACATTTTGTGAATAGTTAAACTGCATGTTGTGCTTGACTTACAGTCCAGGTGCTTCTTCTTGGGCGCCATCACTTCATGAGTGGTGGCCTTGCACACGGCCCGGGCCATGTCTGAGCCCGTCAGCTGGTACTGGGCCGCGGCGATGCGGTCCGTGAGCGTCTGCCCGGACATTTGGACCCCCTCTGGAATGCTTCACCGCAGGAGAAACAATCAATCTATATATCGCCCACCGCAGCTTCCCAGGTGGTTCTGCAGCAAACAGGCCTTTGACCTTCTTCTTGCCTGGTTTGGATGGAAACGACACAGGAAATGTGGTATTTGTTTCAAATGGGGCTTCGTGCTGATAAAAAATGAGTTTCTTGTGGTTCGACTTACGTGACTTGCTCACGGCTTGTCCGGTTTTCGGCAACCACGGTGCGCCTTCAGCACCTCGGACAGCTAAAGCCACTCGGTTATGTAACACCCCACTAGCGGTGGGAGCCCTGCAGCTGATATTAAGCCCCCAAATGTGTGAAACTAAATAACACACAAATCCGCCTTTTTGCTTAACATTCCATGGGTAGGTCCGATATTACGTCCCGGGGGTGCATGTGGATTATTCCTCTTACGACGTCTTCAAAGAAAGGGAAAAAAATAATCATCAAAAAAAATTGCGGCGTTCTTCCCTTGATTCTGCGGCGACAGAAAATGTGCACCGAATGCGCAAAAAGTGTGCGCAGTACAAGAAGCCGAGGAGGAGGGGACAGGATCCCTATTCTCCTTCCATGCGCTATTTTTTTTATATATACGCCTTTTATCTGTATGGACACGGAGACACTCCTCCCCCCAGTGGATGCTTGGACACGGGTGGGTGACACACACGGACCAGCCCACCTCTCTTAAAGGGGAGTGGACATGGGCGGTGGGTTATTTAGTGTTCAAGCAGCCGGCGCGCCACAACAAAGGGTTAATAAATGGCCGTGACATGGGTTTATGCACGGCTGCATTCAACCTTAGCATCACATATTTGCAACTATAAACCCCACAGTAAACGCGATTTAAGTCTGTCCCTGTTTTGTTTTGGCGCAGTGCACTGGAAATGACGTGTCTAACCTCCTGTTGGTTACATGCATGGCGTAATTTCAGTATTCATATCATTTTAATACGTAATGTGTCATATTGCATTCATAATATCGCTATTATTTCCATAGGGGTGTATATTTTGCACAAAAACGCAAGGCTTTCCGGTCCCGGATATCACGTCGCCCAGCGTAATGACGTCACACAAGAATACTCCCATTTCCCAGCCTCCTCCGGCTGTTGATCGAAAACGTTGATTTCTCTCGTATTTCCTGCAGTCAGTTCATAGAGATGTAAAAAGACGCGATGTCTGTGAGTGTTATTGTATATGTTTATATTTTTTTATTTAATAGCTACCAAGAAATTAGTCGATTCATTAAACTGACACGTCATGCGTCACGTGAGGCACCCGGAAGCTTACTTCTGTATTCTTGCATTTTCTCCCAGTCGTCCCACTAAAATAACATAATTTACGCAGCATATCCATTTTGTTTTATATATTTATATCGTTAAGGTAATCCGAGGAAACTACTCGAGACACGAGCGCCTGTCATCACCTCAAGGTGACGTACCCGGAAGTGTGGCCACGTCGCCAAGTACTACGGGGAATAGAAAACTACACAATAGGTGAGTAAAAGTACTTACTGTTTTAACGGGTCAAAGTAAGATGTTTACAGCGTTTATTAGCACCAGATTTGTAAGATTTAAGCCATTTACAGCGAGTGTGTGCAAGTTGGTTGTATCATGTAATATTAAATCACTTTTATTGAGTTTAAACTTTGCCCTCGTCTTGTTCTTCTTGCTGGTCTAGTCGGCATTGATAGAGCTAGACTTTTGTATATTTTCCTCTAACTGGAAACACACAAGTAGGACATTTAGTATAGTATTTCTTTCTGCTACCAATGCTGGACCTAGCATTATATTTAGTTGACTGAGTGATGTGTCTGTGATGTGTTTCAGCCATGGCACACTTTCAGGAAGTGTCAAAACGGTCCACTTTGCATCCTAAACCTGCAGGCTTGGTTTTGCAGTATGGCACTGCTGGCTTCAGGACCAACGCCAAGCATCTGGACCACATCATGTTCAGGATGGGGCTGGTGGCCACTCTGCGGTCCAAAAAAACGAAAGCAGCCATCGGAGTCATGGTCACCGCCTCTCACAACCCTGAGGTTCTCTGGGATCAAGTCATGTTTCGTTGTCCGTTCTCTGTGACACAGAATCATTAGTGATCATTAATGATTCCTTTATGACTGAACTTGTAGGAGGACAACGGTGTGAAGCTGATTGATCCCATGGGTGAGATGTTGACTGCAGCATGGGAAGGCCACGCCACTCATCTGGCCAACGTGGAGCAGCAGGAGTTACCTTCCGTGCTCGAAGACATGATAGAGAAAGAAAGCATAGACATGAGCCAGGAAGCAGTTGTGTTTGTGGGCAAAGACACCAGGTATAGTGTAACGTTCCCAAACGCTGGCACAGTTAGTCCTTCATATCTTCTGAAAAATGTCACTACAGGAGCAGCAGTGACAGCCTCTCACAAGCAGTGCTGGATGGAGTGCATGCGCTGCATGGTCACAGCAAAGGTTAGCATCATTTTCCTTTACATTTCTTATTTGTTTGTTTTTAGACTTTACCTTGTCATATCCCCTCAGATTATGGGTTGGTGACCACCCCACAGCTCCACTACATGGTGCGCTGTCACAACACACAGGGGCTCTATGGTGAGGCCACAGTGGAAGGCTACTACAGCAAACTCTGCCAGGCTTTCATTGAGCTCACCAAGAATGTAAGACAATTCTCCGACGTCACGCTAATTCTTCATTTCAACGTATGTGTGTTTGATTTTGCCATCCATTTATCGTGTCATCAGACACCCAACCGCACAGATGACCAGAAGCACCTGACTGTGGACGGCGCCAACGGCATCGGTGCGCTGAAGGTACGCGAGATGGAGCACCACCTCAAGAGGGAGTTGCAGGTTTCGCTCTTCAACCACGGCGATGGACAGCTCAACCACCAGTGTGGTGCCGATTTTGTGAAAGTGCAGCAGAAACTTCCAACAGGTGTGATTTTTGTCTTAAGATGCAATTTTACTTGCAAAAGGTGCCATGAAATGCGCTCATTAACCACACAATTTAATGAGATCCAATACTGGAACTAGGGATGCTACGATTGATCGGCCACCGATCAGTATCGGCCGATTTCCGTGAAAACGCACGTGATCGGCATATGCCAATTAATGCCTTTCAACGCCGTTTACAAAAGCCGATCACAAAAGCCGATCACCTGTGACTCGTACTGTTGCAGCCTGCAGCGATCCCTGCGTGCAGTGTAGTGTCTTACCCCAACGTAGGCCTCACCGCCTGACCTTGGCATTGCCCTAACCTTTCTCCCTTATACGGCACACCTGGCCAATAGCACTCATAAATAAATTGAAAAATGTATCGTTAATCCATGTGATCAGTATTTGTATCGGCTGATTTCAGTCATGGATGATTGGTATCGGAATTGGCAGCATAAAACCCTTGTCTGAGCATCCCTAACAGGAACAGTTTTAAATATCCTAAGACTGGCTAAACATTACGTAAATATTATTATTTAACATAAATGAATAATATACAGTATAGTAATTATTAGTATCATTATATAATAATGATTATTAAATATCATGTTAATGAATCTATCTTACTGTGTCCATAAAAGGCATAAAGGTGAACACGGGCGAGCGCTGCTGTTCATTTGACGGCGACGGCGACCGCATCATATATTACTACACCAGCTCAGATGGACGTTTCCATCTGCTGGATGGAGACAAGATAGCAACGCTCATCAGCACTTTTCTGAAAGAGCTGCTCATCCAAGTATGACACGTAAACAGTAAATAAATGTACTGTAGCAACAAAAATGCTCACACGTGTACATGATTCTTTTAAAGGCCGGTCTGAATTTGAAGTTAGCAGTGGTACAAACCGCGTACGCTAACAGCAGCTCAACACACTACCTGGAAGACAGCATGAAGGTGATCGTGAGGTGCACAAAGACTGGAGTGAAGCACCTTCATCATGCGGCACAGGAGTTTGACACGGGGGTGTACTTTGAGGCCAACGGCCACGGAACGGTGAGGGACGCATATGAATGAGAAAAGTCTACTTCACGACAAGCACCTCGCAAGCTTGTGTGTCTGCGTTGGTGTCAGGTGCTGTTCAGCAAGGCAGCTGAGGAGAAGATAAAGCAGCTCGCTGACGACCCAAACACAGACGACACCAGGAAAAGAGCAGCTCTTCTGCTGCGGCACACCATCAATGTCATTAACCAGGTCTCTCTCACACACACACACACACACACACACACACACACACTTTTGAATAGGGATGTATACTATTGCTGACATCATTTTGCTGTGTTTAACTGCGTAAAGACTGTAGGTGACGCCATCTCTGACATGCTGCTAATAGAGGCTATATTAGCCCTGAAGGGAATGACTGTGCAGCAGTGGGACGCCATCTACACCGACCTGCCCAACAGGCAGCTGAAAGTCAAGGTAAGGCCTCTCTGACACCACCAACAAACACCGGAACACTTTTTTCACTGATAACCAAAGCAGCTTCATTTGTTTTTGTTGAAGTCTGCACTGCCGGGGGGGGAAAGGTCCTGGGACACATGGCAAAGCTGAATTATACATAACATTTATACTGTACACGGCAGGCACATATACTGTATTTATACTGTATTAACAGTAGTAGGGTATTATTAATAGTGGCGTTTACGTACTCAACTGCAGCGAGTACTGGGCATTTATTAGACAATTTGTACAAGTTGGTATTTAAATGTACTGTATTTGTGGAAAAAAGAAAAAGTACTATTTTATAGTAATAAAATAGGAAAATTAAAATGATATCGAATACGGTTTAATAATAACCATTATAATAATAACCATCGCTATCGGCAGCTTCATCACATTGAGCTTTTGTTGATTTTGATCACAAATAATTTCTTAAATTAATGTATTAAAGCAGATGTTTACTTGAGGTGTGGCATTTTTTTTTTTGTTCAAGTAGACAAATGATTAATGGAGGCAGAGGCCATTTTTTTGAGCAGTGTACCCCATTACTTTTGTTTGTATCATATATTCTGCTGTAGTACAGCTAACGCTGATTCACATACTGTAGACATAGAGTAGAGTGGCTTTGTGTGCGCTACAGGTGTCGGAACGCAGGGTGGTTGACACGGCCGACGCCGAGAGACGCGCCGTGAGCCCCGCGGGCCTGCAGGACGCCATTGACGGCCTGGTGAAGAAATACAGACACGCTCGCTCCTTCGTGAGGCCGTCTGGCACAGAGGATGTCGTGAGAGTTTACGCCGAGGCCGAGACTCAGGTAGGAATCTTTCCTCTGACACTCTTCTGGATTTGTGTACATTGCTTACACTGTGTGTTTGGTTTTAGGAGAGTGCTGACTCCCTTGCACATGAAGTCAGCCTTGCAGTGTATCGCCTCGCTGGGGGGGTGGGAGACGAACCCAAACCTTTGCACTAGACAACAAAACAACACTGTTTTGTATTTGAAAAAGACTGGAAGCAGACATGCTCAAACCTCGCACTGTACGTGTAATAGTGTACTTGTAGCTTTTTGCTGAGGTGACGTTATACCTGCCATCATTATCACACCACTACGACACTACGAAAGCATTAGAAACACAATCAAGGGTATTTTTATTACAGGAAATGTACTTTGTTGTTCTTGTTGGGTTAATTTTGGTTCATGGTTCATGGTTTTAATTCATCTTGAACATGCATACAAGTCAAACAGTTGCACATCACACAATACAGTTCACAGTTTTGCATGTCCAAAAAGGAGTAGGAAGAAGCAAAGCTTATTTAATCCTACCCCTCATCAGCTTCACATCAATTGCAATACATTCACTCCCTCTTGTTCTTCCAGGTATGCTTTGTAAGGCTACATGACAATGTAGTGCGATCATAACAAGGTTTTCACTTACTAAAAGGAAGCTACAGGCATAATGATAACTGATAGAATGATTGAAGAAGTGTTTGATTGACAATGAATGAGTACAGACCATGTAGTCACCACAATGAAAAGTTAATAGTCAGTATAGTAATGGTTAGATGTAGTATTGTATGTACACAGTGGTTCAGGTCTCTTCTTCTTTGTATTTTGTGAACATCAACTGCTTGTACTTTTTCTTAAAATGGCTCATTGTTGTGCATTGTTTGAGTTCCTTATTCAATCCGTTCCACAACTTGATTCCACATACAGAAATGCTGAAAGTTTTCAGTGTTGTCCGTGCATAAAGGTGTTTTAGGTTAAATTTTCCTCTCAGATCATATTTCTCCTCTCTTGTTGATAAGAATTGTTTTACATTTTTCGGTAGAAGGTTATTGTTTGCTTTATGCATAATTTTAGCCGTCTGAAGGTTTACTAGATCCGCAAATTTTAATAATTGTGATTTTATAAATAAGGAATTTGTGTGTTCTCTGTAAGCAGCATTATGGATGATCCTGAGTGACCTTTTTTGTAGCACAGTTAGTGGCTGAAGTGCACTTTTATAGTTATTGCCCCATAACTCGGCACAGTAAGTTAGATATGGTAATATCAGTGAACAGTAGAGCGTATGTAGTGCTTTTTGGTCAAGGACAAATTTAGCTTTATTCAGTATTGAGGTGTTTCTTGCCACTTTATGTTTTACATTTTTAATGTGAGATTTCCAGTTCATCTTCTCATCTATTATAACCCCGAGAAATTTATTTTTGTTTACCCTGTCAATGTCTACCCCATCAATTTGTATTTGCTGGTACGTTTCCTTTTTACACTTACCAAATAGCATTACTTTAGTTTCACTGAGGTTCAGTGATAGTCTGTTTTTATCAAACCATCTTTTTAGTAGAGTTAGTTCATCTGTGATGTGTTGTACTAGCTCTGGTGTGCTGTCTCCAGAACATAATGCGATTGTATCGTCTGCAAATAATACTAGCTTTAGGTCTCTTGGGACTTGACAGATGTCGTTTATATATAGATTGAATAGTTTTGGTCCTAGAATTGACCCCTGGGGAACGCCGCATGATATGTTTAACTCCTCGGACGTATGTTCTCCTAGCTTCACATATTGCCTCCTGTCAGCTAAGTAGCTTTTAACCCAGTTCAAGACTAACCCTCTGATTCCATACCTTTCTAGTTTAGTGATTAGAATATCATGATTAATTGTGTCAAAGGCTTTTGTTAAATCCATAAATACTGCAGCCGTGCACTTTCTATGATCTATAGCATTGGTGATTTCCTCTGTAATTTCTATCAGTGCCATGGAAGTTGAAATGTTGCTTCTGTATCCGTATTGACTCTCCGTGAGTAACTCATTTTTTTTATAAAATTGTCCAACCTGTTATTAAATAGTTTTTCAATGATTTTGGAAAATTGTGGCAGTAAGGACACTGGTCGGTAATTTATGAATTGATGTTTGTTTCCATTTTTAAAGATTGGAACTACTTTAGCTATTTTCATTTTATTTGGGAATTTACCTGTCTGGAATGATAGGTTGCTAAGGTACGTTAGCGGTTGTACAATCTCATTTATAACCCTTTTTATCGTTTCCATTTCTATTCCGTTGCAATCGGTTGATGTTTTTGCTTTGAATTTGTTGACAATATCAATGATTTCCTTTTGTGTGACGTTAGTGAGGAACATGGAATTGGGATTCTTGTCTATGATCTCATTTCTTTCTTCTACTGGTGGGTAATTTGGGATCTTTGTTTCCAGTTCCGGTCCAATATTTACGAAGTAGTTGTTGAACTTTTCAACTACCTGATTCATATTATCATATTTATCATTTCTATCTATAAAATAAAGAGGGTAGTCTTTCTTTGCACCGTTCCGTATAATACTGTTTAGAATGCCCCATGTTGCTCTAGTGTTGTTTTTATTCTTGATTAATAATTGACTATAATAGTCTTTCCTACACACTCTCAGGATGTTTGTTAACTTATTTTTGTATGCTTTATATATTTTTTAGAATGATAAATCTCCTATATAGTGTATTTTTCTTCTTACAGGCATTTAGTAGTCCCTTGGTCATCCATGGCTGATTTCTCTTCCTTTGCTTATTAAATACTTCTCTCAGTGGACAATGTCTGTTATAGCACTTCATGTAGACATTAAGAAAGTTTTTATACGCCTCGTTCACATCATTCTCACTATATACGCACTCCCATCTTTGTTTTTCCAAATCTTTCCTAAAAGCACTAATACTTTCCTCTGTATGTGATCTTCTGACTGTCCTGATATCGTCCTTCTTTCTCTTTTTATAGTTTTCATTATAAATCGTAAACACCGGAAGATGGTCAGTAATATCATTAATTAACAGTCCACTTGTCGTGTTGTCGTCGAAATCATTGGTAAATATGTTGTCAATTAATGTTGCGCTGTGATCTGTAATTCTGCTTGGCCTGGTGATTTTTGGATAAAGACGTAAACTGTTCATTGTATCTATAAAGTTATCTTTTCTGTTTTGGTTGTTTGAATTTAGAAGGTCAATATTGAAATCTCCACATAAAAAGATTATTTTTTGGCTAGTGTCTGTCAATGTTGCTTTGATCCAATCCTCAAATATTTCAATGCTAGACTTAGGTGTTCTGTATATACAACTTATTAGTACATTTTTACTTTTCTCTTTACTGATTTCAATAGTTATGCATTCTAGAATGTTATCAATAGCAATTGACATGTTCTTTACCACTTTATAAATCAGATTTTTATCCACATACACAGCCACTCCTCCTCCACTTTTGTTGTTCCTATTGACGTAGTTCATGTCATAACCTTCCAGCTCAAAGTCCACGCCTTTGTAGTCATTAATCCAAGTTTCTGAGATAGCGATTATTTTAAAGGGTTCCTTAAATAGACTCAAGTATTGTTTGATGTTATTATAATTTGCATACATACTTCTACTATTAATGTGAATGATTGACAACTGATTGCCTATATTAAAGTTGTCATTGTATTGTTCATCTGTATAGTAGCAGCAGTCATTTCTGATATGAGAAAAGAAGTTTGTGTCTGGGTCTATGTCTTCCTCCAATATTGTTTGTATGTGTTATGAAATGTAGTAGTATAATGTCTACATATGTTAACCAGCTACCATCGTCATGAGGTCAATCATGAGCTATTATCAATAAGACAATTTGTATTATATTAGTTTCTCCAGATCCTTCAGACTCCTGACCATTAGTACTTTTGCTTGTTCTGGTGTTCTGGTGCTTGTTTGGGAACAAATTGCTGCACACTGCTTTGGTCGTATCCACTTGTCTCTGACAATGTGGGCTGTGGCTTCTCCTTGGCACTATGGTACTGCTCTGTATTTGTTTATACGCGTGACACAAGACACACTTCCTGGCTCTAACTCAATGTGTGCGATGTGGGATAGTGGTACGCTTCTGTACTGTACCGGGAAAATCAGATTACGAATACATGTACCATTACACCGCTACATAATAACTGTCGTTAATTCCTGGGTCATTTTTACACTCCCAGTCTCCATTAACATTTGATCTACTGTGTAAATTGCCTTTTTAATTTTGTAAATAATAAAACAATCACATCTGTTTACATCTGTTCTAACGATTCCTGGGTGGAACTGGAAATAAATAATGCAAAAATACATACACCATTTGTTCTCGTTTCTTGCGTTGTCATTTGTGTTTATTGTAAAATAAGTCATCCAAACACACACACACACACGGGAGTGAAGCACGTTAGATAGAATATCAGGTTGCTAAGTGGGGGGAGGTTGGGTAGTTTTATTCTTCCTTTGCGTCATCAGCAGCAGCAGTTTCGGAAGTGCTGAAGGTACGCTCATGTGTGTCGCTCTTGTTAGTTTCCCCGTCTGTCCTAACTGTCCTGGGGAGACAGAAGGGTCACAACAAGGGGAAAAATAGGATTAAGATACACTGCGAGTATGATTACAGTCACCCCTTGCAATATCGTGGTTTGATTATCCTTCACTGTATTGCGTTTTTTTTAATTAATTAATGAATAAATGATGGCAGTTTGGTGGTAGACTATGGTCTATTATTAGTCAAAACATATTGAAATACTGTACAAGTACAAAACATTGAGACATTACCTTACATTACCTTAACCCTGCATGAAGTCAGCCATGGCATGTTCGACATGATAAAGTGAAAAAGACTTCTCCTCCAATTCAGTGTGTAAGTGGCACGTTTTTGGCTTAAGTTTAGAAAAAGATCATTTGAGGCTAACTGATTAGCTTGCTAGCTGGCGGCCGTCTCAAGTCCCTGCAGCATAAGCGTTGAACAGCGTGTTGTAAGCAAAGAATAATAGGAGTGTAAAGGTGACTATGTGAGTGTTATTTCATGTTAAAATCCATATTTAAAGTCATAAATGGGTTTTCTATGTCCTAACTACAAAAGTATTCCCATTTATCAACAATGAATCCTATATCGCGGAAATTAACCAATTAACCGCTATAAACGAGGGACGACTGTAGACTGCCTTTTAATGTGGACACAACGTGGTCCAGGTTCTTTTTAGCTTATATAATAAATTAAGGCTCCTTTTTAAAGTTAGATCACAATGAAGTAAACACAACAGGAACTGGGTCACTTTTTGGTGTCAACCCAACACATTTCATTTATGAGGGACCACATAGTACATGTGAAAACAGCCTCAAACCCTCCTGGAATGAACCAAATTGACACCAGCATAAGTTCAGTGTGCTTCGGTTTCTTGGAGTGGGTGTACCATGTGACCACAAAGTGGTTCAGGTTCACTTAGCCTTGTATATTGACAGAGGTGGACCATAAACAGACCTGAATCCTCTTTCAAATGACCATGCAATATGAACACAAGTTGTACAAGTTTTTTTTTTTTTTTTAAAGGGACCGAATGTGAAAATGTCTAAAGTGAGTCGACCTGAGACCGGTCTCAGTTGTGTTGCTTCATTACTCCCTTAAAGTGGTTTGTCTAACATGTGCAATGTGAATACAAAGTGGTCCAGGTTCACTTTGCCTTACATTACCATTGGATTGAACTGGAGCCTCTTGAGACCTGAAATGGACCAGAAATAGAACCCCTTTTCTGTTCACTTTGTGGGCAGGACTGAATTCTGTTCGTGTGTAAACAACAGCCTGGCAAAGTGAATTTAAAAGAGGAGCCACTAGATGGCAGATGTGCCACTGCTCTACCTTTCAGACGTTTCCGTGGCCTTGTCCTCATTGGCTCTTTCGGATGGCGGTGTGGCGTCCTCCGCGCCAGCTTCACTGCCACTCGGAGCTCCCTCCACCTCCATCGCGGGTGCGTCGACGGCCACCGGTGGGGAGGGGTCACTGTCTGAGACCACCAGTGTTGTGGATGCTGGACTCAGAGACAGGCTGCAGACCATCGTGCTCAGACGGTGGTCTTCACCTTCAATCAGTTTCCTGGTGAAGAGAGAAAATGCCAGGTCACTTTTGCGCCTTTTGTCCATTTAGTGTATTGTGTAATTGTCACACCTGTAGGTTGTAATCTCAATCTCCAGAGCCATCTTGACGTTCAGCAAATCCTGATGTTCTCGTAGAAGCAAAGCGATCTTCTCCTTGGTCACCTTCAACTCCAGCTTGAGCGCTTCGATGCGCTCCTGCGCCAAGCAAAATTTGTTTTTTCTTTAAAGACTTTTTAGTGTTTAATGGCGTAAATACCTGCAGTTCTTGCTCTTTCTCCTTGTATTTGTCCAAAGAGTCACGAATCAGAGCCTCCAAGTATGCGTTCCTTGTCTTGAGTGCATCCAGCTCTCGCTCCTTGATGAGAATCTACTCCCAAAAACAACATGTTTTCACCTTTTCTCAGGCAGAGAATTGAAGTAAGCAGTACTCACATCCTTCTTGTAACAGCCCATCTCCTCCCTCAGACTGCGAAAACTTTGGACGTGCTTGCTGGAGGCGTTGCTCAGGTCCTGAAACTTTGCTTTGTACCAAGCGTCCATGTCCTGCAGAGTAAAAACCAAAACCATCATCTCTGCAGATGAAGTCACTTCAAAGATGCTGCCTGGCTTCAACTGCTGCAGCCCACCTGGAGGTTTTTAGCGGCGATGCAGTCGTACTGAGACTGGATCTGCTTTAGAGCGGAGGCCAGATCCGGAACACCAAAGGTCAGGTCAATTTTAGAGGTGGCTGAGGAGATCTTCTGCATCAGCTCCTCGATTTCCTTTTGGTGGAACAGAAACAACGTGAAACACTCCACACAATACTGTAAAATCAAATGACAGTACTATGCTTACTGTATGCACTATTATTATTGTTGATGTACAAGATGTAAGACATCCTATTTTATGTGCTTTTGACACTACCGCGTCCTTCCCCGTAGACTGGGGGCAGATAAATAATAGAAAGTGACGACCGGAGCGGCGGCTGCGGGCGCTGCGACACGCCGTCGTGATGGTGACGCAAAAGCTTCTCCTTCGTCCGTCTTCCTTTTTACGCTTTCTGTTTATGCTCCTGCGTGGATGGGGAAAAGTGTGATGGTGGCCGGGGAAGCAGTGATAGCAGAAGATTCAAGCACTCACCAAACAAAGTGCAGATGTTGTCTGGGGACACGTGCAAAATGGAAAGCTGTGACGTAGCTTTATAGTCATCTATCATTTTCTTCGTCAGTGTAGCTTTTTCTTACAAACAACAAGAATGTACCCTGAAAGCATATTTAGCACGGGTTTTACCAACACCATACTTCTTGTGGCCGTCCCTGAAGCACCCACTTCCTCTTGCAGTCCCTGCTGCTGACTGAAGAAGAAGACGACGAACGAGGAGAAGGAGAAGGATGGGAAACAGAAGAAAAAAGAGGCAGACAAAGAAGAAGGGGAAGGAAGAGTAGAGGATAAAGAGGAAGGAGGAAAAGAAGAGAACGAGAAAAAAGGACAAGAGAAGAGGAAATATGAGAAACGGAAAAAGAGGAGGACAAAGAAACAGATGAAGAAGAATAAATAGAAGGAGGAGAAGCACTAGAAGATGAAGGGGAAGAAGGACAAGAAGAAACAAGCGAAGCAGGAAAAGGAGGAGAGAAGGAGGATGAGGAAAGAGGAGAAGAAGAAAGATGAGAAGAAGGAGAAGAAGGGAGAAGAAAAGGCAAAAGAAGAAGAGAAGGCGGAGAAGAAGGAGAAGAAGGGAGAAGAAAAGGCAAAAGAAGAAGAGAAGGAGGAGAAGAAGAAGAGAAGGTAGAGAAAAAGAAAGACAAGGAAGAGGAGGAGGAGAGAATGAAAGAAAAGATGGAGAGGAGGGAGGAAGAAGAAGAAGACAGAAGAGAAGCAGGAGATGGCGTAGGAGGAGGAGGAGAAGAGGAGATGAAGGAGAAGAAGAATACAGTGTTCAGGGGAGAAGAAGGCAGAGGAGAAGAAGAAAGATGAGAAGGAGGAGAAGGAGAATAAAAAAGAAGGAGGAGAAGAAAAAAGAGACAAGAGGAAGTCGGAGTAGGAAGAAGAAAGACGAGAAATAGGAGAAGATGAAAGAAGAGTGGCAGGAGAGGGAGAAATCGGAGAAGAAGAGACAGAGGAGGAGAAGCAAGACAAGGAGGAGAATAACAAAGAAGGAGGAGAAGAAGAAGAAAGAAGAGACCGACCAAGAGAAGAAGTTCAATGAGGAGGAGAAGAACAAAGATGAGAAGGAGCAGGAGAAGTAGAAGGAGGCGCTGGAGACATAGAAGGAGAGTAGGAGGAGGAGAGGAAGACAGTGTTGACTTGGCTGAATGGTGTTGTGTGTTGTTGGAATACGTCTTGTTGGATGACCAGCTGCTAACGACTAGCGTGTCATCACGTTGATGACATCATCACCTCGCCTCTGCTTGCTCGTCTTCACCTCAAACTTTTCATCTTTTTTTTTTCCTGTGAAAACATGAAACGTCCTCTCTTGATGCTCAAACCCACTCGTGTTCTCGCTTTGATAAACGACCAAAGGCTGGATGACCACGATGATGATGCTACTCCAACTAGCATACTCGCCCGCTCTTCTTGGCTTACGTACGACACGTAATCCATCCTTTTCACGAGCATCCATCGCGTGTCGTTCAAAAGGAGTAGGCGTCTTGCACACAGGAACACATGAGTACATTTCAAAAATCAGCATAGCAGCAGATTGGTGTTTTTATAGCATTTAGATGGAGAAAGATTTTAAAAAAACACCCACTCGAGTCTAAAAATACATCCTGGCCATGATGAAGATGCGCTGCCGTCATGGAAAAAGTGCTCATCTAATTATGATGTTGTGTTGTTCCTGTTAAAGCTGCAAAGACCCCACATTTTCTTCACTTTTGACCTCCTGCGCGTGTCCCAACACTTTTGTCCAGTCGGTGGCTGCTGTTGTCTAACCTGCAGAAGGTGCACGAGTTCGTCTGGCAGACGGAATGCTGTACTCGTTACGCGGCAACCACACCGCCAAGACCACAAACACCAGCGTCACCTTTTCGGAAAAACGAGGCCTCCGTGGGCTTTTGCTCAGGTGGCAAAGCCAAAAAGGACTTTCAACACGGTGGACTGCATCCCCATGCCAACGCAGCAACTTTAAAATCATTTCATGAAGTCATAAAGCACAAGGTGACAAGGTGAGGAAATTACTTTTCTTTTTGTATTAACTGCATTATTATTATTTTTTTTACAGATTTACAGTCTCAAACTTCAACTTACTGATTTTCATTACTGTTGCTCCGTGCCTTGGTGTATCCCACACCAAGAATACGCATCGAAAGTATGCCTTGGATAGCATACATGAAATACATTATGGATTTAGCTTTAAACGTAAAAAAAAACAACCAAAAAACAAAAACGATTTCCTTTCGTGCCTCTCATCCGAGCCAGCTTCATCGTGTCATGCTCAAAGACTAGATAGGACAGCTGTCGTCAGACTAGATGTGATATGATTCACTTCATTCCACTTAGAATACGACTCACTCCAATCACCATCAGATCTAATCGCATTGCGTAGTGAATGGAGTGAATTGTATTGCATCGCGAAAGGAGTCAATCGTATTGCATTGCGAGATGAGTGAATTGTTTTGCGACGCAAATCGTGAATGGATATCACGATATCACGTATTGCATCGTGACCGGAGTGAATCGTTTTGCATCACAAGCTGAGTGAATTGTATTGCATCTCGAATGGAGTGAATCATATTGCATCCTAAACAGAGTGAACTGTTTTGCATCATGAACTGGTGAATTGTATTGCATCATGAAAGGAGTCAATCGTATTGCATTGCGAGATGAGTGAATTGTTTTGCAACGCAAACAGAGTGAATCGTATTGCGTCGTGAACAGAGTGAATTGTAATACATTGTGAATGGAGTTATCGTATTGCATTGTGAACGGAGTGAATCATATTGCATCGTGAACAGAGTGAATCACATTGCATTGTGAACAGAGTGAATCTTTTTGTAATGCAAACGGAGTGAATCGTATTACATCGTGAACAGAGTGAATAATATTGCATCACTAGCGGACTGAATCGTATTGCATTGCAAACAGAGTCAATCGTTTTGCATCATGAATGGAGTGAATCGTATTGCATCGTGAACGGAGTGAATCGTATTGCATTGTGAAAGGAGTGAATCATATTGCATCGCGAGCGGAGTGAATCATTTTGCATCGTGAACGAAGTGAATTGTATTGCATCATGAGCACAGTGAATCGCATTGCATCTTGAACAAAGTGAATGAAATTGTATTGTGAATGGAGTGAATCGTATTGCATTGTGAACAGAGTGAATTGTATTGTATCGTGAACAGACTGAATCATATTATATCACTGAGTGGAAAGTGGAGTGAAAGTGGAGTGAACCATGTATCTGGAGCAGAGTGAATTGTATCGTACCATTTCATGTCCTAATTATGTTGCAATTGCAGTGGATCGTATCATATTGGAATTTGAATTGTATTGCATTGTAATTGGAGTGAGTCAATTGTTCTCGTAAATATAGTGAATCATTTTGTATCCTAAGTGGAATGAAGCGAATCCTACTGCATCTTAAATTGAGTGAATCATATTGCTACTGTGTCACAGCATAATCGTAATGAAGTGAATCGTATTGTATCATAACAGGAGAGGAAAGTATTGTACTGTACAGCATTGTAGTCCAAGTGCATGAACCGTATTACATTGTATCGTTACCAGAGTGTTGGATCCTCATCTGAGAAAACTGTATCGCATGTAACTGATGCAAATCGTAAATTTGTCCAGAAGGGCAACAAAAAAGCTTGGAATGCTGCAAAGAGATGCACTGCTTCACGGGCCAAACACCCACCAAAAACTACAAGACACGTTATCTTGTCTTGCTTGTTGCAGACGAAAGAGACCAAACAAGAGCGAGGGAGCGTCTTTGTGCGTCTGCTTTTGTTCATTTAATCTGTCGCTGCGTGGAATGTTTACGATTTAAGAAGCTGCACTGTTTTCTGTTCATCCCGCTTTCAACAAACTTCAGCGCTAGCGAGCAGTCAGAAACAACAACAGCAGATAAAAGTCACACGCGCACACACGGATTCTTGAAAACCTCCACTGTGGAAGAACGTCATCATCAAATGAACAATTTACGGTGAGAAAAAGGTTACTTTTATGGTGGAAACTTTACATTTATGTAAAAAAAAGGCTAAACATGTTGCTTGAAGCTACAAATAAACAAATATAAGCTTACATTAAATAGTAAGGAGGTGACTTTAAAACGTGATTCCAAATAATAAGCGTGTTCTTGTGGTAAAGAAATGCTGCGGTCCTCTGTGGCCCCCTGGTGGCTGAAATATTGCATTGCATCAAAAGTGAAAGAAATATAATAGTGAAATAAAAACACCAAACCACATAATAAAAGATCTTTTTATTCACAATAGAAGTGTAACAAATATAGTATATTAAAAAGTCTGCAGCTCATTCATCTAATTTGAATCCACAAAGCGCAGAATATCTTTATATAAACGTCCAGTGGTCTCTCTGCCACTATGGAATAGTTGCAATAATTCTCCATAATATTTCTAATAATCACCATCATTTTATGAACAACAACAAAAAAAATTACCACAAAGTAATATTTTATATGAAGACCAAAAAAAAGAGAGTAAACTGTGTGCAATGGAATGATTGCGGTCACATAAATCTTGATTTATTAAACAGGAAAACTATAATTAAATTAAACAAAATTATTATTAAAACAAGAGCTACGTTTCTGCCTACATCAGCTGAAATTAGCTAGAAAAACAAAATCTTAGGATACAAAAATGAATGTCAGATGCAATTTTTTTCTTTTAAACCCTTTTTTAACCACAATTATAGAGTAATGTAATGTAATTAAATTATCTCACGGAGCTTCCAGCCTACAAATATCTTCAATTATCCTCCAGCAAATGTATTACCAAGATACACTGCAACTGCCAAATAGTTTTACCCACGCAGATTGAAATAAAGCAAAGTTGTCCTCACCGAAGCAGTGAAATTTTGTCGGGCGGGTAAACATCACAATAAATAAATATTTCATCTATCCACGGGTTTCCAGATTAAAACGCCCCAAATTGGAACTGAAATTAAGAAATGTCACGGAAAAATGCCAGCGAAAACGTCTCATTTGAGGAAGACAAATGTGAGGAAAAAGAAGACAACGATGGAAAAAAAACAGGAAAAAGTAAGATGAAGAACAGACCGGGAAAAAAGAGGAAGACAAAGAAGTCGCCGTCTCATTTGTGCTCTGAGACGAAAACAATACTACTTCTTCACATTAGCCGGTACATTCACAAATTTCTCTCCAAAACTTTACGTGTACTTCCTGCTGTTCGCTGACATGAACCAATCAACTACGACAGTAGTCGCTAATTCGTCACAACGATTATTCACTCCTACTAATTAGACTGCAACAACAGCACCCCCTGGTGGTCAGCTTGTAACGCTACAACACTATCGGCAGGTCCCGAATAAGTTAACACAATTAAAGACATTCAAATCCATCATTGCATGGATACAAACGCAAAGTCAACACAAATTAATTGTCACTGATTACAATCTGATGGGACGGCTTGTCAACCACAATTTTGACCGAACGGATGCCGTACACGAGAGAAGTGATCCCCATTCCTTAGGTACACCATCTCATCTTTATAGTGGATACAGAAATGTGTGTATTTATCGTATAATGTTATTTTGACACGATTGCTAGCCATCATTATAGCTGCTGCTTCCTGATGGGACAAATATTGTACTGAAAACATGATCACAAGCAAGTCGCGTTTGTATAAAGAAAAATGTCGACAATTCACATGAATGCGAAATCCCTCCCCCCACCACACAGACACACACACAGTTGATGTACCTAATGAAATGTCCACGGAGTGAATAACGTCAAAGGTATGAAATGGTCCGGACTGATCATGTGATCTAATCAATTAAGGACCAGAAATCAAACAAGAGCGCCCGTGCATGACTGAGATGTTTTCTGTTGTAAAAAGCCATCTTGTGTCGAGCAGTGGACCGCTGTAATGTACACCTCTCACCACTTGGTGTCAGTGTTGCACAACGTTTACCCTCCACTGGTCCCGTCAAAGCAGCTGCACGTTTCATGTTCGCCAGGAGGGGGCACTACTAAACCAACTATCACCTGAAGATGATTTGTTGTTGTTTTGGTAGCATCCTCATGTCTCTCTCGCTCTCTCTCTCTTAAAGCTACAGTACTAATATCTACCACTAATGATCACCAAGCCTTTGTTTGTGGGAGCAACTTCAGAAGCGAAGGCACAAGTTCAAACTAGCTTCTGAGGTGTCGCCTTGGACACGCCCATAAAAAAAAACATCTGGAGAATGATGCATTGAGAAGCGGAACTACAAGGACTGTTATGGCTTCCAGTGTGTGAGCACGTGTGCGTCTCCTCATAGAGGAGGGGGGCAGCCTTCCTCACATGGCAGAAAAACCACCCAAGAAGACGACCAACATCCAAAACAAAGATTGCAAAAAAAACAAAAACAATAAACAAACTAGCACAAAGTTTACCCTCCCCGCCCCCAATAAAAAAAACTTTTTTTTTTTTTGACACGCATGAGCGCCAAGGAAGAAATTCTGCCCTTACATAAACTATGCTTGGTAGACGACCACCAGGTATCCCACCTGACATCTCGGGTTTTTTTAGAGTGCATTTTGGGGGTGTGGCCGCATACGCAAAAACTTTCCATTTTTGCTCCATTTTCCAACATTATTTCAATCGATCCACACTTCAGACGGCCCCCGTGTCGCTGCACCACATAGTGGCAAGGACTGGTACTGCAGTTTCATCAACACTGACTGGTCAATTTGTCTTCATTTTCGGAGATAGTCATTTTGTCCCACTTTTTGCAAACCGGGCCCGCAGCTTGTGTCTTTTATTGTACCGCTGCTTTTTCTGGAAATACTTTTTTTTTGTTTGTTATTGTTTTAAAGGCCTGCAAAGAAAACAAAAAGCTGGGAAATAAGTTGAAATGTGGAATATTAAAAGAAACGTCAGACTAATAGGAAAGAATATTGGCTTTGTCAGCTAGAAAAATTCTCATTTCTGATCATATTTTGGATTATTTTGGAATAAAAAAGAGAGGTGAATAGAAAAGCGGTTCCTGCATGATTGATGTTTCCTGCACGCGGTCTCGGAGGAAGCAGCCTGGGCGTCGCTGCCCTGGATTGTGTGGTTTCGCGCCGCCTTGTTTTTTTGAGAAGAATTTCGAAAGTTGCGTGGTGAGTATTTAACGAGGGATAGATTTCGGGCACGTTTTCTTGTAAACACGATCACAGGATGCGACGTTACTGGCAGGTCATGAGAGGGCGTGGCTACAGTTCCCAAGCCACACCCCCCTCAGGAGATGTCCTTTTTTTTTTTGGAAAACATCCTGTATCCGTCCTGAAGGTCAAAAGAGCAAACGTGGTTTCCTGCGGATGCTGAGGCGGGACAGCAGAGGGGGGAGAAGACGAATGTAAACAAAGATGGCGTCCGGGATCGTCCTCCTTGGCGCCACCGGTTAGCACACTAGCGTCACGTCTGGCGCCGGTTCTGAAGAGAACATTGGACCACCTTAGAGTGGTGAAAATATCCCACAGAAGACAAGTGGAAAGTGAAAGTCCACTTGGATCCCATGAATTCCAAAGCAAACAAACTTCCGGTCCAGAGAAATCCGAAGCGTCGGGCTCGGGTCTATGAGATCCGAGGTTCTCGGTGCGCATGGTCGGCTACTCCACCTCGTTGTTCTGCTCCGTCTGCCGCTCGCTCCTGATGACGGGCAGAGGGTGGGCCTCCGTGTTGAAGACCCAGTGGTCGAAGGGAATGTGGTCGTCATCAGAGAAGAGCAGGTAGAGATACCTGAAGCACACGCACACAACGCTCACCTTCAAAGTCAAAATGCCATGTGTGTGTGTGTGTGTGTGTCTCACTTGAGCGTCTCCGCCAGGAAGAAGCTCTGCTGCACGTCGTCGTGGTTGGGCTTGGCCGCGTAGACGTCCCTGATGCCGCTGTAGCCCCCCTCCATCTTACAGTGCCGCTCCAAGGCCTGCAGACGAGGTCCCGGCGGTTATAAAGCTTACAATGCGCCTGCTGCTGTGTTAGCTGACGTGGCTGAGCTAGCTGTTAGCGTCCCTCACCTGGACGGCCTCCCAGCCCCAGTCCCGGTACTTGGGGTCGTGGGTGAACCTCCACATGTACATGTAGGTCTCGATCACCTCAGGGCGCAGGATGAAGTATTTCTCGTTCTGCCGAGTGGCGATGGCCTCCACTCCTCCGTCGAAGCGGAACGCCTCCGGGCCCAACTTTAAAGCTAAATAAAAAGCAAAGCCGTCAGGACCGGAAGATCGTCTCGAACGAGAACCTGATGAGTTACTGGTTCTGGAAAGACTCGTGACAGGTGCGTGCGATCTCGGCGGCTTGCTCCATCTGGTGGCCCGTCTTGTCGCCGGGCGCCCCGTCGGCACCGAGCGCCATCATGCCACCCGCAAAGCAGGTGAGGTGACCCATTTTGTGCTCCAGTAGACCCCCCTTCCATTCGGCGATGTACGTCAGGCCGCCGCTCGACTTCCTTATCAGGTTGGTCTCGATGGCCTGGGACGGACGCAGACGAACACCGCTTACAGACTCCCCGCAAAAAAGTCACGTTTAGCCACGTAACGGCGCAGCACGTCGTCGTTTACTCCACGCTTTTGAAGCTGCAGCTTTTCATAACGCCACGAACTGAAAACCGTCCTCCCCGGGCTTCACTACACATCTAAAAATGACGGCTAGAGCTCTGCCAGAGATCTGTCGGTCTGCTACAGACGCCGGAGCTGCAAGTTTTTCTTCAGCAAACAGGCTAACCTAGCATGATGTTGAAGTGAAATGTTAGCGTTGTAGCTCACATGTGGCTATGCTAGTATCGGTTTCTGCAGGCTTCTCTACACATCTGAAAATGATGCCTGGAACTCTGCTAACTATCCATCTATCCGCCAGTGCTGGTGTCCCACTCCTTCATGATACTACGGTGTATTTTGGGGAGTATTTGTACATTTTATACGTGGTATGTTGTGTGCTAAGACGTTATAAACGGTATATTCCAATGCAAAAGTGAAGGACATTATGTTTTCCTTATAATATCACAAGCTTATTCTCTTAAAACTGAAACTTGTTTCTTGTTTCTTCATCATTTCTTAATAATTTGACTTTGTTCCGAAAAAATGGCGGCTGTTTTTTTTTCCTCTCGATTTTCCAACTAATTTTTGGCTTCCCATTTTCTTCTCGGAATTCCGACTTTACTCCCTTAACTTATACCCCCCCCCTCCCCAAAACGCAATTTTCCCAAAATTAAAACTTTATTCAGTGTTTTGTTTCTCATAATATTCTAAATACAGTGATATGTTTTTAAAAAATGTCTTTTTTCCTTAAGGCATCTTTTTTGGTCAGGTTGTTCAGCCTGCGGTAATCCACCACCATCCGCAGATCTCCATTTTTCTTTCTGACAAGAACAACTGGAGAGGCGTAGGGGCTCTGTGATTCCTCTATGATGCCTGTTGCTAAGAGGTCCTGAAGATGCCGTTTCAAGTCACTGAAGTCTGCAGGTGAGACACGCCTTGTTCGTTCCTTGAATGGTACATGATCTTCCAGTTCTATGCGACGGGTGATCCCTGCAATACTGCCAACATCCAAATCATGTCTCGCAAATGCAGTGGGTACCTCTTTCATGACTCTAGCCTCTATGTGCTCCTTCAGCTGTGGTGATATGGGGCTGTCACTGAAATCCAGATGGAGGGCATCAACAGCTGAGTTAACCTTTTCATCCTGGGACACCAGCAGGGAATATGCTTGCGGCTCAGACATATCTGACAGGGTGTTCTGGTCAGAGAGCACAACAGGCACAGCCCAGTCAATTAAGAAACACTCAGCAATGGTTGTCTTTGGATGCAAGGTAATGTCACGTTGGGACATATTTCGTACAGCCAGTTTAAATTTGTTGTGGGATTCAGATTTTACATCCACTATCTGATTATAGACAATCAGACCACCTGGTGTGGGAATTTCATCTGTAGCCCCTACAAGCGCCTGAAACCCCTCAGGTGATTTAGTGTGGCAGCTGCCTTTCACTGTGCGAAGTTCACCACGCTTTATACGTACAGGTACTTTGCTACTCAGAGTCACGCGCAGAACTTTGGCATCTTTTGTTTGGGAGTCGGTAGCTTTAGAACATTCGGTGTAAGCCATCGCCCAGTTAGCCTGGATAGGAAGAACTTCCAGAAACTGTGTTCCACCCTGCTTTTGGCAATTCTTAACCATCGGGCGCAGTGTGTTTGTGCCAACAAGGAGAGGGTACTTGTTGTTGTAAGATTGGTCTGGGCTTATTAATGCTAAAATGTGAAAGCATTTGTCTGTGCCACATGCACCTTTAGGGAACCGAATATCCACTTCCACATAGCCCACATAAGGAATTCTTTGTCCAGCTGCACCTTCAATGTCGAGCACCTTCTCAGTGGAGAACAACAGTCTGTGGGAAAGATATCGGGAATAAAATGACTGAGATATAATTGTCACTTGGGACCCTGAATCAACAATGCAATTGCATTTCACTCCATCCAGCCATGCTTCACTATCACAAGGCTCTCCCACAAGGCCTTCTGGGACATTAGAGATTTGGCTCTCATTTGAGGGATTACGCATACGCTGACTCAAAAGATGGAAGCTTGTATGGCAATGAGCTCCAGCTTGCTCCACAGCTGGAGCTCCTACTAGTTTAAAGACAGATCTTGCTGGAGGTTTTGCTGTTGATGGGTTAGTGAACGTCTGTCCTGTCTGACTTGGTGTCTCTCACAAAGTTTCTTTTGCACCAGCACCGCATTTGGTGGGCTAGCGCACTGTGGCAGCATATGCGAGTCTTCGCCACAATTGTAGCAGAAATTCCTAACCTTTGTGAAACTCTGGGTGGGAACATTCAAGACTGTTGCTGTGGTGTTATTTTTAGCCCGAGGGGGGAGCTTTCTCACAGGACGGTCATTTCTAAAGGCTTGTTCGTTCGGTGGACATGCATTTTTCCGAAGCTCCTCCTCCAACTGACTGATCCTCTCCTCGAGTCGCTTCGTGTCCAGAGTATGCAGCCTTGGGTGTTGGTTGCAGGAAAGAGATGTTGACTCATCAGGAGCTAAATGTGCTTTGGTATAAACTTTGTTTGAAACACCGCCCACTTGTCGCTTTTTCCTCATTTCCTTTAACTGACTTTCTTTTTCATTAGTCCTAATTTTGAACAGTAACTCGGAGAAGGTAAGAGTCCGAGTGGCAAGGTCATTCAAATGCAGGGTGGCAATCAAAAAGTCATCCCAGCAACCTCTGCGAAACTGCTTCAATAGCTGCATGTCAGCATCTTGTTTAGCCACACCACCACTTTCAACAACTTCCTGCAGAAGGGTTTGGAGTCGACGCAGGTAGTTGGATGCTGTCTCTCCACTGTTCTGGTGAGTCTCTAGGAACTGGATGTACAGCTCCTCTCCTCCTGTAACATTACCATAAGCCTTGTCTAGTTCAAGGAGGTAAGCACTGGGTGATGCTTGTGCTCCAATGGAGAGAGCTACATTTAAGGCAGGGGTCAGCAAGCTGTCGAGTAACATACGACGCTGCTGTGCCTCTGACAGACTAGAGTCGTCTAGTGCCTGCTTAGCTCGAAGCCTCCATATGCCATAGTCTACCTCTGTAGAAGGTTTGGGAGAGTTTCCAGAAAATAGGCGTGACTCTCTGGGAGCAGGAAAAGACACCAGTGGATCATGTTTCACAATATGTTCCACAATCACTCTCGTGACATCTGCGGGCAGTGGGTTAACAAGCAAGGTGTCATCAGGGGCCTGTGTAGCACTTGATGGCGGAGTAGTATGGTGTGGGACAGCGAGCCTTGGATTGGGTGCAGTATGTGTTTCAAAGGCAGCAGCCGGGGTTGAAGTTGTCGGCCCCTTGTCTCCATCATCTTCACGCCTGATATGTTTCATTGCTACATGACGTAGAGTAGTGGGATTCACATTGTATTCTAGGGCCAACTCATTAACTTGCTCACTAAAACTAGCAGTTAGGTCACCAATGACACCAGCAAGGGGCACTACATCCTCTGAGTGGCTCACCTGAAGACTTGGGTGGACAGTATTTATCTACCTGAATAACCTCCCAACATGAATCCTCAACCTGATACTCTTCGTCTAAGAGCATTGGGGTTATATCCTCACTAAACTGGCATAGCATGACACTGGAAAGACTGCTAATATGCTGCACTTTGACAACATCATCTTGTGCAGCAAAAACCCTTTTAACTTCTGTTAGCTGCACATTAGGTGAAACACCTCTGAGAAGTACAGTGTACTCTGGATCAAATCCATACCTTTCACAAAACTCCATATTTTTCTTTAGTTTGCAAGTAATATATATGTTCTAATGTTTGACCTTTTAAGTGCTTTACAGTTTGAGATGCACTTCAAGTCCCTGTTCGGGCGCCAATTTTTTTTCTTACTACTTTGGATGTAACCAGTGAGTAATTAAAACAGAGTCCTGATAGCAGTTTACTATCAATCCAGATTTAATTATTTGCTGGACTGAAATGCATCTCTTATTTTGTTTCACAAACTAGAAGTCAGCGAACATAACAACATGCATGGACAAAACATTTAAACATAACACACAAAAAAAAATATCTATATATATAATAATGAATGTCCCTTAAACTGTCCTGAGCACAATTTAAGATTTGCTGGCCAGCATACAAAAATAAAGAGTCTATAGAGCTCTATACATGTATATATGGGCTGTGTATGAAGGAATGAGTGTGTGCTGTGGTGCCTGGGATGCTCCAGCAACAGCAGGATGGTAACGATGATGATGACAAGGAGGTGGATGGTGTCCTCTTCCTCCACTGTAGCCAACAAGGAACAGCAACAGTCTCTCACATCCAATTCGCTAGCAGGAAAACAGCATAATGTCATGCAGTGATGGATTGAGCAGACAGGCCTGGCACACACAGGTGGCTCTCCTACACACTTTGACCATGTGCGAGCCTACAGCGCTCACTATAACAATATACTGTAATGCACACTGTAATATAAACAAACACAGGGAACATAGTCACCTATATCATTTAAAATAACCTTCTGCTATGAACTAACAGGATTCAAACTATCACATCTATACAAATGAATGGCAACTCCGCCTAGCATAGCAACTAATTAGCGATTAGCGATTGACACACTAATACCATTATTTTGCAAACATATTTTACAATCAACACAACTGTATAATATAAATGACATTGCACATCTCACATGAATGCTCACCTAGCAGGAAAACAGCATAATGTCATGCAGTGATGGATTGAGCAGACAGGCCTGGCACACACAGGTGGCTCTCCTACACACTTTGACCATGTGCGAGCCTACAGCGCTCACTAGGGGCACCATGGTAACCAATTAACGACTGTCGCAATACTGTCGTAAAGATGTCAATTTCTTATAAAGACAATCACATACAATTATAATAAAACAACGAATGTATAAAATTTAGTAGCACCTTATTTAACTGATAACTGATAACGACAGTGGCATTAATCCCTGAACATTATCTGTAGAAAAATAACATTTCTTTTAATCACACAAAACACAGCTGGGTTACAGATTCATTAAACAAAAGGAAAAGAAAAAAAAAAAGAAAAAAAAAAAAAAAAAAAGAAGAAGAAGATTCATTAAACTGACACGTCATGCGTCACGTGAGGCACCCGGAAGCTTACTTCTGTATTCTTGCATTTTCTCCCAGTCGTCCCACTAAAATGACATAATTTACGCAGCATATCCATTTTGTTTTATATATTTATATCGTTAAGGTAATCCGAGGAAACTACTCGAGACACGAGCGCCTGTCATCACCTCAAGGGGAGGTACCCGGAAGTGTGGCGTGTGGCCACGTTGCCAAGTCCTACGAGGAACGGAAAACTACACAATAGGTGAGTAAAAATACTTACTGTTTTAACGGGTCAAAGTAAGATGTTTACAGCGTTTATTAGCACCAGATTTGTAAGATTTAAGCCATTTACAGCGAGTGTGTGCAAGTTGGTTTGGTTTGGTTTGGTTTAGTTTATTTGAACATGAAGGTTACAATGGAATACATCTCGTGAATCATTTTTTGACAGTTCCACATGTCCAAAAGGAGTAGGAAGAAGCAAAGCTTATTTAATCCTACCCCCCTTCCAATCTACATCTTGTACAGTACATGTTGTTCACTTCCTGCATTCCATGTCATGTTTTCAGTGATAGTCAGGATAACACATAATAGATAACGGTGAGATAGCCCTCCCCCCAAAAAAAGAAAGAACATAATAATGATGACAATACTAAATAAATAAATAAATAAGAACAAAGCTTTTTCTTTTTTTTTCTTCTTTTTTTCTTCTTTTTTCTTTTTTTTTTAAACACAACAAAAAAAATTATAAAAAAAATAAAAATAAAAAATAAATAAATAAAAAATAAAATTTAATTAAATTTAAAAAAAAATTATAATAATAAATAAATAAATAAATAAAATAACAAACCTGACAGAACAATCAGGACTCTTCTGCCTTGTATTTAGCAAACATCAACTGCTTGTATTGTTTTTTGAATTTGCTCATCTCTGTACATTGTTTGAGTTCTTTACTCAATCCGTTCCATAATTTAATTCCACACACGGAAATGCTGTGGGTTTTCAGCGTTGTTCTCGCATATAAATGTTTTAGGTTTAATTTTCCTCTAAGATCATATTTCTCCTCTCTGATTGAGAAATACTTAATTAGATTTTTGGGTAACGAGTTATTATTAACTTTATACATTATTCTAGCGGTTTGAAAGTGTACTAAATCTGCGAATTTTAATATCTGTGATTTTAAAAATAAAGGGTTTGTATGTTCTCTATACTTGGCATTATGAATGATCCTCACAGATCTTTTTTGCAGTACAGTGAGTGAGTGAAGATTGCTTTTATAATTATTTCCCCATATCTCCACACAATACGTTAGATATGGTAATACTAAGGAACAGTACAGAGCGTGGAGTGATTTTTGATCAAGAACATATTTTGCTTTATTCAATATAGAGATGTTTCTCGCCACCTTTTGCTGTATACATTTAATATGAGATTTCCAACTCATTTTTTCATCTATTATAACCCCAAGGAATTTATATTCTTCCACTTTTTCAATATCCGTTCCATTAATTTGTATTTGGTCGTACGTGTCCTTTTTACTATTACCAAATAGCATTATTTTAGTTTTACTTAAATTCAGAGATAATCTATTCTTGTCAAACCATGACTTTAATATGACCATTTCATCTTTGACCTTTTTAATGAGTTCTTGTGTGCTTTCACCAGAACAGAAAGCGGTGGTATCATCGGCGAATAAGACCAATTTTAAGTTGTTAGTTACTTTGCAATTGTCGTTAATGTACAAGTTAAACAGTTTTGGTCCCAGTATGGACCCCTGTGGTACTCCACACGTATTGTGTAGACTCCCAGATGTATATTCTCCTAGCTTTACAAATTGTTTCCTCTTTGCTAGGTAGCTTTTAACCCAATTTAAGACTAAACCTCTAATTCCGTACCTTTCTAATTTTGAAATTAAAATAGTGTGATTAATTGTATCGAAAGCTTTTGTCAGATCCATGAATACTGCAGCTGCGCATCTTCTGTTGTCTATGGCAGTAGTGATTTCCTCCGTGATTTCCATCAGTGCCATAGAAGTTGAAATGTTGGCTCTGTAACCATATTGACTACTTGCCAATAATTCATTCTTATTAATAAATTTGTCCAACCTATTATTAAATAGCTTCTCCACAATTTTCGAGAATTGTGGTAACAAGGAAACTGGTCGATAATTTGTAAATTGGTGTTTGTCTCCTTTTTTGAAAATTGCAACCACCTTGGCTGTTTTCATTTTGCTTGGAAATATTGCAGTCTGAAATGATAAGTTACTAATATATGTTAACGGGTCTGCGATCTCATTGATGACCCTTTTAATTGTTTCCATTTCGATCCCATGACAATCAGTTGATGTTTTTGCCTTAAAATGGTTAACAATGTCAATGATCTCCTTTTT
Organism: Dunckerocampus dactyliophorus; assembly: GCF_027744805.1. NCBI lineage: Eukaryota > Metazoa > Chordata > Actinopteri > Syngnathiformes > Syngnathidae > Dunckerocampus > Dunckerocampus dactyliophorus. The sequence goes on along the minus strand of NC_072837.1, from coordinate 17,380,739 downwards.
GGTTACAGCAATGAGAAACATAGAATTAAGATTCCTATCAATAATATCAATCCCTTCATCAATTGTGTCTTGTTTTGGAATTTCTTCTTCCAGTTTTTGTCCAATATTTACAAAGTAATCGTTAAACATTTCAGCTACCGCATTCATGTCATTCCTGTAAGTGTTTCCAACCATGAAATAGGGAGGATAGTCTGCTTTCTTAACGTTGTTCTTTATAATACTATTTAAGATGCCCCAAGTTGCTCTCATGTTATTTTTGTTCTTATTTAGTACGTGACTATAATATTCCCTCTTACACACTCTCAAGATAGTTGTCAACTTGTTTTTGGAAGTCTTATACTTTTGTTCTGCTTCTTTAGTCTGTTGAATGATAAATGTCCTGTATAATGTGTTCTTCTTCTTACAGGCGTTTTTTAGTCCTTTTGTCATCCATGGCTGCTGGTTTTTCTTTTGCTTCTTGGGCTTTTCTTGCCAGGGACAGTTCTTATCGTAGAGCTCCATATAAGTACCAAGGAAGCTGTCATATGCCTCGTCCACATCTATTGCACTGTAGACACTCTCCCAACTTTGTTCTTCTAGTCCTATCTTGAAGGCACGGATGTTGTCCTCTGTACGCAATCTTTGAAAAGTCTTTTTTGCCTCCGCCTGTTTTTTCTTATAATGTTCATTGTAGATTGTAAACACTGGAAGATGATCACTGATGTCACTAATTAGCAGGCCACTGATGGTGTTGTTATCAAAGTCATTGGTGAATATATTATCCATGAGGGTGGCACAGTGCTCTGTTATTCTACTTGGTCTAATGATTTTAGGATATAAACTCAAGCTATAATATTAATATTACATGGTTGTATCATGTAATATTAAATCACTTTTATTGAGTTTAAACTTTGCCCTCGTCTTGTTCTTCTTGCTGGTCTAGTCGGCATTGATAGAGCTAGACTTTTGTATATTTTCCTCTAACTGGAAACACACAAGTAGGACATTTAGTATAGTATTTCTTTCTGCTACCAATGCTGGACCTAGCATTATATTTAGTTGACTGAGTGATGTGTCTGTGATGTGTTTCAGCCATGGCACACTTTCAGGAAGTGTCAAAACGGTCCACTTTGCATTCTAAACCTGCAGGCTTGGTTTTGCAGTATGGCACTGCTGGCTTCAGGACCAACGCCAAGCATCTGGACCACATCATGTTCAGGATGGGGCTGGTGGCCACTCTGCGGTCCAAAAAAACGAAAGCAGCCATCGGAGTCATGGTCACCGCCTCTCACAACCCTGAGGTTCTCTGGGATCAAGTCATGTTTCGTTGTCCGTTCTCTGTGACACAGAATCATTAGTGATCATTAATGATTCCTTTATGACTGAACTTGTAGGAGGACAACGGTGTGAAGCTGATTGATCCCATGGGTGAGATGTTGACTGCAGCATGGGAAGGCCACGCCACTCATCTGGCCAACGTGGAGCAGCAGGAGTTACCTTCCGTGCTCGAAGACATGATAGAGAAAGAAAGCATAGACATGAGCCAGGAAGCAGTTGTGTTTGTGGGCAAAGACACCAGGTATAGTGTAACGTTCCCAAACGCTGGCACAGTTAGTCCTTCATATCTTCTGAAAAATGTCACTACAGGAGCAGCAGTGACAGCCTCTCACAAGCAGTGCTGGATGGAGTGCATGCGCTGCATGGTCACAGCAAAGGTTAGCATCATTTTCCTTTACATTTCTTATTTGTTTGTTTTTAGACTTTACCTTGTCATATCCCCTCAGATTATGGGTTGGTGACCACCCCACAGCTCCACTACATGGTGCGCTGTCACAACACACAGGGGCTCTATGGTGAGGCCACAGTTGAAGGCTACTACAGCAAACTCTGCCAGGCTTTCATTGAGCTCACCAAGAATGTAAGACAATTCTCCGACGTCACGCTAATTCTTCATTTCAACGTATGTGTGTTTGATTTTGCCATCCATTTATCGTGTCATCAGACACCCAACCGCACAGATGACCAGAAGCACCTGACTGTGGACGGCGCCAACGGCATCGGTGCGCTGAAGGTACGCGAGATGGAGCACCACCTCAAGAGGGAGTTGCAGGTTTCGCTCTTCAACCACGGCGATGGACAGCTCAACCACCAGTGTGGTGCCGATTTTGTGAAAGTGCAGCAGAAACTTCCAACAGGTGTGATTTTTGTCTTAAGATGCAATTTTACTTGCAAAAGGTGCCATGAAATGCGCTCATTAACCACACAATTTAATGAGATCCAATACTGGAACTAGGGATGCTACGATTGATCGGCCACCGATCAGTATCGGCCGATTTCCGTGAAAACGCACGTGATCGGCATATGCCAATTTATGCCAATTAATGCCTATCAACGCCGTTTACAAAAGCCGATCACAAAAGCCGATCACCTGTGGCTCGTACTGTTGCAGCCTGCAGCGATCCCTGCGTGCAGTGTAGTGTCTTACCCTAACGTAGGCCTCCCCGCCTCCCCGCCTGACCTTGGCATTGCCCTAACCTTTCTCCCTTATACGGCACACCTGGCCAATAGCACTCATAAATAAATTGAAAAATGTATCGTTAATCCATGTGATCAGTATTTGTATCGGCTGATTTCAGTCATGGATGATTGGTATCGGAATTGGCAGCATAAAACCCTTGTCTGAGCATCCCTAACAGGAACAGTTTTAAATATCCTAAGACTGGCTAAACATTACGTAAATATTATTATTTAACATAAATGAATAATATACAGTATAGTAATTATTAGTATCATTATATAATAATGATTATTAAATATCATGTTAATGAATCTATCTTACTGTGTCCATAAAAGGCATAAAGGTGAACACGGGCGAGCGCTGCTGTTCATTTGACGGCGACGGCGACCGCATCGTATATTACTACACCAGCTCAGATGGACGTTTCCATCTGCTGGATGGAGACAAGATAGCAACGCTCATCAGCACTTTTCTGAAAGAGCTGCTCATCCAAGTATGACACGTAAACAGTAAATAAATGTACTGTAGCAACAAAAATGCTCACACTTGTACGTGATTCTTTTAAAGGCCGGTCTGAATTTGAAGTTAGCAGTGGTACAAACCGCGTACGCTAACGGCAGCTCGACACACTACCTGGAAGACAGCATGAAGGTGATCGTGAGGTGCACAAAGACTGGAGTGAAGCACCTTCATCATGCGGCACAGGAGTTTGACACGGGGGTGTACTTTGAGGCCAACGGCCACGGAACGGTGAGGGACGCATATGAATGAGAAAAGTCTACTTCACGACAAGCACCTCGCAAGCTTGTGTGTCTGCGTTGGTGTCAGGTGCTGTTCAGCAAGGCAGCTGAGGAGAAGATAAAGCAGCTCGCTGACGACCCAAACACAGACGACACCAGGAAAAGAGCAGCTCTTCTGCTGCGGCACACCATCAATGTCATTAACCAGGTCTCTCTCTCATACACACACACACACACACACACACACACTTTTGAATAGGGATGTATACTATTGCTGACATCATTTTGCTGTGTTTAACTGCGTAAAGACTGTAGGTGACGCCATCTCTGACATGCTGCTAATAGAGGCTATATTAGCCCTGAAGGGAATGACTGTGCAGCAGTGGGACGCCATCTACACCGACCTGCCCAACAGGCAGCTGAAAGTCAAGGTAAGGCCTCTCTGACACCACCAACAAACACCGGAACACTTTTTTCACTGATAACCAAAGCAGCTTCATTTGTTTTTGTTGAAGTCTGCACTGCCGTGGGGGGAAAGGTCCTGGGACACATGGCAAAGCTGAATTATACATAACATTTATACTGTACACGGCAGGCACATATATACTGTATTTATACTGTATTAACAGTAGTAGGGTATTATTAATAGTGGCGTTTACGTACTCAACTGCAGCGAGTACTGGGCATTTATTAGACAATTTGTACAAGTTGGTATTTAAATGTACTGTATTTGTGGAAAAAAGAAAAAGTACTATTTTATAATAATAAAATAGGAAAATTAAAATGATATCGAATACGGTTTAATAATAACCATTATAATAATAACCATCGCTATCGGCAGCTTCATCACATTGAGCTTTTGTTGATTTCGATCACAAATAATTTCTCAAATTAATGTATTAAAGCAGATGTTTACTTGAGGTGTGGCATTTTTTTTTTTTTTTTTTGTTCAAGTAGACAAATGATTAATGGAGGCAGAGGCCATTTTTTTGAGCAGTGTACCCCATTACTTTTGTTTGTATCGTATATTCTGCTGTAGTACAGCTAACGCTGATTCACATACTGTAGACATAGAGTAGAGTGGCTTTGTGTGCGCTACAGGTGTCGGAACGCAGGGTGGTTGACACGGCCGACGCCGAGAGACGCGCCGTGAGCCCCGCGGGCCTGCAGGACGCCATCGACGGCCTGGTGAAGAAATACAGACACGCTCGCTCCTTCGTGAGGCCGTCTGGCACAGAGGATGTCGTGAGAGTTTACGCCGAGGCCGACACTCAGGTAGGAATCTTTCCTCTGACACTCTTCTGGATTTGTGTACATTGCTTACACTGTGTGTTTGGTTTTAGGAGAGTGCTGACTCCCTTGCACATGAAGTCAGCCTTGCAGTGTATCGCCTCGCTGGGGGGGTGGGAGACGAACCCAAACCTTTGCACTAGACAACAAAACAACACTGTTTTGTATTTGAAAAAGACTGGAAGCAGACATGCTCAAACCTCGCACTGTACATGTAATAGTGTACTTGTAGCTTTTTGCTGAGGTGACGTTATACCTGCCATCATTATCACACTACTACGACACTACGAAAGCATTAGAAACACAATCAAGGGTATTTTTATTACAGGAAATGTACTTTGTTGTTCTCGTTCGGTTAATTTTGGGAACAAATTGCTGCACACTGCTTTGGTCGTATCCACTTGTCTCTGACAATGTGGGCTGTGGCTTCTCCTTGGCACTATGGTACTGCTCTGTATTTGTTTATACGCGTGACACAAGACACACTTCCTGGCTCTAACTCAATGTGTGCCATGTGGGATAGTGGTACGCTTCTGTACTGTACCGGAAAATCAGATTACGAATACATGTACCATTACACCGCTACATAATAACTGTCGTTAATTCCTGGGTCATTTTTACACTCCCAGTCTCCATTAACATTTGATCTACTGTGTAAATTGCCTTTTTAATTTTGTAAATAATAAAACAATCAAGTGTTTACATCTGTTCTAACGATTCCTGGGTGGAACTGGAAATAAATAATGCAAAAATACATACACCATTTGTTCTCGTTTCTTGCGTTGTCATTTGTGTTTATTGTAAAATAAGTCATCCAAACACACACACACACACGGGAGTGAAGCACGTTAGATAGAATATCAGGTTGCTAAGTGGGGGGAGGTTGGGTAGTTTTATTCTTCCGTTGCGTCAGCAGCAGCAGCAGCAGTTTCGGAAGTGCTGAAGGTACGCTCATGTGTGTCGCTCTCGTTAGTTTCCTCGTCTGTCCTAACTGTCCTGGGGAGACAGAAGGGTCACAACAAGGGGAAAAATAGGATTAAGATACACTGCGAGTATGATTACAGTCACCCCTTGCAATATCGTGGTTTGATTATCCTTCACTGTATTGCGTTTTTTTTAATTAATTAATGAATAAATGATGGCAGTTTGGTGGTAGACTATGGTCTTTTATTAGTCAAAACATATTGAAATACTGTACAAGTACAAAACATTGAGACATTACCTTACATTACCTTAACCCTGCATGAAGTCAGCCATGGCATGTTCGACATGATAAAGTGAAAAAGACTTCTCCTCCAATTCAGTGTGTAAGTGGCACGTTTTTGGCTTAAGTTTAGAAAAAGATCATTTGAGGCTAACTGATTAGCTTGCTAGCTGGCGGCCGTCTCAAGTCCCTGCAGCATAAGCGTTGAACAGCGTGTTGTAAGCAAAGAATAATAGGAGTGTAAAGGTGACTATGTGAGTGTTATTTCATGTTAAAATCCATATTTAAAGTCATAAATGGGTTTTCTATGTCCTAACTACAAAAGTATTCCCATTTATCAACAATGAATCCTATATCGCGGAAATTAACCAATTAACCGCTATAAACGAGGGACGACTGTAGACTGCCTTTTAATGTGGACACAACGTGGTCCAGGTTCTTTTTAGTTTATATAATAAATTAAGGCTCCTTTTTAAAGTTAGATCACAATGAAGTAAACACAACAGGAACTGGGTCACTTTTTGGTGTCAACCCAACACATTTCATTTATGAGGGACCACATAGTACATGTGAAAACAGCCTCAAACCCTCCTGGAATTAACCAAATTGACACTAGCATAAGTTCAGTGTGCTTCGGTTTCTTGGAGTGGGTGTACCATGTGACCACAAAGTGGTTCAGGTTCACTTAGCCTTGTATATTGACAGAGGTGGACCATAAACAGACCTGAATCCTCTTTCAAATGACCATGCGATATGAACACAAGTTGTACAAGTTTTTTTTTTTTTTTTAAAGGGACCGAATGTGAAAATGTCTAAAGTGAGTCGACCTGAGACCGGTCTCAGTTGTGTTGCTTCATTACTCCCTTAAAGTGGTTTGTCTAACATGTGCAATGTGAATACAAAGTGGTCCAGGTTCACTTTGCCTTACATTACCATTGGATTGAACTGGAGCCTCTTGAGACCTGAAATGGACCAGAAATAGAACCCCTTTTCTGTTCACTTTGTGGGCAGGACTGAATTCTGTTCGTGTGTAAACAACAGCCTGGCAAAGTGAATTTAAAAGAGGAGCCACTAGATGGCAGATGTGCCACTGCTCTACCTTTCAGACGTTTCCGTGGCCTTGTCCTCATTGGCTCTTTCGGATGGCGGTGTGGCGTCCTCCGCGCCAGCTTCACTGCCACTCGGAGCTCCCTCCACCTCCATCGCGGGTGCGTCGACAGCCACCGGTGGGGAGGGGTCACTGTCTGAGACCACCAGTGTTGTGGATGCTGGACTCAGAGACAGGCTGCAGACCATCGTGCTCAGACGGTGGTCTTCACCTTCAATCAGTTTCCTGGTGAAGAGAGAAAATGCCAGATCACTTTTGCGCCTTTTGTCCATTTAGTGTATTGTGTAATTGTCACACCTGTAGGTTGTAATCTCAATCTCCAGAGCCATCTTGACGTTCAGCAAATCCTGATGTTCTCGGAGAAGCAAAGCGATCTTCTCCTTGGTCACCTTCAACTCCAGCTTGAGCGCTTCGATGCGCTCCTGCGCCAAGCAAAATTTGTTTTTTCTTTAAAGACTTTTTAGTGTTTAATGGCGTAAATACCTGCAGTTCTTGCTCTTTCTCCTTGTATTTGTCCAAAGAGTCACGAATCAGAGCCTCCAAGTATGCGTTCCTTGTCTTGAGTGCATCCAGCTCTCGCTCCTTGATGAGAATCTACTCCCAAAAACAACATGTTTTCACCTTTTCTCAGGCACAGAAATGAAGTAAGCAGTACTCACATCCTTCTTGTAACAGCCCATCTCCTCCCTCAGACTGCGAAAACTTTGGACGTGCTTGCTGGAGGCGTTGCTCAGGTCCTGAAACTTTGCTTTGTACCAAGCGTCCATGTCCTGCAGAGTAAAAACCAAAACCATCATCTCTGCAGATGAAGTCACTTCAAAGATGCTGCCTGGCTTCAACTGCTGCAGCCTACCTGGAGGTTTTTAGCGGCGATGCAGTCGTACTGAGACTGGATCTGCTTTAGAGCGGAGGCCAGATCCGGAACACCAAAGGTCAGGTCAATTTTAGAGGTGGCTGAGGAGATCTTCTGCATCAGCTCCTCGATTTCCTTTTGGTGGAACAGAACAACGTGAAACACTCCACACAATACTGTAAAATCAAACTACAGTACTATGCTTACTGTATGCACTATTATTATTGTTGATGTACAAGATGTAAGACATCCTATTTTATGTGCTTTTGACACTATAAGCTTCCAGTTGTGCCAAGTTTGCATTTAGATTAAGTGGTAACATTACCTCTTTTTGAACCCTCTCCAGGAAATCCATCTCCACCTCCAGATTCTCCAGCTGTTTCTCCAACATGATGCGTGTTGATGTGGCTTTGTCCACATCCTGGGACAGTGAACGACGTCAAAATAACGTAGCCCAGTAGCTCAGCTAACAGTTTTTAAAAATATGAATACAATTTAAATGTGAAATAATGTGCAGAAAAGCAAAGCCCATAATTTGTCATTCAAACATCCTAGTGGGTGTGGCTTGCTTACTACATGTGTTTCATTGGGCTTTCATACACTAATTTTGATTGATTTCTGTGAATTTTGCCGAGCAACAAGCAGCCAATCAAATGTGAGGTGACCTGTGAGGCGACCAGGTTTTCAAAAAATACAATTTTGTTGAGCTATATTATCTTTTTTTTAATTTAAGTTTTGATCTTTCTTTGTGTGTGTTTGAGTGCAATTTGCCGTTGGAAAATGTTGCCAGTGCGTTACCGGGCGAAGGGTGTCAATCTCGCTCTCAGTCTTCTTCCGAGCTTCCACAGCGTCTTCATACTTGCTCTTCAGCAGGTTGAGCTGGCCCAACATTGCCTCCCGTGCAGCCACAGAGAAGTCCTGAGCCCGGGGTGGAGGGAGACAAACAGACTGACATAATTGAGTCATCATGTTGTCTTTATAGTCCTCCTCACCCTCTGGACTCGTGTTTGGTCGGTGACACGGTTGAGATCCCTTAGTTGGGATTCATACAGCTGCCTGAGGCCGGATGGGCGGACCTGGCAGCCCTTCAGGGCCTCAATCTCAGCCTCTAACATTTTGTTTTTGGACTCCAGCGTACGAACCTGCACAGGGAAAAAAGACATTTGGATATCTTTAACTATACTGATGCCTGAATGAAGCTATTCTCATGATGACCTTTTCGATGTAGGCCGCCAGGCGATCATTCAGAGCCACCATCTCTTGCCTCTCGCTGGTTCGGGTGGTCATGAAAGCCTGGTTCTCTGCTGCAGCCGCATCCAAGTCCAGCTTTGGTCCAAGTCCCATGGACATACCATAGCACACACTCGCACTAATGGAAACACATTACAAACACTGATTCTTCCATGTGAATGAACCATTATGGAGGTGAACAACCTGGTTAGGCGAGACTTCCCAGAGGTGACCCTCCGCTCCATGGTTCTTCCACTCCGGGTGAGGCTCACTGATCGATGACGAGTGGGAGACACGCTGCACACCCTACTAACTTGGCTGTCGGTTAAGGTGCTGTCAAAATGACGGCGGTAGGAAGACCTCCTCTCTGAACTGGAGCTCATGTTGGCGATGTGTCTGCAGGGACTGGGTCACTCACACAGTCGAATGGTACTGAGGTGAAGTGTGGGGGGTCCTTATATACTAAGTCCTTCCCAGAAATTCTGCAGGAATATAAGAAAGCTGCCCAGCCCATGCATGACTGTCCCTGCAAGCATCTATCATTGTCACGCCACGCAAGATACTGAGATGATAGATTACACTGACCTCCTAATTAAAGAAGGCCTTGAGATGGTCACAAGTAATTTAAAGCTAAAAATAATTAATATGATACGTGATATATATACAGTACCAGTCAAAGGTGTGGACAAACCGTCTCATTCAATAAAGTGTCTTCTTACTTTTATAATTTTACTCTGAACATATTTATTTAAAAAATTAATGTAAAAATAAATACTAAATTATTTTATTATTATACACATGTCATAATCAATCATAATATTAACTTACTGGTTTTGGTTTTGTTTTGTCAACTTTGACTAGCGGAACCTTCTTTTACATGCTGTGGTTTTCACCGGAAGTTTTTTCGCGTACCCCCGCCATCTCCGGTAAACACTTCTTTGAACGAAAGTAACGTCAATTGAAAGTGTTCTCTACTACCTCGTCTCGTTCGGAATGGCTGGAAACTTCTGGCAAAGTTCTCACTAGTAAGTTTTAAGTGAAATAAGTCGTCGTGGTAGGTTTTCGGGGCCACAACTGCCGTCTTTTTTACGCGGCCTAGCGTTAGCATCGCGGAAGCTAGCTGCCGCTCTCGAACTGTCACTACTAAAATCAAACAGTACTGTTTGGTCAAAATACCACAATTTGGGTTATAAAAGACGAGACCACTTTCAACCCTGCATGTTAGTGTCATGTTAGACAAACCGTCCCAATTTGTAACTACTAACAGAATTGGTGGTCACTTCTGCTCTGTTGTGCTATGTCTTACTGCTAATAACTGTAAAGTGTGTAAAATCCACTGTATTCATCTTCCCCAGTCTGCAGTGGGTGCTGGACAAGCAGGACCTCATGAAAGAACGACAGAAGGACCTGAAGTTCCTCTCTGAAGAAGAATACTGGAAGCTGCAGATCTTCTTTGCCAACGGTAATCACATTATGTACCATGTATTTGCCTGATGAGGTCAAATAAAGGTTAATATATGTGGTCTCTTCCTCTTATCAGTCATCCAGGCTTTGGGAGAACACTTGAAACTGAGACAACAGGTTATTGCCACTGCTACTGTCTACTTCAAACGCTTCTATGCAAGGTAAGTCGCATACAGTCGTATTTATGAAGTATTTTAATATGACACAGCCTTGGTGTAAACCCTCAGCGAACAGGCATTGTCGCCTTTCTCCACTTACAGATACTCATTAAAAAGTATAGACCCAGTTCTCATGGCTCCTACATGTGTTTTCTTAGCGTCTAAAGTGGAGGTAAGGACTGTTTTTATTTAGCAATTGTACTGCAAATGGATATTAGGGCCACACTGCAAAGCAAAAATTGCAAATTTATCAGAAAAGTTGTTAAAGCAGGTATATATGTACAGTATATGCTTGAGTTATTTTTATATTTTATTTTTTCCCCTCACAGTATTATGTCGTTCCTTGTTTGATATTTTTCGGCCATTATGACATTGTAGGATAAATCTTTTTTTTTTACTTTTAATGACAATTTGTCAAAAAAATTACATGTTTTTTCACTGCATATTTTGCATATTATTGTCGTATTTTTTTCCTGTCAGGGTGGCTCTAGTACTTTTCTGCTGTAGATTTAGCCTGTAAAGTAAGTAACTTTTATTTTATTTTTTAGGAATTTGGAGTGGTTTCCAACACCAGGCTGATCTCGGCAGCCACGTCTGTGTGTAAGTCAGTGCTTCTCAAATGCTGGGGCGTGGTGAACTTTCAGGGGGGGCGTGAGAGGCGTGGAGGACTTTCAATATTTAGTGCAGACCTGCCAACATGTGTGAATTTGTTGTCCTCGGCATGCAATTTCTCTCTTGAATACGCATGTATCCTTCACTGATCTCCATTGTGTTGCATTTCGCTGGTTTCCCAACTCAGACATGGAAGGAGTTCGGAGAAGCCATGGAGAACGACTTATGGACGGCTTCGAAGAGATTCTGGACCACGATTCGGCGTCTCAGGAGGGGGAAGCACTACACAGTCAACACCGTATATGGTGGGGATGGTGTGCTGCTGACCTCGACTCGGGATGTTGTGGATCGGTGGAAAGAATACTTCGAAGACCTCCTCAATCCCACCGACACGTTTTCCTATGAGGAAGCAGAGCCTGGGGACTCCACGGTGGGCTCTCCTATCTCTGGGGCTGAGGTTGCTGAGGTTGTCAAAAAGCTCCTCGGTGGCAGAGCCCCGGGGGTGGATGAGATCCGCCCGGAGTTTCTTAAGCCCATGGATGCTGTAGGCGTGTCTTGGTTGACACGACCCTTCAGCATCGCGTGGACATCGGGGGCAGTAACTCTGGATTGGCAGACCGGGGTGGTGGTCCCCCCTTTTTAAGAAGGGGGACCACAGGGTGTGTTCCAACGATCGTGGAATCACACTCCTCAGCCTCCGTGGTAAGGTCTATTCAGGGGTTCTGGAGAGGAGGATCCGCCGGATTGTTGAATCTTTGATTCAGGAGGAGCAGTGTTGTTTTCGTCCTGGTTGTGGAACTGTGCACCAGCTCTACACTCTCAGCATGGTCCTTTAGGGTGCATGGGAGTTTGCCCAACCAGTCTACATGTGTTTTGTGGACTTGGAGAAGGCATTCGACCGTGTTCCTCGAGGAATTCTGTGGGGAGTACTCCGGGAGTATGGGGTATCGGACCAGCTAATTCAGGCTGTTCGTTCCCTGTATGACCGGTGTCAGAGTTCGCATTGCCGGCCATAAGTCGGACCTGTTTCCAGTGAGGGTTGGACTCTGCCAGGGCTGCCCTTTGTTACCAATTCTGTTCATTATTTTTATGAACAGAATTTCTAGACGCAGCCAGGGCGTTGAGGGGTTCCGTGGTGGCTGCAGGGTTCAGTCTCAGCTTTTTGCAGATGATGTGGTCCTGTTGGCTTTATCGAGCCATGAACTTCAACTTTCACTGGATCGGTTCGCAGCCGAGTGTGAAGCGGCCGGGATGAGAATCAGCATCTCCAAGTCGGAGTCCATGGTTCTCGCCCGGAAAAGGGTGGAGTGCCATCTCGGGGTCGCGGATGAGATCCTGCCCCAAGTGGAGGAGTTTAGGTACCTCTGGGTCTTGTTCACGAGTGAGGAACGGATGGAACGCAAGATCGACAAGCGAATTGGTGCGGCGTCTGCAGTGATGCGGACTATACATCGGCCCGTTGTGGTGAAGAAAGAGCTAAGCTGAAAAGGCAAAGCTCTCAATTTACCGGTCGATCTACGTTTTTACCCTCACCTATGGTCATGAGCTTTGGGTAGTGACCGAAAAGACAAGATCGTGGGTACAAGCGACCGAAATTAGTTTTCTCCATAGGGTGGCTGGGCTCTCCCTTTAGAGATAATGTGAGAAGCACTGTCATCCGGGAGAGACTCTGAGTAGAACCGCTACTCCTCCGCATTGAGAGGAGCCAGATGAGGTGGCTTGGGCATCGGGTCAGGACGCCTCCCTGGGGGGTGTTCAGGGCAAGTTCGACCGGTAGAACGCCTCGGGGAAGACGCAGGACACGTTTGAGAGACTATGTCTCCCAACTGGCCTGGGAACGCCTCGGGATCCGCCGGGAGGTGCTGGTCCAAGTGGCCAGGGAGAGGAAAATCTGGGCCTCCCTGCTTAGGCTGCTGCCCCCGCGACTCGGTCTCGTTTTAGCGGTAGACGATGGATGGATGGATGGATGGATGGATGGTTTCAGTTTCGAGTTAAGTCTGTACAGTACAGATAAATAAAATATATATCAGTTTTCCAATAGTGTTACTGATATTGCAGCCTTGAATGTCGGCCAATACCGATATCAATTCAATATCAGTATGAATCATACATACTTTTATTACTTACTTTGTAGTGTGGCATGTTAGAAAAGGCTTGATCAAGTGATATTACTCAGAATAATAATCAGCAACAGTAGGTATGAGAAAAACTGATGTATTTACTTCTTTAAGCATCTGGGGTATAGGTTTATCAACAATGTGGCATGTTATAGCGAGGTTGGAGGTGATCAATTAAGTGTTTAAACCGACTTTACTCACCACAGACAGGTGCTGGTCCTCTTTTCTCTTTTGGCTAATGACTTTATGTCATCCCGTGGGAGTTTCCCGTGTGACGCTGCTACAAATGCACAATGAGCTTGGTCGTATGAAACTTCCCCAGTTCCACATGTTTCCACCATGGGAAACTTGTGCGTGACAAGTTTCACTCACCTGCAACATCTATTTCGGCACATGGCCGATGTCACTCCAAATCTATGCTTAACATGTTAGCACACACGCTGTTGTTGTCATCACGTGGGCTCTATTCACCAGTGCTGGGGAAGAGTCTGGAATCAACTGCTTGTGTCGGAGCTTTTAGATGCAGGCCGATTGTTTGGGATATTGGGACGCCCCTACACTCACTACAGCATCACAGTCTATCCATCCATCCATTTTCTATACCGCTTCTCCTCTTTTGGCATGCTGGAGCCTATCCCAGCTGACTTCGGGCGACAGGCGGGGTACACCCTAGACTGGTCGCCAGCCAATCACAGGGCACATATAGACAAACAACCATTCACACTCACATTCATACCTATGGAGAATTTAGAGTCAACAATTAACCTAACCTGAATGTGGGAGGAAACCGGAGTACCCGAGGAAAGCCCACGCATGGGGAAAACATGCAAACTCCACACAGAAATGCCCAAGGGAGAATCGCACCCAGGTCTTCCCGATCTCCAGGCTGTTACTGTGTTGGACAACATGCTAACCACTAGACCACCACTGTGCAGCCGCATCACAGTCTATTGAGTGGAAAATTAATATGACATTGTTGATATTCTTTTTGTTTTTTCCTCAAACCAGTGAAAACGAGATTTTCCTACGCTTTTCCAAAGGAGTTCCCATACAGAATGAATCATGTAAGTAACGCAGTCAACCTTTGTATTCACAGATTGAATGGCAACTCTTCCACTGACACAAAATATCCATCTATGTGAGGCGGGTGTGCGTGTGCCAGCGTGGTGTCAAGTCATGAAGCAGCCATTTTTATTTATCCATCATCACCATAGCTGCGGCTTTGTTTGCCATGTTCTCTGTCCAGGAAGCTTTTATTTATAATCTGTGTACATGGAATGACAAGAGGGCGTGAATTAGCAGGTTGCTACCACATAGTTATATTATAACATTTAATGAGCATTTGCTGGCGACGTGAAAATATGGTTGATGTCACTAGGTAGGGTGGGGTCGATGACCACAGTCATTATAGTTACGTGGGTTTAAAATTCATTTAATAGTTTAACGTAGTTATTACAGGGCTCCAGGCGACTTTTTTTTACTAGGAGCGCAGTGCATACACCGAAATGGACTTGCAAAGAAATATTCACGTTTCCTCTAATTTTCACTGTATTACTGATAAATACTCAAATAAATGACATTGTCTTCTTTATCCACCCAGAAGGCCTCATTGATGGCATCATATATATTATAACTCCAATATCGCCCTCCTTCCTTCTTTGGTGTTATTCGGCTTTCTTCCTCTTTAGAAGTTAGTGGGAGTTGTCAAACTAGCTCATTTGCACGTTACTGTCAACTACCGGGCTGAAATGTGGAGCACAAGTTTGTCAGCAACAAAAAATGTTCAGTAACAATAAAATAAAATCGGCAAATGAACTGGTAGGGTTACCAACTTCAGCAAAAATAAACAAGGGACACCTTGCTGGCAGGGCCAACCAACCCGCCTTTTTTTATTTTTTTGCCTTTGTGAGAAACAAATGTACTATTTGACGCAAACCTGAATTTGATGCCTGTTTTAGAGTAATACTAACACATCAGAAGTTAACTGTTTAATAATACTGTATATTATTTAGTTAAAAAATAA
Source organism: Dunckerocampus dactyliophorus (assembly GCF_027744805.1). Taxonomy (NCBI): domain Eukaryota; kingdom Metazoa; phylum Chordata; class Actinopteri; order Syngnathiformes; family Syngnathidae; genus Dunckerocampus; species Dunckerocampus dactyliophorus. The sequence goes on along the minus strand of NC_072837.1, from coordinate 17,365,443 downwards.
CACAATTTACAGAATAAAATAATTTAAATATCTTTTTTAGAGCAATCTGACCTACTTAATGTAAAACAGTTTAACTTGAGTGTGCAGGTTTATGATATCGCAGTCCTCCACTATTAAAGCTACTTTGACAAAAAGAAAGAGTTTTATACGACTGCCAACATTTCAATTGTACTTTATTTGTCTTTGTGATATGTTGTGCTCATTTGTCATTAAATACAGGCGTCATGTCTGAATTGGACAGTTATAGTAAATACGAAGAGTTTAAGCAAATATTCTCTGGTGAGCTGCTCAACTGATCAGACGACAAACTACTGGTAGTTCACGAGCTACCTGTTAAGATCCCGCGCTAGCGTAGATTCCCTCTGGGACAAAAACGAGCTCCGAACGAACCGTATTGCTTGTTTGTTTCAGAGACAAAATGTCACAGTGGTTAAAATGTTTTTTTTTAAGTTACACTTGGAATCTGTGGACCAGAAGCTAGGTGGATAACTATAGCTAGCTAGCTGCCACCAGGAGACCGTGGAGCCATGCAAAATGTGTCAAGAAAGATGGTAGAATAGTCAATCGTGAGCAATCACACACGCTGGCATCGATAGGCTTAGACTGTGACAAGCTTTCGTCAATTGGCTTCATATTTCACAGACTATTTTCATTCTCACAGTAATATTGGACATCCTTTGTCAACTCAGTACGGGACGTGCTTTTATCTGGTTGCACATGCGGGAGTAGATGAAGTCACTCCCAATGTCTCATATTTTAGTCACAAAATGCAACCATTTAGTCACAGTCTAGAGCCCTGTATTCATTTTTGATATCTTTTTAGTTGTTTTCAGATGGCAGGAAAAAAAATAAGTGAGGCAAGAGTTTTACCACAATGAAAACTTTATTCCAACGCAAGCTAATAACTCTTGTGGCAATTGGACATTCAACTAAGAATATAGCGCTAGAAGCACTGAAGACTGCAGAGGTTGGCCTAGAGGCTCAGAGATAAATCTCCTTGTTTTCAAATACAACTATAAAAAGGTAATAAAGCGAGTCCAGAACCACAATGACTTGCTAAGAAACATGCAAACATGCACTCACAAGGTACTCGTGTTACAGTACAAACATACTCGTGAACTAGCTTCGCTCCAATCACCATTTTACTGAAACTATATTAGAACCGTAACAGAATGTCTACTTCTTGTTTGAGTGCTTCTGCCAGCAAAACTACACCATAGTCATAAAATCTATTGTTGTCCGAGTTTGCTTTAAGATGTAGCAACTACTAAATTATTGAATATCAATTTAAATTTAGATTGCCCATCAGAGAATAACATTTTTCTTTTGCAGATATTAGAGTGTGAGTTCTACCTTCTGGAGTTGATGGTGAGTTTAAATATTGTTGTTGTTTTACTTTATGGTTGCTGAGTTGTTTTTGTTTTGTTTCAGGACTGCTGCCTGATTGTGTACCACCCATACAGACCACTGCTGCAGTACGTGCAGGACATGGGCCAGGAGGACATGCTGCTGCCGCTGGCCTGGTACATGTCGTTGGTTTTCTGTGCATCTAAAGCTTTGTAGTCTTCTCTGCATCACATACTCTCTCCGTGTGTGCATGTGCGTGTGTGTGTTTGTGTGTGTGCCAGGCGCATTGTGAATGACACCTACAGGACCGACCTGTGTCTGCTCTACCCTCCTTTCATGATCGCCCTGGGTATGATTAGTGGCCTCTCTGAAGCTGCTTTGTGCATCTCCATGGTAGCTTGCATTGATCCTTGTCTTCCCTCAGCGTGTCTACATGTGGCCTGTGTGGTGCAGCAGAAGGACGCAAGGCAGTGGTTTGCTGAGCTCTCTGTGGACATGGACAAAGTAAGACACTTTGTATGGAGATTTGCAGTTGCTTGTCTACAAACAGACTCGACATATATAATAAATCACGTCACGTTATTAATATTTCAACTAGGAACATAGTGTCCGAGCCACACGCATGACTCACTTGCTGTTGATTTAGGCGAAGAATAACTATCGTGTTTCCTGGTTTCCGTTTTAAACATGAATCAGTCATTTTATGATGCGACATTTACTTAATTATGCATGCATTTGTACGCAGCCACTCAACTAAGTCAACCAACCAACCAACATATACTGTATATTTTTTACCATTTTAATTCATTTTAAATGATTTAACTGACATTTACTTAATCTTGGGACAACTTCATGCCGAATTAGGATTGGACCGGTTCATTGAATTGAATCAAATGAATGCAGCTCGATTAGGTTCATTTTGTCTTTTTACTGAATGAATGTTCAGGTGTTGTTTTTTTCAGACTTCAGACAACTTTTTTTAAGGTATGTTGGGGGGCGAGGCCAACCGGGTGGACCCGTTGAGTTCGCCCAGTTGGCTACACCTAGGAAGTACAGCTGATAAGCGCCACGTCACAGTGGGCCGCTGACCCTTCAGAAGAAGACTGCAGATGACAGTCGAAACATGTCTACGTAAAATATCCACTCAACATATCTTAAAAATGTTTTCTAAATACACTTAATGGAACATTCATCAAAAAATGCAGTACAAAATGAAGGGAAACAGTACAGTCAGCCCTCGTTTATCAAGGTTAATTGGTTGCAGACTCGACTGTGATAAGTGAATTTCCGCAAAGTAGCGTTCAATATTGATAAACTGAATATTTCCGTAGTTGGAGCGTTGAAACCCTGTTTATGACGTTCTAAATACGTGTTTTAAAATGATTAGAGCCCTGTAGACATAAAATAACACCCCAATAGTCACTTTTACACTCCTATTGTTCTTTGTTTACGTCACATTGCACAAGCTACGGGATCACTGCAGGGACATACGAGATGGCTGCCGCTAGCATAGTAAGCTAGCGAGCTAACTAGTTAGCCTCTCCAGTTTACTTATTCTAAACTTTAAAGGTGTTTCAAACGAAGTGGGGAAGGACAAACAAGCCAAAAACTTACCACTTCCACACAGAATGAGAGGAGAAAAATTTTTTCCACTCGATCTCAGCCATGGCATGTCCGTCTCAACCATGGCATGTTGGCTGGCCTCTGCTGGCTCAGTCGCCAGTCTGTTTGCAGTGTGAAAGGTAATGTAATCTGACGTCATGTCTCATAACATTACTGATGCCTAGTGACCACAATACTAAATATAACTTGTCTTTCAATATTTTTTACACATAATAGGCCATAGTCAACCACGAAACGATATAGTGGTCATGTAAAAACATCCATGTCTCACTTCCCCTGAACGTTGTCTCTGCATTCGCACAGACCCTAAAGTAGCAGCACAAAGTTATTGAGTTTTAATAACTTAAGGAAATTAAATCAACTTAATCTAATAGGTATACTTGATATTCCTACAAAAAAGCAACATTTTTACCAAATATCGCATTATCTACAAACGCCTTACTTGCACTCTTGATAATACCACCATTGCAAAACAATGAATTCAGATCCTGGAGATCATTCGCGTCATCCTCAAGCTTTACGACCAGTGGAAGAACTTTGACGACAGGAAGGAGATCGCCGCTGTGCTGAACAAGATGCCCAAACCCAAACCGCCACCAAACAGGTAAGAAAAACATCAAAATAAATCAAAATGAAGTGAGCATTACTTGTAAATATGTGAAAACACTCATTTTGGTTTTGTTTCCAGTGAGAATGACCAGAGCTCCAATGGCAACCAAAGCAACTCCTACAGCCAGTCGTAGCGCTGAGAGAGCAGCACAACGTTTGTGAGGTCACACATTCAGACGACCCCGTTCCTCCTCTGGGAAGGAGCAGCAAAAAGTAAAGGTGGGCTCCATGCTCCTGATTAGACTAATGGATAATGGTAGAGGTGGGGGGGGGGTTCTACATATGATGATCCTGACATCCTTGAATATCCTAGAAGACTCATTTCAAACTTGATCACAAGTTGTGTGTGTGTGTGGAGGGGGTGTATTCCTCAGGGACTGCAGTAGTCGTGTCCACTTACAGTAATAATGTGATGCTGTGCTCTTTAAAGACATGAATAGACTATTTTTTAACACCCCCCTCCATATTTTCCTTCCTCCCTTTTGTAAATATATTGATTTATTTTCAGCTGATTCTACTCGTGCTTCTTTATTTTAGTGTTTACTTGCGGCTTCTTATACTGTATATATTTTTTTTAAAGCTTTCCACCTACTCAATGGAAGTTGTTATTTTTCTGTTTGGCCTCCATCTATTTAATCAAGGAATCGTGGTGTTACACCTGTGCACAAACGTGTAAATGTGAATGTGTGTGTGTTTGTACCAACAAGGTACTTTAAAGCCTTACAAAATAAAAGCTGCTGACAGAACATGTTCCATTTTTGGTAAAACTATGAAATGTATTTTTGGGGAGGATTTTGCAGCAGTGCAGAAGCAGAGGAAGCATCTCTCATTTCCCTCCTAAGGCTTGTTAATAACTTGTTAATGTCCCCAACTCATTCACTTTTACCGACGTGTGTGCTTCGAAGTCATTGAGCTGAAATGAAGTGCTTCCCTTTTTAAAAAAAACAACAACTCTGCCTTCTGGCATTTTCCTCCCCGGCCAGCAGTCTCCATCTGCTACATGACTGTTCACTTGAGTCTAAGATTAAAAAAGGGCTTTTTCCTTCACCGCGAGCGGAATATTCCAACGTCACCTGAACTGTTTTTGTTTTGTTTTTTGTCTACTTGAATATACCGTAATAAAAATATGGTGTTAAAAAAAAACAAGTTACTAGTTCCAATTCTGTTTTTTTGCATGTGCATGGATCTTCCAGACGCTAAGAAAAGCAACAAAAGTGTGTTTGCCCAATGTCTGTTTATGTATGTATGTACAGTATGTATTGTACAAGTGTTGAGTTCGACCCCTAGTGGTAAAGCTAAACATAACGAGCTACACATGATGTTTTGATAATAAAAGCAGAATACATCGCGTACTGAACAAGTGCCTATGATGATAGAAAATATACCAAGTACAGGTACGTGTTTTATTTGTAAAAGTCGTTGTATTATTCTGTAGCTGTTGGTACTACATAGACTGTGACGTAACTGCAGTTTTGTAAAGGTAGCGGAAGTGCATCATGGCTGGCGCAGCTGTCCTTCAAAATAAATTATTAAATGTTTGTGTAGATGAAGTACAGCTTCCAAAACATTACACATTTAATATTGTTATTTCGTACCTGTACAGATCGTACTTCATTATGCTCTTAATTAATTATCAGACCTTTTTTTGTAGTTCCAGCCGTCACTAAAGTTTACCTTGACGAACCCAAACCGGAAGCACTGGTAATGACATGTCTAACTTGCTGATAACAAGCGACGAGAGGCGACAGCCAGCGAGGATGCAGCGGACCCCGCAGCGGGGACGAGCCGCGGGCAGGATGCTTGTGTCCGCTGGCCTGCCGTTGTTGTCGTCCCCTCATCGCTTTCGGACCCCGCCGCACCCATGAGTCCTCAGCCGACGCCGATGACGCCCGGAGCAGCGACAGCGAGGCGGAAAGTGTCCGCGGACGGCGAGCATGTGCTGCTGGCGCGTCGGCTTCGCATGGACGAGGTCGTGTGTGGTTGATCTCGGCCGGAACCAGAGCGTCTCCGTCCCTTGCTACGCCGGCGAACAGCACTCGTTTTATGGGTCCGTCATCGCCCTTCCCCTGCACGACCACGGCGGGATCATGTCAGCGCTGGGGTCAGACTCCTGGTGGCGGAAGACGCTCTATTTGACCGGGGGGGCTCTGATGGCCGCCGCTGCCTATTTGCTTCACGAATTGCTGGCTATCAGGTACCAACACAATCGGGGCTTAGGGGGTGTCATGGACCATAGCCACCTCTTATACGTTCATGGCTTTGGGGCGCTCTGCTGTTTTCCCCTGGGGGGGTTGTTATTACTTAATGTTGTCAGGTTGGGCGGGGGGAGAGAGGAGTCTGGATCGTGAGTGGGTAGCTGGAATGTAACGGAACATAACACCCCACCTCCCCCCCCCCCCCCCCCCCCCCCACACACACACACAGCCCCCATTACAGTATTTCATTTGTATGGAAATGAACACAAGCTAATGCAAATGACACAACATATTAGAGTTGTAAATGATCAACGCAGCGTTTAACCTTAAAGGATCAGTCTCATTGCCGATATGACAGCAGGTCAAGGACGCACACACACACACGCGCGCGTTATGGAGGACAGGAAGTAACTGGCATCCATCTAAAATGTCTTAGATTTATGTTTTTGTCGGGGTTGCTGTATTTCAAAATTTTGAGTTTCCTAGCAGATGTTGACGCCCATGCAATGGCACATCTACTCTTTCTTAAATAATGTGACTTAACCGCTCATAGATGTTAATATTTTGGTGTTTCTAACACATTTAAGCTGCTCTTTTGACGCAGTAAAGTGACTATTGTGCTTTTACACTGGATGCTAATGATGACATTTTTCACTTCCTGTTTTCCTCGTGGAGTGAGGTGGTGCGATTATTAGTCGACTTTACGTCAGTTAGAAGATATCTGAGACAGGAATAGCAAGAAAAAATGCAACAAAAGGCTCATATTTCAGCACCGGACAGCTCCACATAGGACTGCCTGTGGACTTTGCAACGTTGTAGTAGTGCACTCTTTGAAAGGACCAGCAGGGGGCGGCGTAGTATGAGAGAACGAGCAAATCAGTTAATATACTGTAGGTAATAGTTTCAGTCAATATTATCTAATACTGTATAGTTGTTGTAATGTGTGTTAAAATTGACAAATTCATTTTGGATTTTGCAAATTCTTGTTATTTTCAAAATTGTAACCATTTCTTTATTTTTAAATTAATGTTATTCATAATGATTAATTATTTTAATTAGGTTATTTAATTTTATAAGTTAAAATTAGCCTTTGATGCATACCTATTTTTGTATTTGAACGTTCTATTCAAAACTAAATATTTTTATATATTTTAAAATTAGCATTTATTTAATTTGGTATTTTTATATAATTGAAAATAGAATGAAATATTAAATTCATCATTATATTATATATTGGGCCGCACGGTGGTCTAGTGGTTAGCATGTTGGGCACACAGTAACAGTCGGGAGATCGGGAAGACCTGGGTCCGATTCTTCCTTGGGCATTTGTGTGTGGAGTTTGCATGTTCTCCCCGTGCGTGGGTGGGTTTTCTCCCACATTCCAAAAACATGCATGTTGGCTTCATTGGAGACTCTAAATTGTCCATAGGTATGAATGTGAGTGTGAATGCTTGTTTGTCTGTATGCCCCCTGCCATTGGCTGGCGACCAGTCCAGGGTGTACCCCGCCTGTCGCCCGAAGTCAGCTGGGATAGGCTCCAGCATGCCCCCACGACCCTAATGAGGAGAAGCGGCATAGAAGATGGATGGATGGATCATTATTTTATTTTATTTCTGTATTTAAAATTTGTATTGTATTTTTATTCGGGTTCAGTGGAGTAATGTAGTAAAGCTACATATGCATGCCTGGTCAAAAATTTTAAGAACAGTTGAAAAATTGCAAGAATGTACATTTTGCACTGTTGGATCTTAAGGAGGTTCTAAGTAGAGCTTCAAAATGCGAAAAAATGGGAGTGAGACTAAAACGTTTTTGGGTAGGAAATAATTGCAAACAAGCAGTAAAGTGAAATAGGGTGTTCATCAGCTCATCAAAAGTTTAAGACCATAGCTCAGAAAAACATTAACCCCCCCCCCCCCCCCAAATAGGAATAAAATGGTTAAAAAAAAAACGAGCCAGCAATAAGCAGCTGCGCCATTGTTAATGAGGTGAAAATGGCTTTGAGCATGCATGCTCAAGCCGTCTGTGTGTCATTACCACACAGACGAGGGCCTTCAGTCATGAGGGATGCCCCCTGCAACATCTCCACATAGCCAGCTGACGCCCCTGCACAACCTGAAGCTCCATTCTTCCATTGAAGGAAAAATCAACCCAGGGAATTTTGATCAGGAGTGTACAATATATTTCTATATACATACCATATAGCATCATAGAATCATATTCTAATCAACACAAGCCAATAGACTGCGGCTTATTTTCGACCATCTCCAATAAGAGCGGTCAATAATCCAGACACAACACACCGGACATCGACTGAATAATGAGGGCTGTAAGAATTGTGCCTTTACAAAAATAATAATGGTGTGTTTTTAGGTTATTCATTTAGCAATGTGTTATCATTGTGCTTGCACAGCTCTGTGGTGTCAAACGTGCTGTTTTGTTTCAGAAAAGAAGAAGAGTTGGACTCTAAAGACGCCATCATTCTGCACCAGTTCTCACGACCCAAAACCGGCGCCCCATCCCTGTCCCCCTTCTGCCTTAAGATGGAGACCTACCTCCGCATGGTGGACCTGCCCTACCAGGTAGTCGTGGTCCTAGTCCCTAAAATATGCTTTCATACAGCAGTAAAGTTCTGAATGAGCAATATTTCCCCTCCAGAACTACTTCGACGGCAAGCTTTCGCCGCAGGGCAAGATGCCGTGGATCGAGTACAACCACGAGCAGGCGTGCGGCTCTGACTTCATCATCGACTTCCTGGAGGAGAGGCTGGGCGTGAGTCTCAACAAGAGCCTGTCGCTGCAGGAGAGGGCCGTGTCACGTGCCGTCACCAAAATGGTGGAGGAACACTTCTACTGGTGAGGAGAAACCCCCCCACCACAGAGAATGCTGTGATGTGCATGCTAGACCAGTAGGTGGCGACTCTGGTAGACAAACGCACTCCCCCACAGGACCATCGCCTACTGCCAGTGGGTGGACAACCTGGAGGAGACCCAGAAGATGTTGTCCGTGAGCGGGCCGCTGAGCGAGCTGCTCAAGTGGATCCTGAGTCACGTGACCGGGGGCATCGTCAAGCGGGAGATGTACGGACACGGCATGGGACGCTACTCCAAAGAAGAAGTCTACGCCCTGATGGAGAAGGACATGCGCACGCTGGCCACCCTGCTAGGTGAACAAGTAGCTCACGTCGTACTTACATAAACATCTACTGTACAGTCGTGCCTTGTTTATCACGGGTAATTGGTTCCAGACATGACCGTGAAACTGAATTTTGAAACAGGATTCAAGATTAATAAAGTAAATATTTTTTATAGTTAGCATAGAAAACCTATTTATGACTTTCTAAATATGGTTTCTAACATCATTAGAGCCCTCTAGACATGAAATAACACCCCTATAGGTCACTTTTACACTCCTATTATTCTTTGTTTACATCACATTGCGCAGGCTACAGGATCACTGCAGGGACATAACAGATGGCTGCCGCTAGCATAGCATAGCAAGCTCACGAGCTACCTTGCCAGCCTCTCCAATTTACTTATTCTAAACTTAAATGGAGTGGGGAAGAAGGACAAATTTACCACTTCCACACAGAATGAGAGGAGAACCTTTTTTCCATTCAATCTCAGCCATGGCATGTCGGCTCGGCTCTGCTGGCTCAGTAGCCAGCCTCCAATGCAGTGTGAAAGGTCATGTGATCTAAGGTCATGTCTCATAACATTACTGATGCCTAGGGACCGTAATACTACATGTTACTTGCCTTACATATTTTTTGACTAATAATAGGCCATAGTCAACCACGAAACATTTATTCATTATTTTTTGAAAGTAGTAGGGAAAGTATAGTGAGGGACAGTGGTGGAGCCATGGGGTCACTCCCGGGCCACCCCACTGGCCATCTAGACAATTCAGGGTTCCTGGAGTTCCCGCCACTGGTGAGGGAGCGATACTGGAACCACAATACAGCGAGGGATGACTGTACTGTCATGGAAAAAATAATTAGACCACTCTTGCTTCTTCAGTTTCTTGTTCATTTTAATGCCTGATACAACAACTAAAGGTACCTTTGTTTGGACAAATATAACAATGACAACAAAAATAGCTCATAAGAGTACATTTTTTGGCAGTACAATGCTATAGCTATTCATGTAAGAACTTACGTGATTTTGGTTGTTATCAAGAAAAGCATGGAAGTTGCTGGATATCAGCTCTTAAATGAAACTCTTATGAGCTATATTTGTTATCATCATGATATTTATCCAAACAAATGTACCTTTAGTTGTACCGGGCATCAAAATGGATCAATAAACTGAAGAAACAAGGCTGGTCCAATCATTTTTTCCCATGATGAGTGCGTGGCACACCCAAAAGGCAATGAATGACAATACTGCCCTCCTGTGGTGACAAGCAGAACTGCAACCTCCAGCTAACGTGTGCTTTGTGTGTCGTAGGCAATAAGAAATACCTGATGGGTTCCAAGATTTCTACAGTAGATGCCACGGTGTTTGGTCACCTGGCCCCCGCCATGTGGACCCTACCTGGAACCCGACCAGAGCAGCTCATCAAAGGTGAGAAGTTATGTTTTATGTCGTTATGTTATGTTATGTTAAGTTACGTCCTCCATCTAATGCAGGGGTGCTCACACTTTTTCAGCCAGCCAGCTACTTTTCAAAAATGATCTACCTCCTACTATAATTATAGAAAGTGTAAATATTTACTATATTTATTTGAACAAAGACATGAGTAGGTGTTGATGTACGTTATACATGCATATCACTTTTTCACCCTGCAGGTTCCAAGTCAAAATGATCTACCACTTAGTGTCAAACATATAAGAAACATAAGATCTGAAGAGTAAACATTGAAATACTGTTATAAATATGAATTAGTGTTTCACGTTCACATTTTCAGACTTTACAGGTAATCAAAGTAGTTGATATCATCATTATGTTCAATATGGCAATAAAGACAATTCCCCAATAGTTAACCTGAGTACCGGTGCCATGTCAGACAAAAGAGCTACGTAGCATTTGCAGATATACAACAATTGAAAATGATGATGCAGCCGAAGTCAAGGCAACATTAAAAAGGTTTCAGCAATGCGCACATTTTCCAATTCATCATGAAATGATAGTTTAAGAAGCAGACGTGTAGAAAACACTGATTTCTGTAGTGGAGTTCATGACCACAAAGCAAAGCCATCCAACAATACAACACTTTATTTTCCTACATAATCAGCCGCTGCAAGTCAACAGATGACTTTAAAGATGGCAGCATCCCAGCGCTGAGTTAGTTCATCCCGAATCAGAATCATAAAGATGAAAGCTGCAGTGAATCAGGAGGGGAGCTTCATGTCGGCTGACTGATGTCATATGACATCTGCAAAAGAACGTGTACGTCAGGCGTGTCCAAACTTTGTCCAGCGACGGCACGTAGAGATACGCTAAGAAGCCACATGTGGCTCAAAAACTGCATTTCACCTAAAAATGACGTTTTTCCATCATAATACGAGTGCATTCTTGTCAAATTGCGACTTGTGTTCTTCATTCGATTATGACTTTTTTCTTAACATTTTGACTTTATTCCTGTAAAATTACAGCTGTTTTTTTAGTTTTTTTTTTTTAAAATTTCCAACTATTTCATTTCAGCGTTCCATTTGTACATTTTCTTCTCGTAATTATAACTTTATTCCCATAATATATTTGATCTTTTTAAAAAAAGAATGTATTTTTCTTTATTTAAACATTGTTACTAAAATGAAATTATTCCTCATATTATAAGTTTATGCTCATAAAATTGCAGTTTTTCCCCCCCATGAGAAAACAATTTTTTTCTCTTAACATTTTGACTTTACTTTACTAAATTGCTGCTGTTTTTGTATAATTTTCAAATTATTTCAACTTTCTTCTTGTCTATTTTCTTCTCCTCATATTTTCACTTTATTCTCGTGTTAGAAATGTTCCCCCCACCTAAGTTTCCAAAAATCACAACTTTATTCATTGAAAAAAATCTTTCATTTTTCAACTTCAGGCCACTAAAATGACTTTTTTCCTTGCTAGATTACAAGTCTTCTCTTTAGAATATTTTGACTTTTCATTGATTTCCCATTTTTGCTGCTGCTGTTGTTGTTTTTTTAATTTCCTTGTTAAATTACATTTTTAGTCTGTGCTGTGGGCCGCTAAAATCACAGCCGCGGGCCGCACTTTGGACACCCCTGGTTTACACGATCGACCCAAACTACCGTGGCGGTCTTTTTTCACCCTTTGTTCGGCAAAAAATCCCAAAAGCCTCCTTCATTTTGGTGCAGATCTGGCTCAACGTGCCCAACTTTTCATTCCACTTTCGCATCTCATTTTTGTGTGTGGACAGATCCAGGATGCTTTTTTATTCCTGGATTTTCTAAAATGTTCTGCAAGATGTGATGATTTGCCTTGGGTGGGTGGGGTCCAATGTCGTGTGGTGGATTTCTGGCTTTTAAAAATGTTTAAAAGTCACTTCAAATCTCCTAAAACGTCTTCAGTGCGATTTTGAAAGAACTTCAACATGTATTCACGTTACTTCATTTCAAACAACTACGGTACATGAACGTCAGTCTCGCTCTTAAATGTTGACTTTTTGGAGGACGCTCCACGTGCGCGTGGCGTGGCGTGCTGCCGCGGCCCGTGGCGGCAGAGAAAACTTCATGAAAGCCAAATGACTCAATTACAACTTCTCACTCCAGATGCAACGATTGAAGAGCAAACAAATACTAGCTGACAACAGCGCATGTGCTGTGAATACGTTCATCTGGACGCTCATCCCTCCTTTATGGCGCTTAATTGCTTCCACACCCGACCACCATAGGTGAATTTCCGCAAAGTAGGATTCAATGTCAATAAATGTTACATGTTTTTGTAGTTAGAGCATAGAAAACCTGTTTACGATCTTCGTTACCATTATTAGAACCCCGTAGAGATGAAATAACCCCCTTAAAATCACCTTTACACTCTCATTATTCTCTGTTTACATGACATTGTTCAACTGTAATGCACAGATGACGGGATCACTTCAGGGACACCATTAGCAAGCTAACTAGTTAGCCTCCAATTGATTGTATTAAGAAAGGGTTTCAAATGGAGTGTGAAGAAGGACAAAGAAGCCAAAAACCTACCACTTCCACACAGAATGGGAGAGAACTTCTTGTCAGTCACTGGCTGACTGTAACGTGATGTCCTGTGTAAAAATGGAACATGATTGACGCCTCACGGCCAGAATACTACGTACGCAGATGTTAGCAACTGCAGCAGTGATGGAATTTCGGGTCGTGTGTGTCGTCCAGGTGAGCTGATCAACTTGGCCATGTACTGCGAGCGTATTCGCCGGCGCTTCTGGCCCGAGTGGTTTGTGGACTTGGAGGACTTCTTCTACAAGGACACGTCGGAGGGCAGCGTCTCGGCCTCCAGGCTGCCTGACCTTGGCCTCTATTCCCGCACGGACACCCTCCAGGACGACACCCACTCGCACAGCGCACACACCAGCCACACGCCGCCGCCGCTGTCGCCCGCCAGCGACCCCACGGGCCACTCGCTGTACGACTCCGACATGGACACCGAGTGCTCAGAGACGGAGCTGCTCAAGTGTTGACGAAAGGTTAAACAAGAGGTCATAGACGCGGGAACAACAGTTGACCACGCGCTCGTGCGCTGCAACAAACTTGCGTTGATGTCGCATCGCCGTAACCGTGGCCGCCGTGTGCGTTTGCCACCTCGTGAGCCAATAGCGCCACCGAGCCTCTTCTCCCGATGAAGGCCACATGCAGAAGGACGCTCCTCAGTGTAAATACATGGAAAAATGACGTACACATGCATAGAAATAGTATAGCTAGCCTGCAAATATCAAAGAATAACAATCATGCTGTGTAAATACTTCACCCACATGTTGGCATTACTCACAAAAACGCCCCCTTTTACCTGATCTCGGGTCAGTAGAAGCGGCTTCAAAATGCATCTGTAGCCCCCTTTTAGTCATCTTTTTAGCAACATAACAGGAATACTCACTTTGACCAACTTGTCAACATGGAAATGAAATAACGTGGTGAGCGGATTTATCCATTCATACAAAATAACTTTATTTTTATCTGTATTTTAGATTCATTTATTGCTTAATTGATTTCATGCCCACCTCTGCTATGATCATTTGGCGCTCATCATCCATATTTGGATTATTTGGCCTTGGCGGAGGTCTTCGCCCCCACTGAGTGCCATTCTAGTTTGTTCATGAGGATGCTGAGCTGCAACAGCACCAAAACACAAACATTTTGTGAAAATATGCTGTGAGCCGTCCATATTTATGGTAAATATGGCTCCGCCCCCTTCCACGGCTATGGATTAGTGCATCAGATGGACGTGTGACGACAAAACAAGCACACGTGTAAAGGAAGGCTTTGTGTTACGTGAACAAGAGGGCAATCAATCGCAGAGCAATAGATGGAACACTTTCTCTGCTGACTTACTCCACGCTCCCTTTGTCTCCTCACGCAAACACGCTGGTTGTTGTGTGCGTTTGTCGTTCAGCAAACACGCATGTTGCCTAACAGCAAGGTCAGATGTCGAAGGGCTGCCTTTTCCACAGCAATTACGCTCAATTTTGATGGACACAGTCATTCGACGCCACGTTCGTTATTACAGTTGGCGTTTGTTCGAGGCGCTGGCTTAATATTTTGACCCCCTCGTGTTGCTGAATACGTTTTTCGCCAAAGCATACTGTACGTGTTGTGTCACACGTTGCCCTACAAAAGAAGAAAATAAAGACATTGTAATGCATGCAAACATGAAGTAAAGCCAAATGAATGAGTTGACGTAAGTAGCGTTAATGTGTAGCGACATTCATGGGGTGTACTTTAAAAAATAAAAGCTGTAAGGAGGCTGAGAGCAGCAGTTTCCTTTATCAGTTATTCTTTCTTCTTTCAGAGGTCAGGCATGTTGTTGCCTCGTGCCAGCATTATTCACATTTGGCCTTATGTGGGTGGGAAAAAGGTTCTGTTTTATTTATATTGTGTATGTTATATTTTATTATATTATGTCATCATAATTAATTGTGGTTGTTTATTATTAGGAATTTTTTATATATTATTTGTATTTTTTTACATTTGCTATTTAATTTGTTTTTGTTGCTTAGTGGTGCCAGCATGCAAATACTTGTTTTCTGTTATTGCTTGATTTGGTCTGTTATATTTTCAGCTTTGTAGAAGTGCAATGTCCTCTGTACTTTAGTGCGCCTTCCAGCGCTGCGCTGGTTGAGATACAGGTATATGTTTGGGGTCGCCGGTTCAAGTCCTCACAGTCAACTGTTCATCAGACAAAAAAAAAAAGTTTTATCCCGAGAATTAAAAACAGAAAAACTGACTTTTAAGACTTTAAATCAACAGATGGGGGTCACTCGTGTATCAAAAGAGGTCATAAACTGTATAAGCCATATTACATTGTGTCTTGTTAGTGTGTGTGTGCATCACGTGTACATAAGACAACATGATGTACTGTATTGTTATGAATGTATGTAGAGATGAATCATTAAAAATAAGCGGGATATTTTACTTTTTTTGTCTACTACGAAGGGTGCGGCTGTGGGCGTACACATACACGTCCACCCCCCAATCCTTTTCCTGTGTGCTTGCTGGCAGCATTGGGATTGACTTGGAATTTCTCACACTGCGCTCTACAAAACACCCGCTGTAACTTCAGGGCGTTGAGCCGAATCGCCACTGAATTTGGTGCACACCCTCAGGGGACTGGCAAGCACACGTGTGTCAAATCTTAGCAGGATTGGTTGAAAAACATGGCGCCCATCACATGACTGACAAGATACTGCCGAATATTACAAGTAAAACTCTGCGTCGAACACAGTTATCGCCCTCCTTTTTTGTTGTATTACTTTCCATTAAATCCTATTGAAAATGTGTATAATACAATTATTGCTTCTATGGTAGTCAAACACAAAGAAGCTGAGCGAATGTCAGTCAAAACAGCCACAGCATGAGACAACGCTAGTGGTAGTACCACTGTCATCCACTAGATGGCGGTCGTCGTCTACTCCTTTACACGGAAACACAGCTTTCAAGGTATGACGTAATGTCACAGCCGCCAGAAGGTGAGCCTCCGCTTGGGCACGTGACGACGCAAATACGTCATCGGCGTCACAAATTACGAGCTTTTCGACTCAAACACGACTTTTATGCATAACTTCTACACAATTATTTTCAGTCACTTCGAGTCTTCCCGTTCGTCACCATAATGGTTGTAGACACACACCATTGTCGTTTGCCTCCACGTGAGCAAACGACAGCGGAAATACGTCATCAACGTCACCCATTAGGAGAGTTCCGATTCAAACACGAGTTTTTTTGTGTGTTTGTACAATTATTTTGGTCATTCAAAATCTTACTATGTGTCACCTTACTGATTTTAAACGTGTGAAAGTCTTCCAATTTACATTGGTATGATTCGCAACCACACTTATTTGAATATCGTCTTCCCCCCCCCCATAATAATCCCAATGAAAGTGTTTTTTCAGTGAGTTGTGTGCAATTTACGGCATTATTATGCATACGTTTAACATATATGTGTATGTGTGTGTGTGTGTGTGTGTGTGTGTGTGTGCCCAATCACTCGCAGTTGCCCTTCAGGTTAATAAGCATACAAGGACTGAAGTGTCATAGAAAACAAATAGGATTTAATGACAAAAAAGCATGTATAGAAATTGTGCAATCGTTGATTTGTTTTCCTCGTCACAGATTTCAGGTCGATAGTGTTTTGTTTTGGTTTTGTATTCATTTCCACCCCCTTCTACCCACACAGAAACTCAAATTCAGCTGGGCCTGTTCAGAAAAAAACATTATTATCAATAATAGTAATAATAATATAAACCATTTCTGTAAGTATTTCGTCATGTTGTCCACAGCGTTTACATTCACAAAGCTTTTGTGTCGTTGTGCATGTTGTTGCAATGCACACATTAAAAAATTGTCATCTATATATATATATACATATATATATATATATATATGTATATATATATATACACCCAGTATACTGTATATATTTACACATACTGAGTATATATTCCACATCCTCAAGCTGCATTTGAGTTTCTGATTTTCTCCACCGTTTATCAGGAGAATGAAGTCCCTCCCGGCCTCCATATACGGTATAACCTCATCAGATAAGGTTACTTGTCACAGTAGCACAAGAAAGTGTGTGTGTGTGTGTGTGTGTGTGTTGGCACAGACTGACAAGAGAAACAAACATACAAAACAAGGCGTATACAAAAACAAAAAAACAGATGAGATACATCCCACAAATAGTCTGGGTGAATGTATGAATCATACAGTAGAGCTGGTATACCAGGAGATATTTCACTTCTTTTATTAGTATTAGTTGTTTTTTTTAATTCATGTCCTCCATCTTCATAGGAGACGAAGGCAAAATTAGATTGCTTTTTTTTAATCTCCAGGCATTTTTTTAAAACCTTTTTTTTCTGGAAAAGTACAGAAATAACAGCAAAAACACACTGCACAGAAAAAGCTTTAAAGTGAAGCAATAATAGCTCTCTATTATTATTATTATTATTATGTTATTATTATTATTATTGTTGTTGTTGTTGTTGTATTATTAAACGATTCTTATAAAGAGCTTTCAGTACAAATGTGCTGTAGTCATAGCAAAAATGATTTTTATATATATTTATAGCACTTCAATGGAATTATTTTACTAATTTGAATTGAATATGAATCACTATAACAGTAGCAATTATAACCAACAATAAGAATAGCAGTCTGATTAAGAGACTGATCAAATAATAATAATAATAATAATAATAATAATAATAATAATAATAATAATAATAATAATAATAAGGATGTTTTTGCTGGCTTGAAATGTCATAGTCTGCTATTTCCTTCCTCCTGTCGCTGTGGAGCCCCTGTTGCTTTTGTTCCCCGGAAAGATGGCGTGTATTTACCCCTCACTGCGGTTCATCCAGCCCGTGGAAACATCCACATTTCACACGCTGCCTTTTTGCACATGACGCGCCTTGTCTTCACTTTTGCAGAGAAACAGACACAAAAAATGTGTTTTCATGTCTGCCCGTAGCAGCCACATCCCAAAATACATGCCATAATACATCCCATAATAGGCGCCATGAGTTCCGCAGCGTGCAGGAGCTCCATCCAGCTGTCTGCTATGTCGGACAGTAAATCCAGGGTGTCCTTGTGGATCAACATGTTGTGTGTGAAAATGGCCTGTAAGGTCCGGTAGACGAGAGTGGGTCACTGCACAGGGGTCTGTCCTCCGTGGTGAGGGGGGCTGTCCCCGTACATGTCCTCCCCCCCTGGTAGTTGCCCTCCAGCGGGCGTCATCCTCTTCTCCTTCTGCCTCCTGTTACAGAACCAAACCCGGACCACCTCCTTCTCAAGCTGCAGGCTGTCCGCCAGCGAGTTGATCTCTGCCGCCCCGGGCTTGGGACACTTGAGGAAGTGGCTCTCCAAGGCCCCCTTGACGCCCACCTCGATGGAGGTCCTCTTTTTCCTCTTCCTGCCCTGCGCGGCGATTTTGTCCAGGCTGGTGGGGCTCCCCGAAGTGGAGTCGGCCTCCTCCAGCCACTTGTTCAGCAGAGGCTTCAGCTTGCACATGTTCTTGAAGCTCAGTTGCAGCGCCTCGAACCTGCAGATGGTGGTCTGCGAGAAGACGTTGCCGTAGAGGGTCCCCAGGGCCAGACCCACGTCCGCCTGGGTGAAGCCCAGCTTGATGCGCCGCTGCTTGAACTGCTTGGCGAACTGCTCCAGCTCGTCCGAGGTCGGCGTGTCCTCGTCGGACTGGTCCTGGTGGCCCCCGTGCTGCTGCTGCTGCGGCTGCTGCTGCTGCTGGTGGCTCCCCGGCCCGCCTCCGTGGTCGCTCAGGTGCGGGCTGTGGCTGTGGTGCTCCTCGTCCTGCAGAGGGTGGTGGTGGTGCGGGTGTGTGTGGTGGTGCATGCCCCCCTGGTCCCCCCCGGGCATCATGCTGAAGCCGGACTGGGCGTAGAGCAACCCCTGGCCCTCAGACGTCGCCATGGCGGGGATGTGCGTGGAGGCGGTGCTGCCGGTGCGCCATGCTCTGGCGTCGTGATGCGCGGCGTGAGGGTGTCGCTGTTGCTGCGCGTCGCCGCCGGAGTCGCGCAGCTCCTCGCGGTCGGCGTCGTGCAGCACCGGCTTGACGTCCTGCTCGCCGAGGGGGCTGGGGGGCCACGTCGCCCCGCCGTCCCCGTGAGACAACGCCGCGATCCACTGGTGCGCGTGGCTGAGCGAGTGCGCGCCACCCGCCAAGCCGCCGTAGTCACTCTGGAGGAGGGCGTGCGCGTCCCTGTACGCCTGCTGCTGCTGCTGCATACTCCCGGATTCCGTGTGCGGCGGCGGCGGAGGCGGCGGCGGAGGCTGCGGCGCGCTGCCTGGGGCGCTGAGGACGCTGAAGTGGTTCGACGTGGCGGTGGCCATCACCACCGGAGTCGGGGGCGAGTCAAAAAGAGGCTTCCTTGGACGGGAAGCGGTGCGCGCCACAGGGCAGCCGGGCGTCTCTCTCCAGCATCTCCGGGGCGCTGTGCCAAGGGGACGCAGCGGCGCGCACCTGTGGTCCGCCTCGCTCCGCTCTTTATTGGCCGAGAATGGCTGACAGATGTGGTTACCCCTGACAGCACCCCGCTCATTGGTCACGGGAGATTGTGCACAAGCCCCCCATCACTCTGCCCCACAATACTACCGCGTCCTGCAGCACGCTGGAGCACTAAATGGAGGGAAAGTGTAAACACAGGAGACACTCCATCCATCCTGGAGCCTATCCCAGCTGACTGGACTGATCACCTGACTGACACACACGACCATTACACAGCTATTCAAACCCACTCTTCAGGGGCAGACGTTGTGTTGCTCTGGAACATGCAGCAGCCCGCATGGTGGAGGGACAAAAAGTGTGTATTGTAATATAAGGTGTCTCTTCAGTAAACAAATACAGTGTAGGCCAATCTTTGGCTAATGCCAAGGAGAAGACTGAGCTTGAAAACCTTCTTCAGTAGTTAAAGTCTCTGCTTGCACCCTTCATGAAGAACGTTACTGAAAATAAAAGGATCATTCAGACTCTTCACGCACTCGTTCCTAAAAGGAAACCTTCTAAGCTATCATGAATGACCTCATTTTTAGTATTTATTTCAGAAGGACCATTTTTTAATGTTTGCATTTTGTTCCCTTCTGCACCCAAAACAAACCAAACTGTGACCTTAAAATTGAGGCACACGCCGTGCTGTCATTATGGCGTGCCATTACACCAGGGGTGTCCAAACGTTTTCCACATGGGGGGGGGCTGCATACTGAAAAATCAGATGATTAGTTTTTATATGATTCATGTTGCAAAAAAGGCTAAAACCAATCCGATATGCGAAGAAGTTAAAAAAAACCCAGCTTACACGTTGGCTTTGTGTTACTAGCATCAACATTCCAATTCTTTCTCCGTGTTATTATTTAATTATTATTATTTTCGGTGCTGTGGTACCTCGCTTTTCATTATTGATGTCTTCCAAGAGGTCCGACGAAAACGGAAAATGTACGAAAATCAACGCATTTTTACATGGAAATAACAAATAACAAATTCTTCCGTTCAAGACACTCAAAAATATGAACAAAAACATTTTTTTTCTAGGCGATACTTATAGCCTTGTGCAGAAATCAGTGCAAAATAATTATAAATGAGGACTAAAATGGATAAATGAACATTTAACATCACTTTTACCTTTATTGAAGACTCTTGTTGGCGGAAACGGCGAGGAGCGGCGAGAGAAGCGGAGGAGGGGATCCACACCACAACCACAACTTGTCAATATTGCTGATGGTTTGTGATAGCTCACGCCTTTAGCCATTTCGCAACATTAGCTAGCTTGCTTTCTTCGTTCTTTGCCAGGACTGAAATTACTGTTGCTGCGGCAAACTAGTTTGTGTAGTCTGTCAAATGAATGAGCCTTACAGGATACCGTAGTCATGTGTTCACCAAGCATCGCAAGATTTGGTGTTGGCTGGTGATGTGCGATACCACGGATTTTCTTTCTGATCCCATACGAAGTAAAATTCAGGCGGGGGTTCGGGGGGGGGACCGGTACCGGTAATGATAGACATGACCTCAAATGAATCAAGTATCAAAGGATCAACGTTTTGATTTGAGAATCGATTCTTACAGCAAAAAGTTCTGGCATCGGAAGTGTAGATATTTCAGTATCCATCTGCACATCACTAGATGTTGGGTGTGCGATCCAAGATGGCTGAATAAACAAGCAATTCTGGGAGTATCGTCCGTCTACTAGGGGTGCAACAACACGTGTATCTGTATCGAACCGTTCACTACACATGCGTACCGAGCCGTGACCCCTGGATCGAACGATACGCAGTTTCATATTTATTTGATCAACCTCTGACGGCGCTCTGTGCCGAAAGCTCAGTGTATCTGCGATCGACTACTCTGGCTTGGGTCGCATTGTCAAGCACGGCGGCGCTGAGCTCCGCCTCCCACATTCACACCATCCTGGAAATGTTGAAAAATGTTGGCAATTTCAATAAAATTCAAATTAAAAAGGGCAAGGTCATTTCTTTTTGGTATCGAGAAAGTATCGGAGCAAACCGAACCGTGAAGTTTGTGTTTGGTTGTACCCTACCGGTCAAAAGTTTTAGAACGCCCCAGTTTCTCCGGAGGAAAAAGCTACACTTTTAAGTACTAAAACTAAGATGGTCGGCCTCTCTTGCTTTATTAAGTGCCTTTTTCTTGCCATTTTTGTAGCTACACATGACGTTCTCCAGTACGATGCTGTCCAGCTGATGTTCACGGGGGTGTAGTACCACAGTGTGATCCTAAACATGGTTTTTATGCGGACGGAGGAGGTAGTAAGTCCTCCACCTGTAGGAATGACTTGCATCAACTGCCAAGGCTTGATCAGCCTCCATTCCTGCAGAACAGTTTTAAATTGTTGAGCCATTTTCTGGTCCCTGAAGCAAAAATACCTTTTTTTCTGACCTCTTGCACGTCACCTCTGACCTTGGTACCAATTTCAAAGCTATTCATTGGACTTGAACGACCTGAATTTCAATTAAATAACTGGAAAAATCCGGGTGTCTGAAAACTTTTGAGCGGTCGTCTACTTTTAAGAATGTGCCGCGGGCCAATGAAAAAAACGAGCTTCGGGCCGCACGCACGGTGGACGCCCCTGCCTTGCACGGTATCGTACGATACAAGTGACTTGCAGTGCGTTTTCAAAAAGCTGAAAAAGCGAACAATAACACAACCTGGATCCGCATGAAGGAAGCCTTCTTATTAAATCTTTTGTTCTTCACATAGTTGAGTGCTGACAACAAAATCACACAAAAATGTATTTATTTATGATTCAATTTGTAATTTTGGAATTACGTCTCGCTGTCCACCTGCTGTTTATTCCATTTGCGCGACGGCAAGTGAAAGTGATTGTCCTTCCTAAGTTTGATTTCACAGAAGCGTGATGGACTTGGGAGTTACGTTGTGTTGTTGAAGTGTTCCCTTTATTTTTATGAGCAGGGTATTTTGTTCCATCAAATCAGGCCCCCGGGCCTTCAGGTTGGCACCCGAGTCGTGAATGAAGTCGAGAAGACTGAATCAACATTGATAAATGGCGTTACGATGAAAATGGTGCATTCAAGTCACTTCAAATGGAATATCTGAGATGCTTTTCCTGCATGGAAGACGCTGCAGAAGGAGACGTCCAGCTGGCTCTCCTGTCCAGAGAGGCTTCCAAGGGCCTTTTGCCCCGTTGCCATGGCGAGGGCACTGAATGGAACAACAACGCCCACGTCACAGCTGCAATCGCTCTTCTTCTTCTTCTTCTTTTCGCTCCCTTCCAAAAGGGCCCAATGGAGGCCGCGCGCTCAGCCCGTAGGGACAAATAATAAGAAGCGGGGAGGGGAGAATGAGAGTGTTGGGCGGGGGGGGGGGTTGTATGAGGGCAGCGAGAGGCCAAAGAGAATGGAGACCCTCAGCCCACACGCTGCCCTCCTCCACCTGCTTGTTGGCTAAACTTTGCGATGGAGGCAGCGGCCATGAATGCCGTTGTCTCGCTAAGCTCTGCACACAAAAAGGCGTGGAAAAGGAGGGGGTGGAGGTTGCTCCAATGTCAGGATTTGTTTTGGAAATACACCCGGCAGCCACAACATGAGGACCACCTGCGCTATCTCACCAGAATGACGCCTTTATCAAGAGAATGCTGCGTTCATGGTTTGAAACAAACCTTTGGAAAGGCGCACCTTGCAACACTTTTAACGCATGTAGTGAATACTATCCATTTTTATACCTCAAACACTGGCACTGAAGGGGTATTTTTATCATATGCACACACAGGTGGATCTCAGTACATTAGAATATGGTGCAAACATTTCATTTTAGGCGTTAAATTCAATGACATCAGGAAGTTTTTGCAGTTCATTTGCTGATTACGGTTGTTTCAATTCCCCCCGTCAATTGCATTTTAAAATAAGGGAATTTGTTTGGGAACCTTTCCTGAAAATAAGGGACATTTTTGACGACATTTAATGCAACCAAGTACAGCTTGCATTTTAAAAGAAAGTCCCGGTATTGTGATGATTAAAAAAACAGTTAATAGGATCTGACGTACGTGATGCACGACTTCCCCTTTAAAAAGCCAGCAATGACAGCAAACTACTGGAGATAAAAGGGCCGCCCACTTTATCAATAAAATAATACTTTTTCAAAAATAACCCTACCTATTCGGGACTTCGATGGTTTAGCAGGCAATTTGGATTTCAACCAAAAATAGCAAAAACATTATTAAAAAAATATAATAATAATAATAACAAATACTAAATAATAATTATTATTAATATTACAACATATTTTATAAAGGTCTTTTTGGGCTTTTTTCTTACATTTATAACTTTTCACAATGTTATCTAAGTCAGGGGTGTCCAAAGTGCGGCCCGTGACTCGTTTATTATGGCCCCGTGGCACATTGTAGAAATAAAATGATAATACAATATAATTTAAAATATAAATTATATATAATTTATAACATAATACAATATTATTTTATAACAATATAAATTTATAATATAATAGAATACTAAAAAAACTGATCAAATGAAAAAATAAATTGAGCAAAAAGGCACAGTGTGAAGAAAAAAGCTGAAATGTTGATACTAAATCATAATTAATAACGCAAAGCTTTGACTTGAAATATATTTGAATTTTTTTTTTGCCTTTTTATAAATAAATACAAATATAGAAAAATATCATAGTGGCCCCCACCCCAATATCCTGAGATTTTCCTGTACGTGGCCCTCGGTGGAAAAGGTTTGGACACCTCTGATAGAAGTAAAAAAAAAAAAAAAAGGATTTATCAATCAACGTGATAATCAGTTGTTAGGTGTACAACTTCCTTTTGCACTTAAATGTCAGTCACCTATGCTAGAATGCACTTGAAACACTATAGTACAGCATTTTTGAGGTTTTAGGGGCAAAATTCTACAAATGTAGTCACCGACCCCCTGGGGACCACAAATGGCAACACATAAGAACGCAGAATCTGTGAAGAAAAACCTGATTTATTGCCTTCAAATGTAAAACAAAACAAATACGATGTGGTTAAATGAACGCTGAAGGACAAACTAGCAGAGGTCAAAGCCAGTCGAGGAGGTGTGAGAAAGGACACGTGTCCAAAACAATAAAAAGATAGCCGTACCAATGCTAAACGAGGACGCGCTAATTAATAAACACGTTAAATCAAATCAAGCCGACGCCGCGCCGACGCCACGGAGTTATGGCGGATCAAAAGAACACTGCTTTATGATTAGAGCGTAATTCCGAGAATCACCAAATGCGTCGCCGGGGGGGGGGGAGCACTTGCAGGAGGGAGGTGGGGGTTGGGGGAGCGTGTGCAGCGAGAAGCAAAACATATTAGCCTAATGGTCTAATATGCAAACTACTGGCTGCCCAATTAGGGGACTTAATAACGCATAAACGATGCCAATCCTGCTCTTACAAGACGAAGAGGTCGCCGCTAATTCGAGTCAGAGGACTGGCTGTGCTGTCAAAACACTGCTTACACACACACACACGTACACACACATATACACACACATGTATATATACAGTGTTTATTGTGTCTCAGCTTGCCCAGCCTCTTGTTCTGTGTCCAAGAGTGGCTTAATGATGGAGAATCTGAGCGTTAAATTAACACTAATTAAATGGCGCCGATGCAGTAAAGATTCAATTTCTGTGCCTAAGTGTCCCCAAACTATTTATCGGACGTTTATGATTAAATGCACACAACACAGAGCAACCACACACACACACACACACACACACACACACACACAGGAGATGCGTGTTAAATATTCATCCTTCTACACTAAGACAGTAAGAAAGCACCATTTTGGGGGCTTTCACTTTGTGTGACCGGCCCGTGTCCCTCCCCCTGTGGGAACCCAAACGCTGGGCTAACTAGAGCAAAGAGGGTGGGGTGTTGGGGGGGGGGTTTCCATTATGCTGCCGGACACATGGAGATAATGGCCATTCCTCCACAGCTGGCCCACACAATCAAAGAGAGAGTGGAGCTTGGAGGATTCCAGCTTTAACCAGGCCATTGTGGCGGCTAATTACATCTGAATGCTAAACCCAGAGAACTCACCCCCCCCCCCCCCAGAAGGGAAACCTGTGCAGAATACCCCAAACAACCCTTCAGGGATGAAGGAGAGTGCACGCACACACACTGCTTCAAAGAGTCACAGCTCACACAAGTACATGCACCCCCCCCTCCCCATGTGGCACTCGGCATTAGATCAGATCTCAGCGTGCCGCACTGGCGAGCGATGAGGAGGTCTTAGAAGACTTAAGGTTGAATAGAAAACACACTCAAGAGCCTTTCCCCAGCGCACCCCCCCACCCATAATCCCAAACCACACATTCACTCTGCCCCCAACCGACCACCGTTTGGCTCCATCGGTGCCCCCCCAGCACACACACAGCAACCAGCAGCAGCAGCAACAACGTTGTACAGTCTAACGGCTGCTGTGGTAGCAATGTAGTACATTTCGGAGACAAAAAAGTCCTATTTTGTTTAGTGTCAGAAGAGCAACAACAGAAGTGTGTTAGCCTTGATGCTGGATTTTAGACAGCTTCAAAGTGTTTTTGTAAGCTCTGCTTTGCGTGTGCGCAGCTTTAATGCTCACGAGCTGCGTTTGTCTCCCACAGAACGCGAACGCGTGTCTCCAAGTGGTGCCGCTTTGTTGAAATACACTGGACCCCTGCCCTCGTCCCACGCAATGGACAACATACACGGCCGGTCAGACGTGTTAGAACACCCCAGTCGTTCCAGTTATTTATGGAAATTCCAGCCGTTCACGTCCAACGAATAGCTTGAAAGTGGTGACGTGACAGGGGTTAAAAAAAGGTAAGGTTTCCCAAAACTGAAAAATAATATGTATTTTAGAATGATGCAAAAAGGAACCACAAAATGGGTCAACAATTTAAACCTGTTCTGCAGAAATGGAGGCTGATGAAGCCTTGCAAATAATTCCTACAGGTGTTCCACATTCTGGGGTACTTACTACCTCCTCTGTCTGCATAAAGACAGTGATCAGAACACACTGTGGCACCACACCCTTGTGAACGTCAATTGAACAGCATTGTACTGCAGAAAGTCATTTGTTGCTGCAAAAACGGCAAAGAAAAGGGATTTAACAGTGGAAGAGAGACAGACCATCCGAACACTAAAAATGTAGCTTTTTCCTCCAGAGAAATTGGGGTGCTCTAAAACCTTTGAGCGGTAGTGTATATCACATACCAAAGTGCGACCCGTGGCTCGTTTTTTATTGGCACATTGTAGAAATAAAATAAAACACACACAAAAAAAACAGCAAAAATGGAAAAGAAGCAAGAAGGCATCATGTAACGAGAAAAAGCTAAAATGTTGAATCTGATAACTTCATGCTTCAAAGCCTTGTCTTTAAATATGTTTACAGAGGTGGGGCTCTGAGGTGGGGCTCTGAGGTGGGGCTCTGAGGTGGGGCTCTGAGGTGGGGCTCTGTCTACACTGTTACGTTTTGTGGTTATGTACACGCTCTGATGAATTCATGAAAAAGGTGACTCGCCCAAGAACTACTGAGTGTGGAAGAATCCACGCGCAGACATGCCACTCTCAACACTGGACCGTTTGCGACCATATTTCGGATAAAGATCGTATTGTCTACAATCAATCAATAATCTCTTTACTGCAAAAACAAAACAGGCTACACGTCGGCCGAACCACGCCAAAACAACATCAGCAAACTCAACTGGCCCTCCGACCTGTCACGTTCACAGAAATCCCAAAACTCTTTAACACTACGCATACGTAACTGCCTTGTCGCTACAGCATCCTTGCGCATGTTCAAGGAGCTGCTCCTATGAAAGTGACAGTAATAACTAAGCAACATAGAATTTTTTTTGTTTCATTTAATTCTTGTATTTCGTGTTTTTATTTCTGTATTTTATGTCCTTCATGTGCTCTGTGTACATTTTAAAAAATATTTTTTTCCGAAATTAAAAATCTCAAAGTCTCTTTGATTTTTCGGCATGGACGCGCCTGACAGACAACAACACAACGTTATTAGGACAGAAGGACACAAATGATAGCAACACTGGCACGTAACATCCACATTTTAACAGCAACATCACGCTGGGTTGGCCCATTCACTGAAGAAAAACAAATGATCTGACAGACGGATTAGTTCTCAGAGGTCAGGGCTTTATATTAAGACGTGCTGCGAAGCCTGAGGGAGGGCATTATTCTTTCATGATGACGCAAAAAAGCAAGCGTTTGAGGGCCTCTTCTCTCAAATGTGGAGCAAACAAGTGAGGATAATGGTAGGTTTTTATCATGTTTGGAGTTCTATGGACACATGTTACCGTTAAAACAGTACATTTTGCCTAATAGGAGACCTTTAATGGTAGTTAACTTGTATTCACACTATTAAGGTGTGGGAATAAGTCTGAGAACCCGAATACTCAAGAGTGTGCCTGTATTGGTTTGGGTCATTTCTATATTCAACCCTAACGCTCACCCTAACCCTCACCCTCACCCCTCACCCCTAAACCTAACCCTAACCCTAACCCTAAACCTAAACCTAACCCTAACCCTAACCCTAACCCTAACCCTAAACCTAAACCTAATCCTAACCCTAACCCTGAACCATGGAATGGATCAAGATAAGACGCCCTCGGTGGCGTGTCCAGGGGTCGGGGCTCACTTTGCCAAGGAGATAGCGTATACTGTATGCCATCTTTCCAAGCAACGTGGGCCCAGTCAAGTTGTCAAACTTTGTGTGTGATTTTTTTCTTCAATAAACGTCTTAAAAACTCCGCCTGATTTGTTGAGTTGTTCAAAAATTTGGGTGAATTCTTTCCAAGACATGGGAATTTTAGGCTATTTTGGAAGTAGACCTACCGTAACGTGCTTCAATCAAAAACAAGGAATCACGTTCACACATCTTGGAGTTGAGAAATATGCATAAAAATGATGAAAATGATCAGTTGCCCGATGCTTGTGCACACAGAGGAAAGGTTTCGGGACAAAATGGAAGTGAATGGAAGGAACCTTGGCTCGCTAACTTAACGCTGATTTACTGTTTCTTCTATCTATTTCCCCTTTTCGCCCCAAACTGCCTCTGAGAGGACAAATGGAGGAGAAACACTAACACACAAATGCGTACTCCATCCGCTGTGTTATCATGTAGCACCAATCAAGGGGTGGCGACCATTTCGGTGCAACCGTAAATTCCCGCGGCTCCTATAAGACGTCCCGTGTTGTATCATGTAAGTGTCTTCAGAGGCCCCATAAAGACATAAAGGGAGGCTCCCCAGCTCGGGATGAGTGCTCGTAAGTCACCAGCAGGTGTTTTTAGCCTGACACTGGTGCACACCAGCACAGATCCATCTCATCTCTGGCTTTATAACGCCCTACACACACACACACACACAAAAAGACAGGCGCCACGTGTAAGTGCGGCCATATTTTACAAGCAGTTTGCAGCTTGTCATGAGGGTAACATGGGGGGTGGGGGGCTGCTGCATGTAAGACCTTGTGTCGTGTCTGCTTTGGAGGCTGCAATAACGAAAAGTCTCTTCCCTTCCCAAGATGGGGGAGGAGGAGGCGGTGCAGGTAAGTCGTTAAACCTACTTGAAAGCGCAGCGCCCCCGATCGATAGTCCCGGGCTGAGCGGGGATTAAAATCAGGCTAAGTCTGTTCCGATCAATACTGATGGCTAACCCCGGGGTTAAAACAGGAGTAAATCTCCATACATGTCCATACTCACGTCTGCACCGCGGCCTCCGCTGCAGATAAATCTGCATGCTGCCATGCAAATGGACACACCAAAGCTCGCTTTGCCGGCGCAGTCAATATGAACGAGCGCTGATTGGGTTTCCTGCTGCGACATACTACGTTATGGACAAAAGTGTAGAGATGCAGCTCTTAATCAATTAATGAATCAATCAGGAGTTGGCCTCTTTAAAGGAAAACTGCTCTTTTTAAAAACAATCCTTATGTGAGACATGAGCACACATGTCTTTCTCTTTTAAGTACGCTCTAAAGCCATGAAAACAGCTAAAAAGAAGCAACTAGGAATGCACGTAATGGGACGCGCCTATTCCGCATATAAAGCCTTCTGAAAAATATACTCCATACAGCCACATCGTTATTATTATTATTATTAACATTGTTACGCCCAAGAACTACTATATTTGGTGTAGTGACACCTCGCCACACCACACCGGCGAGCTATTAGCCGGCTAGCGACTAGCTTCACCACACACTCACTCGCAATGCCTCAGGCCACTAGCGAAAGGTAACGCTACATATTGGAGCTGCTGCTGTGTTTTTGGTTTTGAGTTTGGAAAAGTTAATGCTAGGTGTAGCTTTCCTTTCCATGTTGCTACAGTATGTGGAATCAATGCACCCAGGAAGGAAGTTACTACATGCTGACAGCATGGCTTCTGGAGGGTGTTTTAATAGCCAGCTTTCTAGGTGGAATAGGGGTGTCCCATGAAGTGCATTAATTACCTGCCTCTTTTTAGCTGTTTTTATGTCTTTAGAATACACAGAAAAGAGAAAGACATGTGTTCATGTCTCATGTAAGGAAATTCCCCCCAAAAAGTGCAGTTTTCCTTTCAAATCTTCATTTGTGTGCTTGCAATGTTATGGGAATGGCCCTTTTTCGTTCCCCGGTGCACACAGCAAGGTTAAAAAGGCGTGCCTGGGTGACTTTGGTGCGAAAGAAGCTGTGACGTCCCAAACGGACAAAGAGCTATCACTGCAAATGAACCTCGACCGCTTGCTGTGTGTGTCCCGATACTTTTGTCTATATAGTGTTTGAAGACTAAAGCTGTAAATACAGATTCTCAATTGGGGGGGTTGAGGTAATTAGTAAAAGTAGTGTTTTCCGTTGGCTCAAATAGTAAAAAAAAAAAAAAAAAAAGTGTCAATGAGCATGAACGATTTGTTGCGCCCCATAATGGGAGATTGACACAAGTCCTTGTGACGAGTGTGACGAGGCACACGTCTGCATGTCAGTCGCCGATAACCGATCCATGCGGTTGTATACACGGACGTAGAAACGCTAGCATCTCTTCTAAATCACATGAACACACACACAAGGAAGAACTGGACAGATTTAGGACTTTAGTTCCATAATAAAAAGGTACAAGTCCATTTTCTGGTTGGAACGACAGATGCCGTGGGCTCAAACCAAAAAGCCGGACTGTCAACTGGCCCAGCGTGACTCTTAAAGGTTATTCCCAATGCGCCCAGCATAACAACCACCACTTCGATGGCCCATTTTTTGTGTCCAGCCATTTGTAACGTTTTCATCTTTCAGACTATTAAAAAGATGAACACGGTGCCACCACCGCGCCCTCCCGCCACACAAAGCCTTGGCATTCTCTCCAAAAACAAAATGACTTTTTAATGATGTTCTCAAAGTAAAACAAATCTATCATCGACCTCGCTTGCTTGCTCCACTTTGGAGAGAAGATGCACCTTTTCATGATGTCGTGAAGGGGGGCTTCAGGCTTCGCTACACATCTTGAACTAAAGCCTGAAGGTCTGCCAGCTATCCGCCGGTAGGAGCTGTGAGTTGAATCATTTTGTTTTTCGTAATGTGAGCACCGTAGCTCACATTGCTATGCTAGTGTTGCTAATGTTTGTGTCCTCCTGTCTCCCTCCTTGATGTGACGTTGCTGTATGTGATAAGTGCATCGCTACGGTCAATGTGTGTGTATGTGTGTGTGTGTGTGTGTGTGTGGGGAGGGGGGGGGGGGGAGTTGTTGGAGAACACAGCTCATTAGCATTAAAGCTACAGACACCCAAAAGGGTTTACGAGATTGGGTTTACGAAATGAGATTTTAACATTAAGTTTAAGAAATGAGAAATGACCACGACAAAATATACAAAATATACAAAAATATATGACAATATACTGCAATCTACCAATGTTACCTTGCATTGCTCCTCATGAGGCTACACTCTGTGTGCATGCCAGCGGCCCCACCTCCACCCACTGAAACAAACAGACTACATGACTGACAAAAGGGCTCACACCGTTCATGGTGTTGTTCTATGAGACAAATGTGCCAAGGCGCAGAAAGCAATGCTCAGAGGAAACCCTTTTCCTAAAATCTATGGCCAATTACTGGGGGTGTCACCAGACAAGCAGGTCACGAGACGAGATGATACATGAGATTGGGTCTACGAGAATGAGACAAGACGAGGTTTTAGCATTGCTTTTAAGAAACATACAATGAAAAAATATGAAAAGTATATGACAATATTTTGTACTAATTTAATTTCTACTATGTTACACTCTTCTGCACTCTGTGCAGAGACAAAGAGACTGTATGACCGAGAAAAGGGCTCAGTCCGTTCAAACCATTGTTCTACAGAACAAACGCACCATGGTGATGATAGCAATGCACAGACTGAACTCTCTTCCTGCCTGTTTGGAGGCGAGAAGACAAGGAAAACAGACGCGCATGCACATGGAAAAGGCAAAATTATCACGTTCATTTTCATTGATTGCGTGATTAATTAATTTAGTATCGCCCCAGGCCTCGTGCCCACGAGGCGTTTTACTTCTGAAACAGAAATCTTGTCACGTTTTAATCTCGTGGGATCTTGTGAGACGAGATCTTGCGACAGCCGCAGTGTGTTCCTAGTCGTGCTTACTAAAAAGCTCTTTTAAACAGTCTAAAATCCAGCATCAAGGGCTAACACGCTTCCAATACGCTATTGCGGGACCTGTTTCCCTGGGACTTGCAGAAATCTATTAGCCGCTCCCAGCTACGCCAATCACCTGAGAAATTGTTTTCTATGAAATAAATTGTCAAAGCATAGCTTGACAGTCGCGCTGCGTCCTCCACCTTTATTCTCATTATGAGCGTCAGAAGCACAACATCGCTCCAGTCAAAGTAACGCTGCTTTACGCGCCCTTTTCCATGCATCTCAAACGTCTTTCAGTCATTTGGAAAGCATAATTTAGGGTGGGGGTGGTTTGGGGGATGGGGGGTGGAAAAAAAACACTCTTTCTCATTCTCAGAGGCAAACCTCGCCAATTAATTTGCAGCTCAGATCTCAAAGGCTCCAGTGGAGAGGTGCTAGGCTACAATGTACTGCCAAGCTAATTTGTGCAGCAGGTTCGGCCTTAAATATATGCATGAGGCTAATTCGGCAAGCGGCGTACAGCCCCGTAGCACGCGGCGCTAACTCCCATTAGCGTCACCTCTGCCTGCGGTGGAAATCAAGGCAGGAGCCTGCGTGCAAACAAAATTTAATTTGCTTTGGTAAATCAAAGTGTAGCGCCAAACGTAGTGGTACCCCCCCCCCACCTCCCCCGTCTGTCTGTCTGTTTGGTCCCCTCTCTGAGGGATAAATTACTTCAGCATCATAAAAGAGCAGAAAATTACACAGAAATTTCACTCAAGTGGGATTCCCTTTCCTAAATAATCATAGCATGTGTCTCCGGTGTGTTGCACTCGTTTTTATTTTCTGCATGGGGATGCAGAAATAATGCCTGCCCCCACCCCACACCAACCCCACACGGATGGTTTTCTGCTCCATGAATCCACCACATTTTGGTGCAGGCCTGGCAAACCAAGGGCTTTTTTTTTTACCTACATCAAAATGTTCAGTGACTAATGTTTTAATAACAAACTGGAGGTGGATATGCAGTACAGTACAGGTGTACCTCGGTTTTTGTACGCCCCACTTTTCGTCGGATTCGGTTTTCGACAAACATTTTCGCCCTGGTTCAGTTCTCATTCGACCAAACGCGGAACAAACCAGCCAGTTTGTCCGCACATCATTCATTGACTGGGTCTCCGCGCTTTGTTTCACTGAGTACGGCAAAATAAGCCACCATGGGGCCAAAAATGTTGCGACTGCTAGCATTTTGCTGAAGAAGGTGAGAAACACTGTTGAATTGAAGAGTAGTACAGTACAAAGGTATCCCTATTTTGCCGCTCTTCGCCAACAGCAGTCTTCAATAAAGATAAAAGTGATGTTAAATAGCGGCGTCACGAGACGAGACGAGACCAGAGTTTGACATTACCGTACTTTTGAGAAAAGTATCATGAACAAATATAAAAATTATCTACTAAATTAACAGTCTTCAGCACTTTGTGTGTATGCTAGCGGCCCCGCCTCCAACCACCGTGACAATGATACTGACAAAAGGGCTCATGCCGCTGTTCTATGAAACAAATGCAAAAAAATGATTAGACCACTCTTGTTTCTTCGATACAACTAAAGGAGCCTTTGATTGGAGAAATATAACAAAGACAACAAAAATAGCTCATAAGAGTACATTTGTTGGCAGTACAATGCTATAGCTATTCATGTAAGAACTTACGTGATTTTGGTTATTATCATGAAAACCGTGGAAGTTGCTGGATATCAGCTCTTAAATGAAACTCTGATGAGCTATATTTGTTATCATCATGATATTTGTCCTAACAAATGTACCTTTAGTTGTACCAGGCATCAAAATGGATCAATAAACTGAAGAAACAAGGCTGGTCTAATCATTTTTTCCATAACTGTATATAAACACTTAGCTACTTGCAAGCTAACGTTATCATGCTAGCATGTGCATAGCAGCACTTTCATCCATTTTTATAGCTAGACACTTATATAAACACCACTCTTTTGCTAGGTGTTAGCATGCTAACCACATTTCTCAACCGATTCAGACCGTTCCAAGGTCAAAATTCTCAACTTATTCGGGACATTTAACCTTCCCGGTAAATTACGCTATCATGCTAGGTGTTATCATGCTAACTTTAGCATTTTACCATTGCTAGAGTGTTAACATTAGCATAGTAGCATTTTTTGCCATTTTCATAGCTAGACACATATATAAACACTTTCCACTATGATGCTAGGTGTTAGCATGCTAATGTTAGCATGTTAGCACTGCGTGCATGCTAACATTATTAATCTAAATATGTAGGTAAAATAAATGTAGGACTAATATTTCTGGTGTAAATCACAATACGGGGGAAACATGGCGCTTGGTGGAGGTCTGCGCTCTCCGAGTGCTTTTGTAGTTTATAATTACTTTGTATTGTTTTCTACATGTAAAAATAAGAATAATTCTCTCTTAAATGTGTTTTTTTGGTATTGTATTGTATGATATGTATTGCATTTTTTGTAATGTGTATTGTTGGGCGTCTGGAACGGATGAATTGGACTGACATGATTTCTTGTGGGAAAAATTGCTACAGTTTTTGCACAATTCGGTTTTCGTCTGACCTTTTGGAACCGATTGCGAAAACCAAGGTACTACTTAATGTGAATGTGACCCAAAACGGGATGGTTTGGCTTTGGCAGGGTGTTGTATTTGTTATTTTTGTGTTTGTCTGGTGTTCTGCTCTGCAGGAAGCATGTAGTATTCCGTTGTTGTTTTCATCAGTCTGATTGGACTTGTTTATGGGAAAGGCTGGAAGGCGCTGAAGCAGGAAGTGGTTTGTCAATTCTCAACTGTGTGTATTTTGTGTGATAGTGGAGGATTGAAAAAAGGGGGGGGAGGGGAGTAATAGTGCGCAGGGAGGGAGTGGGGGGGGCTGTTCCTATTGAACTTGACCCGCAGGCCAGATCAATGCGTGTGTGTGTGAGAAGACAGCGGGGGGGAGTGTGTGTGCGCGCAGGCATGCCGACACACGAGTGCTTGCTGCCAGATCAATGTGTCTCTGTGAGCCACGGAATGAGGGAGCACACTGATTACCCGAGGGTGGGGGGGAGTGTGAGATGGAAGGAGGGAGGCGGATGATACATAGGCGAAGGAAGGATGGAAGGATGGAGGGATGCAGGGAGGGATGGGGTGATGAGATTGAGCAGAGAGCGGGATCAGTAGCAAGTGAGAAGAAGAGAGATGCGAGGCTCATTTTCATTTGTGCCCTTCCAGTGTGTCGACGCCTGCCGCACGGATGAGGCGCCGACATTCGCATCCACAGGCAGATGGCTGGGATCAGTCGGGAAATGGGCAGACAATTGGAATAGAATGGGAAAATTGGGGTGTGGGAGTGCATTGCTGGGGGGAGTCACCATTTCTTTTAACATGGGAACCTTTCTCGGAATAGCAAAATATCCCATTTAGAAATACAATGTTTCAAAATAAAAATTCTAATTTGTGAAAACATGCACACCTGCTGAGTTGCTGTGCTTTTGCTTGTGGCGGCGCTCCTGTTAAATCCCATACGTTGGACTGACTTGAAACTTCTCACGCAGCTCAACGCGCTCCACAAAACCCCCACAGGAACTTTGGGGCGTTTTGCCGAATCACCGCGAAATTTGCCACACGACTTTAAGGGACGGGTTAGGACATGTCTTTCATATTTGGAGCGAGGTTGGTTGAAAAACATGGGCGCCATCAAGCAAAACATCTTGGCGGCGGCAAATGAAAATTGTGTTGCAATACGGAGGCTCCACACGTGTCAGAAAACACAAAAAGCGGAAGAGGTGTCTGTCCTTATTAACCTTTATGCCATCCCTAACGCCGGTACTTGTCCTACTCAGGGTTTATTTGGAAGTTGTGATAAAATAGAGTAAAAAGCCAGCACACTACTGTATACACTATACAGTATACCTGTACATATATATACAGTATAGTACATACACTATACAGTATACCTGTACATATATACAGTATAGTACATGCTGTATACAGTATACCTGTACATATATACAGTATAGTACATACACTATACAGTATACCTGTACATATATATACAGTATAGTACATACACTATACAGTATACCTGTACATATATACAGTATAGTACACACACTATACAGTATACCTGTACATATATACAGTATAGTACATGCTGTATACAGTATACCTGTACATATATACAGTATAGTACATACACTATACAGTATACCTGTACATATATACAGTATAGTACATGTACTATACAGTATACCTGTACATATATACAGTATAGTACATGTACTATACAGTATACCTGTACATATATACAGTATAGTACATGCTGTATACAGTATACCTGTACATATATACAGTATAGTACACACACTATACAGTATACCTGTACATATATACAGTATAGTACATACACTATACAGTATACCTGTACATATATACAGTATAGTACATGCTGTATACAGTATACCTGTACATATATACAGTATAGTACACACACTATACAGTATACCTGTACATATATAC
Organism: Dunckerocampus dactyliophorus; assembly: GCF_027744805.1. NCBI lineage: Eukaryota > Metazoa > Chordata > Actinopteri > Syngnathiformes > Syngnathidae > Dunckerocampus > Dunckerocampus dactyliophorus. The sequence goes on along the minus strand of NC_072837.1, from coordinate 17,328,873 downwards.
AGTATAGTACACACACTATACAGTATACCTGTACATATATACAGTATAGTACATGCTGTATACAGTATACCTGTACATATATACAGTATAGTACACACACTATACAGTATACCTGTACATATATACAGTATAGTACACACACTATACAGTATACCTGTACATATATACAGTATAGTACATACACTATACAGTATACCTGTACATATATACAGTATACAGTATAGTACACGCACTATACAGTATACCTGTACATATATACAGTATAGTACATGCAATATACAGTATACCTGTACATATATACAGTATAGTACACACACTATACAGTATACCTGTACATATATACAGTATAGTACATACACTATACAGTATACCTGTACATATCTATACAGTATAGTACACACACTATACAGTATACCTGTACATATATACAGTATAGTACACGCACTATACAGTATACCTGTACATATATACAGTATAGTACATGCAATATACAGTATACCTGTACATATATACAGTATAGTACACACACTATACAGTATACCTGTACATATATACAGTATAGTACATACACTATACAGTATACCTGTACATATATACAGTATAGTACACACACTATACAGTATACCTGTACATATATACAGTATAGTACATGCTGTATACAGTATACCTGTACATATATACAGTATAGTACATACACTATACAGTATACCTGTACATATATACAGTATAGTACATGTACTATACAGTATACCTGTACATATATACAGTATAGTACATGTACTATACAGTATACCTGTACATATATACAGTATAGTACATGCTGTATACAGTATACCTGTACATATATACAGTATAGTACACACACTATACAGTATACCTGTACATATATACAGTATAGTACATACACTATACAGTATACCTGTACATATATACAGTATAGTACATGCTGTATACAGTATACCTGTACATATATACAGTATAGTACACACACTATACAGTATACCTGTACATATATACAGTATAGTACACACACTATACAGTATACCTGTACATATATACAGTATAGTACATGCTGTATACAGTATACCTGTACATATATACAGTATAGTACACACACTATACAGTATACCTGTACATATATACAGTATAGTACACACACTATACAGTATACCTGTACATATATACAGTATAGTACATACACTATACAGTATACCTGTACATATATACAGTATACAGTATAGTACACGCACTATACAGTATACCTGTACATATATACAGTATAGTACATGCAATATACAGTATACCTGTACATATATACAGTATAGTACACACACTATACAGTATACCTGTACATATATACAGTATAGTACATACACTATACAGTATACCTGTACATATCTATACAGTATAGTACACACACTATACAGTATACCTGTACATATATACAGTATAGTACACGCACTATACAGTATACCTGTACATATATACAGTATAGTACATGCAATATACAGTATACCTGTACATATATACAGTATAGTACACACACTATACAGTATACCTGTACATATATACAGTATAGTACATACACTATACAGTATACCTGTACATATATACAGTATAGTACACACACTATACAGTATACCTGTACATATATACAGTATAGTACACGCACTATACAGTATACCTGTACATATATACAGTATAGTACATGCACTATACAGTATACCTGTACATATATACAGTATAGTACACGCACTATACAGTATACCTGTACATATATACAGTATAGTACATACACTATACAGTATACCTGTACATATATACAGTATAGTACACGCACTATACAGTATACCTGTACATATATACAGTATAGTACATGCACTATACAGTATACCTGTACATATATACAGTATAGTACACGCACTATACAGTATACCTGTACATATATACAGTATAGTACATGCTGTATGTGGATGAGAGAATAAAGATTCAATCCTCAGCACGGCAGGGGTTCCTCATCTCTCTCTCAGTCTGGTTCCCATCACTAGAAGCTTTGTTTGCAAACCCCCTCCTGTGTGTGTGTGTGTGTGTGTGTGTGTGTGTGTGTGTGTGTGTGTGTGTAAGCCTTCTTTCTAGTGGGCAGGGCTATATTTCATATGTGATGTATTTTCTATGTGCACAGCCCAGGAGAATTGCAGCAGCTCACTAGTACAACAGCGTAATGGTGTGTGCGAAATAAATAAAGGTGACCCCCCCCCTTTAAAAAGGTCTCAGTGCATTCCAAATGAAGATAAAACAGTAAACGGGGTGTATTTATGCGTCAGTTTAGTCGTCAGTCAACGTGCTTTTACGACACGGTTCACGCCCACACGCCGTACGTGCAAACTGCCGACTGCTCATCAATACACACTTGGCGCTTCAGAGGAGGGAGTGTTTTTAAAAGAGGGGCAAAGCGCTTATGGAATCCTCAAAATGGAAAATGGGTGCTAAAAATACACACAGGTACAACACCCTCCCCCACTAAAACAACAATATACCACATTTGAAGTGTCAATCGTGTGGCAGCACTGACACAAAGCGCACCGGTGCTACTTTTTGACAGCTGCAGAAAGACTTTTAAAACTAGAAATACATGCTTGGAGACAACCACAATGTACCTCCACTGGGCATCCTCCAATTGATGACAGTGTATTTGTAGACGTAGCATAAAACAATTAGCTCATATACACACGACTTAAGTGTCATGAGGTTCAATACATTAATGTTTCCTTTTTTAATGTGCAGATCTGAATGGTTTGATTGCCGTTTTGTTTGTTTGTTAGTGGGATTACTCAAAAACCACCAAAATGATTTCCACAAAACTTCGAGAAAGGGTGGTGTTTGGGTAAAGTCTTAATCTGCTGAATTTTGGTGCAGGTCTGGCAAAAGACCTTTTGTTGACAGTGCAAGACTTTTTCTTACCCCCTTTTTCAAAATTTTCAGTGCCTAATGTTTTAATGACAAATTGGAGGTGGATATACATTATAGTGGTACCTCGGTTTTTGTACTCCGCACGTTTCGTAGGATTCGGTTTTCGACAAAATTTTGCCCTAGCTGGGTAGGATTAAACATTGCACATAACAAGCTCAGTCAGTTTGTCGGCGTAGCATTTTGTGGAATCGTGGGACCAACAAAGCATCCCACACGTTGGTGGCTTAGTCGCTGTGCTTTTTTAAAATTGAGTACAGCTGCAAAATAACCCACCATGGGGCCAAAAAGGTAGCCAAGTATGAAGGCGCCTCTCCTTTGCCGCTCTTTGCCAACAGCAGTCTTCAATAAAGGTAAAAGTCAAACATTCATTTATGCATTTCATTCATCAAAATGATAATTATTCTCTCTAAAATGCTTTTTTGTATTGTATTGTATTACAGTCGTCCCTCGCAATATCGTGGTTGGATTTTCGCTTCCTCGCTATATTATACAGAAATGAATGAATGAATAAATGATGGCTATTTGGTAGACTGTGGTCTATTATTAGTCAAAACATATGAAAATACAAGCGATATGTAGTATTCCGGTCACTAGGGGGCAGTAATGACACAAAACATTGAGACATTACCTTAACACTGCATGAAGGCAGCCATGGCATGTCCTACCACTCCCACTCCCTGTGTGGAAGTGGTAAGTTTTTGGCTTCTTAAGTATAGAAGAAATACATTCGAGGGTAACTGGTTAGCTCGCTAGCTCACTCTTTAGCAGCCGTCTGGAGTCCTTGCAGCATAAGAGTGATGTGATGTAAACAATGAATAACAGCAGTGTAAAGGCAACCATAGGTGTTATTTGATGTCTAAAGGGCTCTAATGTTAAAAACTGTATTTAGAAAGCCATAAACAGGTTTTCTATGCTCTAACTACAAAAATATTATATTTATTAGCGTTGAATCCTATATTCGTCGAGTCTGGGACCAGTTAACCGCTAACAAACGAGGGACGGCCGTATATGTATTGTATTTTTTTGTAATGTGTATTTTTGGGTGTCTGTACCGGATTACTTGGATTGAGATGATTTCTAATGGAAAAAATTGCTTTCATACAAGTCATTTTTCGTTTGACCTTTTGGAATCGATTCCAAAAACCAAGGTACTACGTTATGTGACTCTGATCCAAAATAGGATGGTTTGGCTTTGGCGGGGATTGTACTTTTTTTTTTTATTTTTGTGCCTGAAGTTTGCATTGGTGTAGCATTCCACTGAACTCTTCTTCTAACATTTCGGCTCTTACCCACACGTGAGGCTCAAAATATCAGCGACCATTATTCTCTTTGTAATACAGCGCTTGCATTGCATGGCATTGTGAGTGTATGAATGCAAGGTTTGCGCTGTGATACATGACCAGAGAGGAGCAAGCATGAGATGTGACCTATAAGGACACACTGTACATCACGCCCGTATGGCTCTATCCCAGGAGGAAATTGAATTGGAGAGTTGACCCCACCTGACACAAGGCAAGCGCCATTGATTTTTATTAAAACATGAACCGTCCATACCGAGATTGCTTTTTGCTTCACGGCGCCGGGTGTGTTTGTTTGGCCGGGCGGTGAAAGGCACAAAAGTCGCCGTGAATCTTTCCCTCTTGTCATATTGAGAGCTGTGCTTGCATGCATTACATGAGAGAGGCTATTTTCAACATATAGATTGGGGTTTGGCAACAGTAAAATGTGTTCAATCATTGCATTACTAGGAATAGCTGTCATTTTAGGATGTTATCCATAGCTTTTCATTAGGGGTGCATGATAATTATCGGGCTGATATGAGGAAATGACGATAAAAATAGCTCAGACAATCGATAATTTTAAAAAATGCTCCAATGAGGCAAGATTACCCATACTGTACGTGTGAGCAAATCAAGCGCTCCTTTTTTCTCCTGCCTGTGACGTTAACGGCCTGCCGTAACTTCCCCTGAGCTCACTTGCAAACAAACATTCACTTTCGAGAAAGACATTTCACGTGCTACTTGTACCAAATGCTCCGCGATGAGGGGGAAAAAAAAACATTGAGCACACAAAAAACCTTATCAGCCACATGAAATGCCTGCGCTGCGGAGTTTGAAAAGTGCAAAAGGTTTGCCAGAGACCTCCGTGGCGTCACACCGGCTGCTCGGAGCGTGTGCCTGAATACAGTGCACCTTGCTGGGCCACAGCAGGTGGCTCCCTCCGCTCTATACTCTAGTTCTCCTGATAGTAGTGATGTGGTAGTAGTAATGTCATGATATCTGATTAGGACAAATCAACAGGTACAGTTGGTCAAATCCTAATTTGTTCCAGTCCTTCTTACCTCCAGGTGTGCACAAACTACATTTAATCTAAATAAAAATGATAGATATAAAAAAGCTATCGGTTACCGGTATCATGTTGTTCTTGAGAAGCAGAAAGTTATCTGTTGAAAAAGTATATGTCGTGCATCTCTACTTTTTATCATAAAATGTGGATTTTTGGATAGGAAATTCTGCATTTAATGAGAGCTGTTTCTAATATTTAGGTAATTTAGCTGCATGAGTTGGGCTGAATATTGTTCATTTGATATGATAATTATATAAATACCCCAAGAGATGATGTATGTATGAAGGCAACAGGCTTCATGGGCATTCTAGGTGCTCCAATACATCATTTTTATTGCAATAAAGCATAATTTGACATTAATTGAGGACTGCATGAGGTGCACTGGAGTGGAAACATTAAAGTCAGCTACATTGCATTAGAATTCATGTCACACAGTTTTGTGCCATCGTCGTGGCGTTAAGCTGTTTTGACCGAGTGACCTCGAGCAGGAGTTTCTACACCCTTAGGCTTTAATAAGGTGAAAATGAGTACAGAAAGGCACATGTATAAATGTGTCAGGTCAGGAATTCTACACAGCATCGAGACTGCAGTGATGCATATTGATGCAAAGAGTCCAGAGAGAGCATAACCTGCAACTTTCTGCAAATATAAATACTGTATAGAGCAGGGGTGTCCAAAGTATGGCCTGGGGCTATTTGAGACCAGCGGCTGTTTTTTTATTTTTTATTTTTTATTTATATTAGCCAGCACCACATGTATGATTAGACAAGAAAACCCACAAAACAAAAAAACAGCAAAAATGGATAGTAATTTTACAAGAATAAATTCAAATTAGTATGAGGAAAGCTAATTTTAGAAGCATAAAGTTGAAATATTAAAGAAAAAAGGTGTAATATTAAGAGGAACAAAAAAAACAACAACAAAGAATAAAGTTGGTTTAGTTACATTACGACAATAAAGTACAAAACTTCTGTGAGGAAAATGTATGAAAAAATCGATAAAGAGCAGGAATTTTACAAGAATAAAGCGGTGTTATTCTGAGGAAAAATCGTTTTAGAAGCATAAAGTTGAAATATTAAAGAAAAACAAGTTTTTTTTTAAATCGTAATATTATGACAAAGAAAACAAAACAAAGTACAAAGTAAAAAAAAATTCAATTAGATTGTGAAAAAAGTTGGAGAATTATGAGAATAAAGTCACAATATTATGGGGATGAAGTCATATTATTACAAGAAAAAGAAAACGTACAACAAGAAAGGTAAAATATTTGGAACATTTTTTTAAATGAAAAAAAATCATTTTCTGCATATAAAACTATTAATTATTGTCGATAAAATGTGTTTTGGCCGCACGGTGGTCCAGTGGTTAGCGTGTTGGGCACACAGTCCCAGTCTGGAGATCGGGAAGACCTGGGTTCGATTCTTCCTTGGGCATTTCTGTGGGGAGTTTGCAAGTTCTCCCCGTGCATGCGTGGGTTTTCTCCAGGTACTCCGGTTTCCTCCCACATTCCAAGAACATGCATGTTAGGTTCATTGGAGACCGTAGGTATGAATGTGACAGTGAGTGATTGTTTGTCTATATGTGCCCTGCCATTGGCTGGCGACCAGTCCAGGGTGTACCCCGCCTGTCGCCCGAAGTCAGCTGGGATAGGCTCCAGCATGCCCCCGCGATCCTAATGAGGAGAAGCGGCATAGAAAATGGATGGAAAAAAAAAGCACAAAAACGTGTAATGTACGGAGACAAAGTTCATACTAATGATACGCTTTGTCACCTACGACACAAAGCTGAGATGCGGGCTGTTTTTTCTTTAATATACATAACATCTTAGCACAGCTACATGGGTTGGTCTTGAAAATATAAAATATCAAATGGCCCCCGCAGCCTTTGGTTTATCCTGGTGATCTGTTCACAAATAATGGAAATGTGAAGAATCGGCCATAAATCCTTCATGTACTGTAAAGGCAACGCTTTAAGTGGCTTTTTAAGTGCAAAAATACCCCAACCACTGGTAGCTATTAGTAACATGTTAAAACAATGAAACAGTTGACTTTAACCTTGATGAAAATGGTGTGGGATAATGAGTCGCATCTTGGGATAATGCGCCTCGCACATCCCCACAACACATTCAACGTTCTTCACTGTCAAGTGTGAAAAGAAGCTAACCAATGAGCGTTATGAGTCAAATATAAGAACAATCTTTAGTGGCGAAAGCGCAGGATAATGTGTCTTACATATCCCGTTTTGTACATTCTTAACTGTCAAAAGTGTAAAAAGAAGTTAACTGGCGCTAGCTACTTGTTAAGACATAAAAAACATAAAACAGTGAAGCAACGCAACAATCAGCCTTACTTGAATATGAAAAATGTAACGTGTGTAGTAGTGAGTTGTGTTGCCATATTGGGGGCCCGTGCATCCCCATTTTGTACATTCTTAACTGCTCCAAAGTGTAAAAAGAAGCTAAGTTAGTGAGACGAAGATACTGTGAAACAATCGCTTTCAACTTTACCAACAAAGGCACTGGATAATGACTCCGCACAATGCGCCTCATGTGTGCGGCTTCCGTACGCTCTTAACCGTCAAACAATTGTAAAAAGAAGCTAAGCAAAACAACAACAACAATACAGTCTACCCGAATAGTCGGGGTGTCACAAGATAAAAAGATTTCTTGTTCAGAAAAAAAACTGTCTCGTGAGCACTTGGCCTGGGACGATAATAAATTCATTCATCGCACAATAAATGAAAATAAATTGCATAATTTTGCCGGATTCAATATATCGCCATGTGCATGCGTGTCTGTTTTCCTCGTCTCTTGCTTCCACACAGGCAAGAAGAGAGTTCACTCTGTGCATTGGTTTTAGCACCTTGCCGTGTTTGTTCCATAGAACAAAGGCACGAACGGAGTGAGCCCTTTTGTCAGTCATACAGTCTCTTTGTCTCGGTGGGTGGAGGCGGGGCCGGTAGCATACACACAGTGTTCATAAGAGTGTAACGTAGTAGAAGTTATATATCGTCATTTATTTTTTTCATTGTACTTTTCTTAAAAGTAATGTTAAAATGTTGTCTCATCCTCGTGACACCCCTGCTCATAGTGATGATGCGTGCCGTCTTAGTGCTTACTAAAACATCTGCTCACTTGACATCCACCAAAAACGAACACAAAAAGCCAAAAAGAAAAAAGAAAACAAAAATATGGCCAAAGTTACGCCCAAACTCTGAAGCTTTGTGCAAATTGAGAAGCGTTTCAGGTTGTATTCCAAATTGTATCATGAAGCTGAGTCTTTGTCTTGTGTGTGTGTGTGTGTGTGTGTGTGTGTGTGTGTGTGTTTGTGTGTCGCTCATTAATACACGCTGATCGACATTCATATTTCCTGCGGTAACAAGCGAGAGAATGGCCCTCGTAAATCCAAAGAGGGTTTTATGGAGACCACATGACTGGCGCTGTGTAAATAAAACAACACGCCATCACATCATCAGTAAGGCTGGCCCGTTGCCACCCGCTACATCATAATGACTCGACGGGGGACTTTTAGCGGAATGCGCTAACACTTCGATTAGGCGTGTGGCGGTACACAATTGAGTGTGTGTGCGTGTGTGTGTGTGTGTGCGTGTAGGCCTCCCACGCAGACATGCCTCCGCTCCATAATGTGATATTTCATCATAAGGCGCGTCTCCCCCATGGACCAATGCACTACTACAGCATCACAAACATACAGCTGCACTTTTCATACACAAACTCCCAAATTCGGTCATTCACGCGCACGCTGGCAGGCCCCAAACGGCTCGACCCGTGATGGATTGGCTGCACTCCCGCCGTGACAGACGAGCAATAAATGTAGGGAGCTGAGAAGATGAAGGAGAGAGAGGTGTGTGTGTGTGTGTGTGAGAGAGAGAGAAACAGAGAGAGAGACGGAAGGAGAGAAAAAGAGCTGAGTGCAGCGCTCTTGATGCCAGGGAGGATCTTAAAAGGGGTGGGGTGGTGTGTGTGTGTGGTGGGGGCAAGCAGATCATTTCCTCCTCGGCAACACGTGTCATTTCCTATGAACAAACAGCCCTCAGAGGAGTGTGTGTGTGTGTGCGTGTGTGTGTGTGTGTGTGTGTGCGTGGGTGTCATGAAATTAGAGGTCACATGACTTCTCTGACCTTTCTCTAATATTAAAATGAATGAAGACTGCATTGAGAAAAATATATTTACATTATATCAACACCTTCATGAACTAATGACATCCATGCCACTAAAATTTCCTAAAAGTTTAAAAATGAATGTCCAAATTGTTAACATTCATCCAAAATTGGCTTTGGAATGTTGTTCTACCAGGAATATGTGTCCCTACAGCCTGTTTATGAGCACTAAAAATGAGATTAATCTAGAATCTCCCTCTCACGTGTTTGATCCACTTTTGAGAGAAGAGGAGCTCAAAAAAGAAAAAGGAAACCTTCCTTCCCAGGCTTTGCTACACATGTTAAAGTCAAGGTCGGAGCTCTGCCCACTATCCGTCAGCTGTGGGAGCTGTTTGTTTGATCATGCTGTTTCACTACAGTGAACAGGCTAGCCTAGCATGTAATGTTAGCACTGTAGCGCACATACTGTCGCTGTGGCAGTGTTGCTAACATCTGTGTCCTGTCCCACTCCTTAATGTGCTCATGAGACCAAAGCACATGTTAATCTTGCTACTTCCTCCATAAAAAATCCCATTGAAAGACATATTTCCTGTGTTAGACATGTGCTCGAATGTTGAAATATTTACCAATTTGGACAATTTTCTTTACTTCTTCCAGGACTGGAGGAGGAGGAGCAAGTGAACCAGAATTTCCCACCCGGAACCTTCCCCACTGTTATAGTCCAGTTCTGGATGAATTTTTGTTGTTTGTTGTATATTTTTTTATATTATGCCCGCTCGTTGTGTTGAAGGCTTTTGCTGGAACACTTGAGGAGACGGAGTAAGCTGGTTCACATTTCCAAAAGACTCCATTCGCCTCATCAGATACATCGACGAACTTCGTGGGACAAATGTTTCCATACTGCTTGGCAGATGGAAATATAAAGTCAAAAACCCGCAAGACGTTGGACGGTGGAAAAAGTGTGCCAAGGTGGCAGTAAGTCAATCCACAATTCTTCTATTAATATTTTCGATAGTAGTCAGCCTAGTGCTCGGCTAATGCAGCGTTGATTAGTAACTGGCTTGGTGGTGACGTGCTAACAATGTGCTATCCAGATAATGTACTATCCAGTTGTTGCATGCAACAATAAATCCAAAGGGTAGTCTTTGATTGCAGCGTAACGACGAATCTTAGAATAATAATATGGTTTTCCATGCCAAATTGCTAGCTAAACATGGATCCCTGTCACTCATCTTTTTAGCCTATCTTGCAGTCGATCTGTCAGTTTCCGTAAGTAAATCCAATCCAGATCTATTCTAGGACTCTCTAGGATAATAGTATGGGGTTTCATGCCAGGGCTAAATGAGCATCGATCGTTGCTCACTGATATTGTATTTTGCAGTGTTAACAGAGTCAGTCAGTGCCCCTTACTGACAGTCAAAAAAAACTTGTAGCAATTTTTTTGTGTGTGTTACATCACAGATATCACAACACAATATCAGTGAACGTTACTATTGTGTTATTGTTGTGAATATGTCACTTTCCTGGCTTTGTTGTGAGTTGATGCTTGCATGTGTTTGAATCTGGTTCCTGGAACGTCTTCTGGTTGTGATGTCACTGCCAAGATGATGTCATTCAGAAAACTTGCCAGGGGCGGGGGGCGTGTCAAAATCACCACTTCATCTCTGACATGAGCACCAAAAAGTTTGAAACAAAAACAATAACAAAATGAAAGTACTCACTTAATGAAACATTTTTGTCATACTGCTGTCATAGATTAACAAACAACTAAGATATAGGAGTAAAATGAAGTAGTGATTTTGACACGCCGCGCACAGCGAGTTTTATGGACCGCCGCCATCTTGGCTGTATCAAAATTCTGTTCCAACTTCTTTAATATTTGGGGTAGACAAGTGATAGAGATATCAAATGAAAGTTAAATGTATGCTTTATCAGATAAAATTAATCACAGACTTCATTTTACAAATTTCAACATTTTGTGACATTTCTACTTGCAGTGGCGGAACTACGTACCGGCCAATGGTGGCCGACGTGGCAACAACAACATGTGTTTTGGTGTCGTGAGCACGTTAATGTTGCGTTGTTGTATGTGACATATAACCTGTACCACAGTGGACAAGTTTGATTGTGTGTGTAAAAAGCGGATAAAGTGCATGACGGTGCTTCAATGAGACACACAAGCGTGGACAAACGCAAGGTGCTCGTGAGGTGAATCATAATTTAGGGGACTAAATCTATGAAGAAGCGGGACTGGACACCAAGTCGTGTGCACATTTGAACTACATGATTAAATTGCACCAATATTTTGTCACGCCGACAGGCAAGTCTGATCATGTCCGTGAGATAAATTGTCACATCCTGAAATATATTAGTCTGTTTATGAGGGAAAATGTCAACTGTAGTCGAGTTCCAGCCTTCCCAAGGTGAAAATGACTTTTTTTAAAACTGATGGAGAAAATAAAGCTCAAGACAAATGTTCTGAACAATTAAAATGTGAGATTTCTAAAGAAGAAAAGAGGTCCAGATAGATAAAGCGTGTTGTCTTTGGGTTTGGCGTGTCTGCTGAGAGCCTGCGCTACGTAACAACACCTGTCGTTACAGTCGCTAAATGGCCGCATTAGGCACGATGTCAGGCGTGATTTGTGTTTCCCCCCACCAAGAGCGTGCCGTGTGTGCAAACCACCAATTACGCTCGCCTCCTAATTACACACTTAAAGACGTAATTAGGCTTGTTTCTTTCTTTCCGGAGCCGGTGCAAAGAGATATTGCAGAATGAGAAGGTTCACACATGGACGGGCAAACACATACGCACCTTAATTAGCATTAGCATCTGAAGTGTGTACACATAACATATGTGTTTGGGAACAAAGATAATGCCTTGTTTTCGACTAAGAAGCGGCAAGAAGAGATTTTTAAATGTGAGGTGAAACACAGCGTGTTTTTATGACAATTTAAGGCAGGGGAGTCCAAACTATTTCCACCATATTGAGAAATCAAAGGATTCAGGGCCCATTTTGATAAATGTTTTCTTTTTTAACAAGATAAAACCAACTCATGTAGAGATGCTAAGAGGCTCTAACTGGTGAAACATTAGTTTTGGTCATTAATCCGTTCCAAAAGGTCAGATGAAAACCAAAACAAACAAAAACCAAGGAAATTTTTGCTATAGAAAATAATGTAAATCAAATTAATCCATTTCAGACACCCCAAAATAAACCAAAAATGCATTTTATAGAGAATAGATATAATTTGTACATGCAGCCACCCGACCGTGATAAATGACAATGTAAATAAATTGAATATTTTCAGAGTTAGAACATCAAAAAACCTGTTTATGACTTTCTCAATACGGGTTTTAACATCATTAGAGCCCTGTAGACATGAAATAACACCCCTATAGTCACTTTCACACTCCTATTATTCTTTGTTTACATCACATTAAGCAGGCCACGTGATCACTGCAGGGACATAACAGACGGCCACCGCTAGCATGGCAAGCTAGCGAGCTAACTAGTTAGCCTCTCCAACTTACTGATTCTAAACTTAAGAAAGTATTTCAAACGGAGTAGGGAAGAAGGACAAAGAAGCCCAAAACTTACCACTTCCACATGGAATGCGAGGAGAACCTTTTTTAGGCATGTCGGCTCGGCTGTGCTGGCTCATTAGCCAGCCTCCATGCAGTGTGAAAGGTAATGTAATCTAACATCATGTCTCATAACATTACTGATGCCTAGTGTCCACAATACTACATATAACTTGTCTGTCAATAGTTTTTCACTAATAATTGGCCATAGTCAACCACAAACAGTGATCATTTATTAATGAATTCTTTTTTTTTAAACGACTGTTACATGACGTTTTGCAACAAAATCATACAAATTTACATTGAAAAGCTACAAAATGATAACTTTGTTTTAAAAAATTATACTTTGTGGGCGTTATTTAAACATTTTTATAATTTCTGTTAGTTTAACAAATTTTTTTTTTGTTTTTTTAACTAGCAAAATACAATCGTGTGGAACATTTTGTTTTTGTCATATACATGTCTGACTGACAAATACAATATTGTAGTCATGGCAAAACAATCAGCAGTTCTGTAGCAAAATATGGCAGTTTTAGCATGCCTGCCATGCCTGCTGCAGGGTTTGTTGCATGCATGTGATGCCACTGCCCCTCACACACAATAAAATAGGGGTGTCACAAGATTTCGTCTCGCAAGATTAAAACGTGCCAAATTTTCTTGTTCGGAAAAAAAATGTCTTATGGCCACTAGGCCTGGGATGATAATTAATAAATGAATCACACGATAAATGAAAATGAACTGGATCATTTTTCCGGTCTCAATTTATCGCCATGTGCATGCGTGACTGTTGTCCTCGTCCGCTGTCTCCAAACCGGCAGGAAATCTCGTCCCGTCTCGTTCTCGGAGGCACAGACTCGTATCTTGTGACACCCCTGCAAAATAACGCTAAACCTCTTGTAAGGTTTACTTGTAAATTCACCAGGGAACACGGTGGAGTTGATCAAAGATCTTTCCATCGACATGAGTGCATAACACGAGTAACACCCTCCCAACTAATTTCATCCCTTCCTGTGCCAAATACCTCCATTTAATCACATTTAAAGAACCTGCACACACTGTTCCCTTGGTGTTACACACTAACAAACACTTCCTCGCCGTCAGATTTCACCTAAAAGGTCAATAAACATGATCAAAGCTGTCAAGACACCATGGGAAATCACACAACACATACACACACATACATGCATACGCAGAAAAAGCGTGCAAACAACCCTGATGATCGCTACCTCGACGAGCACGCTGGGACTCGGAGGCACGGAGCTACAAGAGGAATGAGACACCAGCCTTCATCTGAACCTTGAGATATGAGCCGTACGTGTGTACGTGTGTGTGGGTGTGTGTGTGTGTGTGTGTGTGTGTGTGTGTGCAGAGGGCCTCACTCTTGCTCTGGCTGCTTAAGAATCCAGTCACATCTCTTGCTAGCAGGCAGGCAGTAAGGCGCTTTCACGCTCACAGGTTTGCTTTGCTTTGCTCTAATTCCCCTTTCTTTCCCTGCATGAGTGTGTGGATGTGTGTGTGTGCATAATTCTAATGCATTTTGTTGTTGTTTCTTGACTGTGCAGCACTCATGTGTTAGTGTGTTGCCTCTCAGCGGCACTGATAAACCCCACTTTTAGACTCTTCCCCTGATCTGTTGGCTCTGGGCTGGCAGACCCCTGCATGGGCTAGTGCACGCACACACACACACACACACACACACACACACACAAGTACACACAAGGCTTTAGCTGCTAGCTGATGCGTGACGGCCTGCCAATCAAACGCAGCTCCGTAGAGACGCCTCACAAAGGAGGAGGAGAGATGACTGGGAGTGGAGGTAGGGGAGAGCAGAAAGGGTATCAGTGTCTTTCTGTCGGGGGGGCTGCTCGCTGCCGCTCCGTGGCTGTCTCCTTATCTCCTCACTCCTCACTCTCACCCCCAAGTGACTGATTTTGGCAGCTCAACCTCTCTTCCCCTTCTTCCCTGCAGCCCCCCTGCTGCACACCCCCCAGATCCTCATACCTGACCAAATGTCAGTTCCTCTTAGCCGCATTCACTCATCACAAGTCCTCCGCAGAGGAAAAAGACGTTGTGCAAAGGCAAGATATAAGAAAAAAACAACATGTTGTGATGGGGGAGAGACACGAAGAGGGGGAGGAACAGCAGTGCTCATATACCTGTGCAGATTTTTTTTTTTATGCTGGAATGCCGCCAGAAAGTCTCATCCCTGCAGCTGTGCAGCTTCCACGCAGCACCATTCTACTCTCCTACAATGCAATTAAAACTAGAAAACACGCTCTATTAAACATCAGAGCAAAGGATTTAGGCAGCAAAAAAAAAGATTTACAAGGATTTCATACAAAATGTAAGGTGCTGTACCCGGGAAAGCAACGTATGCCACACTAGGGTGCTCAAAGTGAGGCCTGGGGGACATTTTCGGCCCGCAGCATGTTTTTTATCGGCCCTCAGCGCGTTATAAAAATAACATTAATTTATTATTGAGATGTATTACATATTACACTAATTTGCTTTGTTCGTGGTTCATGGTTCATGGTTTTAATTCATCCTGAACATGCATATGAGTCAAACAGTAGCACATCACATAGTACAATTCACAATTTTGCATGTCCAAAAAGGAGTAGGAAGAAGCAAAGCTTATTTAATCCTACCCCTCATCAGTTTCACATCAGTTGCAATACATTTATTCACCTCTTGTTCTTCCAAGTGTACTTTGTAGGTCTACATGACAATGTAGTGCAATCATAGCCAAGGTTTTTACTTACTAAAAGGAAGCTACAGGCTTAATAATAACTGAATGGTTGAAAGAGTGTGTGATTGGTAATGAGTGAGTACAGACCAGGTACTCACCACAATGAAGAGTTAGTAGTCAGTGTAGTAGTGGTTAGATATACTGTAGTATTGTATGTACACAGTCGTTCAGGTCTCTTCTTCTTTGTATTTTGTGAACATCAACTGCTTGTACTTTTTCTTAAAATCGCTCATTGTACTGCATTGTTTGAGTTCCTTACCAAATCCGTTCCACAACTTGATTCCACTTACAGAAATGCTGAAAGTTTTCAGTGTTGTCCGTGCATAAAAGTGTTTTAGGTTCAATTTAATGTCGCCTATATCACAAAGCGAAGATGTGGTCGTTTTTTTTTTTAACTTAGTGGACAATGGATTCTGTTAAGCATCTTTAATGAACAAAATGTAGCAAAGCTGCAAAAAAGCTTGGACATCCCTGCATATGTATACTGTATTGTTCATTTACACTAGGCATGGGCCGGTATGAGATTCTGACTGTATGATAACTTTGGGCAAAAATCTCACAGTTTCACAGTATTATAATTACAGCTGCAAAATGCGCTATATTGAAATATCTTCATTGAAAAGAAGCGATAAAAGCTTTTCTGATAAATAGTTATTTTTAAAGAATATACATGATGCAAGTGGAATGTATGTGTTTAAAATATTAACATAAAATAACTCCATTCTTTCTAACTAATAAATAAAATGCAGTTCTTAATGCAGTCTACAGTGGCTAATCCTGGCTCTTATGGCACCAGACCATAAATAAAAATTTTTAAAAAAGCAAAATGCAAATAAATGCAATCACTGGCTCAAAAAAGGTCACAACATTAAGAAGCATTTTAAAAACCCTCATAATGTTAGGTTACTATTTCATAGCGTGGTGAATGTGAAGGTCAGAACTTGTCCACAAGTGTCTAGGAATTGTTGCTAAGTAGTTGTTTCTTGTTCTTTTTTTTATACTGAACCCTATTTCACGGAAATGCACTTATCACTGTCAGGTCTGGAACCAATTAACTGCGATAAACGAGGGACGACTGAATATAAAGGGTTTTTTTTTTTGCCTTTTTACAACATTCAAAAATACATAAAAATAATATTAAAGTTGCCCCCCTGCATCTTTTGATTTTCAGTATGCGGCCCTCAGTGGAGGACATTTGGACACCCCCGACTTAGATGAAGCCCGCGTACCACCGGTGGTACATGTACCACAGTTTGACAATCATGAGGACAGTTGGTCTAAAAATGAGATGAAACCATTTGATAAACAGCTGATGACTAACTGAATTATTTTTGTATGATTTAAATTATTTTTATTATTATGTTATTATATTATATACCTTCCTTATTTAGTGTATTTTCTATTTTTTTATGCTTGCTGTTATGTTCATACTAATTCCTTACTAATAAGTAATTAAAAGTATTTACGTGCCAGCGGCGATTTTAATAAACAATTCCTACACTTGACGCCAATAAAAGCACGTCATGACTTAACGACTACTGCAAAAAAGATAATTTGGGATTTTTTTTCCACTCAAATTGAGTGTATCTTCATCTTTAGACCGAAATATTATATCTTATATTTTATAGGGGTATTTTTTAAGGGTGTGGGGCCACAGAAAAGGCAAACTGTTGTACAACGATGCATCGCTACAGCCATATTTCCATCACACTGTAGTTTGGGTCAGCTGAGTACACAACTGGTTGTATTTCCAAGTTTGGGGTACAAAAATCATTGTTCTTTTTGGGCTACCAATGAGAGCAGTCACGTCCAAGAGTGGTTAATAGAGCTCCATTCATCTGGCAACAAGACTAATGACTTCCAGGGAAGGCTTATGTTAATTTTCTAGAGCTATCATGCCATCAAAGTTATGATTATTCTGTGAATCCATCATCCAGCCAACCAGTCACGTCTGAAGGGTAATCGTGTATCCCGTGGTGACGCCCTCGTGTGGCGGACGCTGTTACTGCAGAGAGCGATGTCCCTCCCAGCAAGGCCAAGCAACAAGACAAAGAAAAAAGTTGAGGTGAAGAAGCTGGCTCAGCAATATGGATCTGGAGGTTATTGAAGACAAGGAAGTCTTCATCAGCACCTCAGCGGCTGCCAATACCGCTGATTCATCATTAATGTGAAGCACAATATATTAAAAAAAAGAAGTTTCACTCTTCATCACTGCCATCCTCGTCACCCTGCCTGACATTCATCATCCTTGTCATGACGACACGCATCCGGGGAAACAATTTAGTCTCATTCTGACCAAAAATACCAGAAATTTCTGTAACGAGAGACTAGAAGGCATCTGTGGGGCTTTGTGTCACTCATCAGTTGCTCAGTAGCGGGCAGGTCAGTCCAACGCACCACCCCTCCTATCCAGTGGGGGGCACTACAAAGCTTTGCAACAACAGCGTTACTGCCTGAGAGATGCTACAGTCCAGTTAGCCTTTTGTCGGTTAGCATGGAGGACATCCCGGTCACCTGCAAAAGCTTCATATTAAAATCAAGAGACAAAGAAAAAATTAGGGGTGCACGATAATTATCCGGCCGATTTGAGGGCATTATGATGTCATACTGATAAATTCGATAACATAAAAAAATAGCGCAGATAACCGATAATTTTAAAAACGCTCCAATGTGGCGGGATTGGCCGTACTGTGCGGGCGAGCGAATCGAGCGCTTTTTTCTCCTGTCTGTGATGTTAACGGCCTGTCGTAACTTCTCCTGACCTCACTTGCAGACAAACATTCACTTTAACAGGAAGGACCAAAAAAAACTATTGAGCGCACCAAAAACCAAAACCACCTGAAAGGCCGGCGCTGTGGCATTTGAAATGTGCAAAAGGTTTGCCAAAGACCTCCGTGGCATCACGCCAGCTGCTCGGAGCGTGTGTCCGAATACAGTGCACCTTGCTGGGCCACAGCAGGTGGCTCCCTCCGCTCTATGTACTGGTTCTCCTGATAGTAGTGATGTGGTAGTAGTAATGTCATGATATCTGATTAGGACAAATCAACAGGTACAGTTGGTCAAATCCTAATTTGTTCCAGTCCTTCTTACCTCCAGGTGTGCACAAACTACACTTAAATAAAATAAAACCGGTTATCGGTATCATATCTGTCTTGAGAAGCAGAAAGTTATCATATCGTAAACATTATTGTTGCAACAACTCCAACTCTTCTGGCAAAACGGAATGCTATTTTGGTCAGTTTTCCGAAACGTTAGGGGGCGGTGTTTTCTCATGAGTCAACTTGTTAGCTTCCGTGGTTGCGAGTGAACAGTTAAAAAGCCATGAGGAGAGTTATTGGAGCTGGAACTAATCCACGTGTTACAACAGTCGCTACACGCTGTATTCATACGGGAAACAACATACTAAAAGCCGACCAACCACAGCCTTATGGTCCGCATTGGAGATGCACATCAAACTACAAAGGAGGGTTCAGAGGGGGAGGAGCGAGCTGGCGTATTGTATGCTGGTGCCTCAACGCAGGAGCATAAACAGAGACTTCAAGGAAAAGCACTTTTTTTTATTTTGCCCATCATCCATAATCGTTATGTGTGACATGAATACACGTCTTTCTCTTTTCTGTGCATATAAAAACAGCTAAAAAAGGAGGCAGTTAATTAATGCACGTAATGGGACATACCTATAAAGCCCACTATTAAAACATCTCCAAAAACCTCCAAAAAGGTTTTATGAATTTATAGCCATGTTGTGACTACAGTCATGGAAAAAATGATTAGACGAGCCTTGTTTCTTGAGTTTATTGATCCATTTTGATGCCTGGTACAACTAAAGGTACATTTGTTGGGACAAATATCATGATGATAACAAATATAGCTCATAAGAGTTTCATTTAAGAGCTGATATCCAGCAACTTCAACGGTTTTCTTGATAATAACCAAAATCACTTAAGTTCTTACATGAATAGCTATAGCATTGTACTGCCAACAAATGTACTCTTATGAGCTATTTTTGTTGTCATTGTTATATTTGTCCAAACAAAGGTACCTTTAGTTGTACCAGGCATTAAAATGAACAAGAAACTGAGGAAACAAGGGTGGTCTAATCATTTTTTCCATGCCTGTATGTAGTAACAGGTACATTCATGATAACATGTAATACTTACAGTATTTTGCAGAACGTCCTTCCTGGGTGCAGTGATTACACAAAGCAACATAGAAAGAAACGCTACACCTGGCGTTAACTATTCTAAACTCAAAAACAAAAACGCAGCAGCAGCTCCAATATGTAGCGTTACCTTTCGCTCGTGGCCTGAGGCATTGTGAGCGAGTGTGTGGTGAAGCTAGTCGCTAGCGGCTAGTAGCTAGCCGGTGTGGTGTGGCGAGGTGTCACAACGCCAGTAACGTAGCTCTTGGACGTAACAATGTTAATAACAATAACAATAACAATGTCGCTGTAGCTTGGTTAATATGCAGGTCACATTATGTAACTGGAGTGTTGTTGGCGCTCTTTGGAGGTTTTTTCAGAAGGCTTTATAGGCGGAATAGGTGTGCAGCCTTACGTGCATTCTTAGGTGCCTCTTTTTAGCTGTTTTTTATCTTTAGAATGCACAGAAAAGAGAAAGACGTGTGTTCATGTCCCACATAAGGATTGTGGATGATGGGCAAAATTCCCCAAAAAAGTGCACTTTTCCTTTATGGGTCTTCAACCTCTGATTCAGGTGCGTCACAGTGTTTTTGTCCAAAAGTGGACCACATGTTCCACTTTTAAATGAAAAAAAAAACAGAGGGTGATATTTTTTTTTGCCTCTTCCAGAAGCCAAGTCGGAAAAGCTTGGAGCTATCAGGCTTCTCTCCAAGGCGCCAAGCACACATCTGCCCCTGGCAAGACTGGAATAACTACAAGCAGAACTCACTTTTCACTCCCGCTTCCTTGTTTCCATCATCTCTTTTACAGTTTTTAATTAAGCTGAAGCTTGGAGGGGGGGGCTGCTAAAACCTGCGACTAATTACACAGCCACTGCCCCTCACTCTCATTCTACCCCTCTCTATCTCTGCTTGTTTCTCTGGCTACTTCCCTCCCAACTTCCTCAGGGCTGTATGCTGGAGCTCAGCCAGCCACCACCAGCACCACGTGCATTATTAACATCTGCACGCATAAAATGGCAAAAAGGGAGAATGTGCAAAACACACAAAAAGGTTACGCTGGACTTATGCAGACAAGTTCATGCCGATTCCTGACACTTTAACACCGAATCGACTCGTTTAACATGTGGTTAACCCGAACCCCTAAAACTAACCCTGACCCTCATGCCGATTCCTGACACTTTAACGGCAAATCGACTCATTTAAAATGCGGTTAACCCTAACCACATGTAACGCCTGAAATTAACGCTAACCCTAAACCCTGACCCTCAGGCCGATTCCTGACACTTTAACACCAAATCGACTCATTTAAAATGCGGTTAACCCTAACCACATGTAACGCCTGAAATTTAACGCTAACCCTAAACCCTGACCCTCATGCCGATTCCTGACACTTTCATGCCGAATCGACATGTGGTTAAGCCTAACACCTAACACCAACCCTAACCTCAACCCCCCAACCCTCATACCGATTCCTGACACTCTCGTGCTGAATAGACTCATTTCACAGGTGGCTAACACGAATCTCTAACCCTAAACCTAACCCTTAGCCCTAACTATCTTGAAATGTACAGCATTACAAACAGATATTAACACATTAATGCCTTCCTAATGACTTCTTGCTTTAGATCCACCAGATGGCCCTGAAAATAGCTTGGTGTTTTGTATTTAATACACTCAATCAATCTGAACAGGTATTCCTAGTCTCATAATCCTTAGTATTATGGTATGTTTGTAGTGTTTTCCATGGTGTGCGTTTCGCCTTTCTGCCTTGCAACAGGTGGGCAGTGAAATGTGAGCAATACAAAGTGAAAATGCTAATAATCAAATGTGTCATAATATCACGAGGAGATTATACAGTACATTAATATGGTTCCACAGTTACAGGCGGCCCTCTCAGGGTAGCCATAGCTGCAATGTGGCCCACGGTGAAAACGAGTTTGACTGCTCTAAAATATTGTCTGTCCAGTTAAAGGTTATACTGCATAATTCTATTCCCATTATTTCCAATGGGAAAACGAGGAACAGGTTGTGTTCAGTCTTCTGTGTTTTGCATGGAATGATGAGGAGCATCCGTGCCACGAAACGACGCAGCGATAACAAGGAGGGGCATCCCGTGACGACAAGTTGCTTACACATGAAAGCCGTGATCGTCAGAGTACGGCAAATGCAGGAAGGAGAGTTATTGCAAAGCGAGTGGGCTAACATAAAGAGATGCGGTTAGCTGGACAGCAGGAGGGGGCGGGACTTTGAGAGCCCTGCCGCAATCAAGCCTCTGTCACCATCTGGACGCCATTTTAAAACCATCAGCTCTGGCTCCCTCTTGTAAACAAGGGCGCGACCCCAAACATGCCGCCCTCACTAAACGTGCTCTTTCAAGCAGCTGCACACAACACCCACCACCGCCAAAGTGGCGAGCCAGAATGGCTATTAATGCCATGTTCCAAACATGCTAACTAGTCGTCATTTAGCCAGACTATATTAGTGAACGATGACATTTCCTATTGTTTTTATATTCCTTTCGGTGCCCATAACTTTTAACTGCAGAAAACAAAAGAGCAAGCAGGATTATGAACGGCAGATTATGGAGAATTAGGATGTGTTTACATGGGTGTAGGGCAAAGATAAAGAGATGGAGTGTGTGACAGTGAAGGAGGCATGTCGTGGGGTGTGTGCACTCCTGTGGGGAGGGTGTGTATTCAGTGTGTGTGCGTGTCAGATGAAGAGAAAGAGTTGATCTGATGCAAAGTTCACACACGCATCCACACAACTGCATGATGGTGTTACTGGGATAATGATATGGAAATGAAATGCAAATGAGATGCTAATCTGGCAACAATATTCTGCCCACCGGGGACTTGGAGGAACCTGCCACAAACTGCTCTCACACACACACACACACACACACACACACACACACACACAAAGCCAAGGAGAGTTGGCTAAGTTGATGTCAAAATATTGACAGTGGGAGGAAGCGCAGTGATGCAAACTTTGACAAAATGTGTGCGTTCAATTCAGTTCAAGCTTTTGACCTGTGATAACCAATGAACACACTGTTAATATTAATGAATTACATGCACACACAGGAGACTGTACAAGTTGAAAAAAGAGAGGAGAGAAGGAACACTGAATCATCTTGAGCGCTTATTACTACAGTACGAAGATTGAATGCAACAATGCCCCCTTCTGGACAACCATATCCTACCAGGACACCAGGGTTTAAAGCAGTGGTTCTCAGCTGGTTTGGCTGCGGGACCCACCATCACCTGACAAGCGACCACCCAAATTGCGGAATTTTTTAAAACCCAAATTTCTCATGTTTATATGAATGAAAAGACAGTGCAGTGTGAAAGGGTAGGGGAAGAGTAGCTACTGAAAGGTTACCCTGAATGCCTTGCGGGTTGTAGATGCAGGTGTAGTTATGCATGTATGGTCGCCCCTTGTTTATAGTGGTTCATTGGTTCCAGACCTGATCATGATGTAGGATTCAATGTTAATAAATGGAATATTTTCCTAGTTGGAGCGCAGAAAATCTGTTTATGACTTTCTAAATACGGGTTTTAACATTATTAGAGCCCTGTAAACATGAAATAACACACCTATAGTCACCTTTACATTCCTATTATTCGTTATTTACAACACATTGCGCAACTCTTATGCTGCTGGGACTCGAGATGGCTGCTAGTTAGCGAGCTAACCAGCGAGCCTCAAATTTATTTCTTCTAAACTTAAGAAGCCAAAACATTACCACTTCCACACGGGACGGAAGGGGAACATTTTTTTCCTCTATCAAGTCAGACATGCCATGGCTGACTTCATGACTTCACGCAGTGTTCAGGCAGTGCTTCTCAAATAGTGGGGCGAGCCCCCCTGAGTGGGGGCGTGAGAGTCAGGGAGGACTTTCAATATTAGTGCAGACGTGCCAACATGCGTGAATCTGTTGTACTCTGCATGCATTTGACTCCTGAATATGCTTGTATGCTTCACTGCTCTCCATTTTGTTGGCGTTTGCTAGTTTCAGTTTCAAGTTCAGTCTCTGTACAGCGCAGATAAATAAACTAATTCTCAATAGTATTTCAAATCAGGGGGCGCAAAAACACTTCTGTCCCCCAACGGGGGCATGACAGAAAATAATTGAGAACCATGGTGCTAAGGTAATGTAATGTACTCTATGTCTCAACGGTTGGTGTCATTACTGTGGCCTAGTGGCCACAATGCTAAATATCACTTGTATTTCACTATGTTTTGACTAATAATAGATCATAGTCAACCAACAAACAGCCATCATTAATGAATGAATGAATGAATTCATATTGTGAGGGACGACTGTATGTTAGTGTGTAAGCCTTATATGGTAATATGCGATACGGTGTTTATTTCCTAAAGATGGCACGAGCATTTCTAATCCTTGCCTCACTTCCTGACTGTCACTGTTCTCCCCTCCCGCTCCCTCCTAAGTGGCCGGGATTGGCAAGCGGGCTATATCCACGCAATATCACTCAGCACACGTTCCTATTCCCTCCTGGAGGCTTCATCCGCCGGTCAAATTAACCTACCGTGCCAAGGGGAGGCGAGCGGAGGGGGTTTGCCCTGCGTGGGCCAATCAGCAGGTGATTAGGCTGAGGGCGGGAGGGGTGAGGGGTCATTGGGATGGGGCCATCGCAAGCCTGATTGGTTTCAATCAGCGGCCAGGCGAGAGGACCACTGGGAGCTGAGCCGCGGCAAGCGCTAATCAACGTGTCCCACAGTGAGGCATGAACGGTCTCACACACACACACACACACACACACACACACACACACACACACACACACACACACAGGACATCACATGGACATCACTGTGAGTATACATTGACACAAAGAGACAAAAACACACAGCAGGAAGAAAATGAACAGTCCAAGGGAGAAAACCTATAAACATCCCATAGTGGGAAGCTGGAGAAGAAACCACAGAATGTTACAGTAAATTGAGTGACTAATTGCATTGGATTCATTAATTTGACCTTCTGATAGGCGCCCGTGACATTGCTTAGTGATGGCTCGTCCTGCTCAAATCAGATCACTACACATCTCCCAAATGCGGAACGAACCACATTCTGCCCGCCGTGTCGGATGCTGTGCTAATTCCTGATCTCTTTTTTAGTCAAGCCTGGCAGACAGACAGTGAAGTCAAGAAAAATCTAATTATTATCTTATTATTCTTGCTGCCCCCAACACTGAGCTGCTGGTTTCACCGTTGCTGACTGCCAGCAGATGTCAGCAGTCACATGACAGGGATTGTTCTTTTTAGATAAGAATTTTCTTGCAGGCTTTGTGTTGTTGAAATTAACCGTTAACTGCTACAGTGCTAGCAGTTTTGATGTCGCTGGCCTTGCACGACAAGAAAACTTCTCTCCAACAAATAAGCACACGATAAGGTCGAACATAACAAGGATTCATGTTTTTAACAAAGAAACGTACCCAAAGCGCTTTCACAGTGACGTGAACTCATTATTCGTTCACCTGTGGTAGTAATCTACATCTGTAGCCAAAGCTGCCCTGGGGTAGCCTGACGGAAATGTGGCGGCTTCTCTGACCCCACTAAACATTCATGCACCGGTGTGGGCAGCACTGGAGTTAAGGTGGGTGAAGTGTGCTGCCCAGGGACACAACAACAGTGACAGTGGTAGAGGGAGCGAGGATCGAACAACCACACTTGCAGTTTCTGGACAACCAGCGCTACCTCCTGAGTCACTGCTTCCCAAACATAACCCCCTCTTGTACTCAAACTGCGGCATGTTTTTTGCAATTTTGCCCATCATCCACAATCCTTATGTGAGACATGAACACACATGTCTTTTCTGTGTGTTCTAAAGCTATAAAAACAGCTAAAAAAAGAGGCAGCTAATGAATGCATGTAATGGGACACACCTACAGTATTCTGCCTAGAAAGTGAACACCTCCAAAAACCTCCAACAAGGTTTTATGGTTTTATACCCATGCTGCGACCATGTAGTAACAGGTAATACCAACAGTATTGTGCCATATTTTCGTCATTTTAAGCAACAGCGGAGCTTCCTGTCTGGGCGCATTGATTTCACATAGCAACATAGAAAGGAACGCTACACCTACGCTACTTTTCCAAACTCAAAAACAAAAACACAGCAGCAGTGTCAGCAGCTCCAACATGTAGCGTTACCTGTTGCTAGTGGCCTGAGGAATTGTGCTAGCCGGTGTGGTGTGGCAAGGTGTCACTACGCCAGTAACGTAGTTCTTGGGCGGAACAATGTTAATAATAATAATAATAACAATGTCGCTGTAGCTTGGCTAACATGCAGGTCACATTATGTAAATGGAGCGTTGTTGGCGCTTTTTGGAGTGTTTTTTCAGAAGGCTCTATAGGCGGAATAGGTGCATTCTTATCTGCCTCTTTTTAGCTGTTTTCATATCTTTACAACGCAGAGAAAAGAGAAAGACGTGTGTTCATGTCTCACATAAGGATTGTGATGATGGGCAAAATTCCCCCCAAAAAGTGTGCTTTTCCTGTAAGTAATTTTGATCATGTAAGTGTAAAACGATGACTAACTGTGTAACTAATTTACATAACAGACCAAGCTGTTCGAAATGTAGTATTATTGTCAACTTACTCCCTGATGATACTGCTATGTCTCTGTAAGTTACATTCATTCATCCATCCATCCATTTTCTATGCTGGAGCCTATCCCAGCTGACTTTAGGGCGAGAGGCAGGGTGCACCCTGGACCTGTTGACAGCCAATAGCAGGGCACATATAGACCATGGACACTCACATTGCTGTAAGTTCCATTTCCGGTTTGATTATTCAGTTTGAAGTTATACAACTTGCCTTCACTGGTCTCAGAGTCTATGGAGGAATCACCAAAAAAAAAGAACAAAAAGCAAAACCAAATACGCAGAAGTCTCACATTGCCTCCTAAAAAGATGACAATACTGGTGAGTCGCAAATATCATGTTGTTAAATATAATAACGTTGATGCTTTACTGAATAACAAAAGACAAACAGATTTATTTTAACGGTGGCTTCTTAGTTAAATACGACTCGATATTGTTAAGATTGAATTCAAGGCAAAATCATACAAAGATGATGAAAATTATACTTATTATTGGATCGCTACCAAAACTGTGCAGTATCGCCCAACCCTACAGGACTGCTGTCAAAATGACCAATGTCAACTCAACACATCTAGGCAGAATGCGCATGTGCGGAAGATGAAGAAGGAGGCGGGCGGTAGAGGAAGTCTTGTAATAATGTTGACGTTGTTTGGCGTCTTTTCAGCGTTAAGAAGTTAATTTTACGGCTAACCCAGAGTCGCAAACACAACAGGTAGGACGGTCTCTACTTTTGCTCTTTGTCCACGTAAACAAGTCAAAACACGCCATTTCGACCAAGCAAGTTTCGTTAATGAATGGCGGATGTTGACAGTGGTGACTTGTCACTGAAGGAAAAGTTGCAATGTTGTGTCCGGTTCTTAATATCTTTCTACTCTAACTTTTTTTAAATTATCACCGCCACCGCAACGTAGCTTGCAGCATATCACCATGTAACTACAGTTGACAGACATTGCTAACCAGCTAAAAACAAATAATGTACTGTATTTCAAATGTTTAAAAAAAATGGTGGCCACGTCTGTCACTTAATGCAGTCACACGTCCACTTGAATAGGAACGGCAGATGTTAGACGGAGCCGCGCGGTAATGTTGCATTACGTCCTCGTGACTCACGGCGTGTTGGCTCTATTTTAAATTGAGGCGTGGCGGGTCGGGTGGATTTGACACGGTTGCGGGTCAAAACGTCACATTGTTCAGGCCCCACCCCCCACGCCGCATCCCTCCTCCCATTTCACGACACTGCGTGACATGACGTGGTCAGAGATAAGGAACCGTAAAAGTTCAACACTAAGTGGAACAAAAACTTTGTAGGAAAAGAAACCCTGAAGCAGGAGACCCCAACCACCGTTTAAAGGTATAGAAATTTCAGGGCTGCACAAAAAAATGAACATCACGTTATTCTTGCTTAAAATTAAGGTCATTGTTCTCTGGGACCATTTTTTTGTGCTCGCATAATCACAATTTTTATTATTATCATCATTATTATGAGACTCCTGCTCTTATTCTGCTTTAAAGAAAAAGTGCACCTTTTTGGAATCTTGCCCATCATCCACAATTCTTATGTGAGACATGAACACACGTCTTTCTCTTTTGTGTGCGTTCTAATGATCTAAAAACAGCTAAAAAGAGGCAGCTAAGAATGCACGTAATGGGACGCACCTATTTCCTCTATAAAGCCTTTTGAAAAAACCTTCAAAAAGCGCCAACATCACTCCATTTATATGTGATCTGCATATTAACCAAGCTACAGCAACATTGTTATTATTGTTGTTATTAACATTGTTACGTCCAAGAACTACGTTACTGGCGTCGTGACACTTCGCCACACCACACTGGCTAGCTACCAGCCGGCTAGCGACTAGCTTCACCACACACTCGCTCACAATGCCTCAGGCCACTAGCAAAAGGTAACGCTGCATATTGGAGCTGCCGCCACTGCTGCTGTGTTTTTGTTTTTGAGTTTGGAATAGTTAACGCTAGGTGTAGCGTTCCTTTCTATGTTGCTATGCATGTAAAATCAACGCGCCCATGAAGGGAGTTCCACTAATGCTTAAAAATGACCAAAATAGGGCAAAATACTGTAAGTATTCCATGTTATCACGAATGTACCCCTGTTACTACATGCTGACAGCATGGATAGAAAACTATAAAACCTTGTTGGAGCTTTTTGGAGGCGTTTTAATAACGGGCTCTCTCGGCAGAACAGGTGTGTCTCTCTGTAGCTGTTTTTATACGTTTAGAACGCTAAGAAAAGAGAAAGACGTATGTGTTCATGTCTCACATAACGATTGTGGATGATGGGCAAAATTCCAAAAGAAAGTGCAGTTTTCCTAACTTAAAAGAAACTTCCAACGGCTGTCCCACATCAGAGGTCCTGGAAGAACAGATGATGGGGACTTTGTTACCACAAATAAATAGAAAGACTGAAAATATTTCATCAAGTTCAAAACATGGCACATTCGCTCACGCCACAGTACATTCATGCACACAGTAAAGACAAGTCAAACGAAAAATCAATTTATGAATGTGATCGCTCCTCCCATGGGCTGAGGAATGATAACCAAGCGCCCTGAGGGACAGGGAGTGCAAGGAGGAAGTGTTGGCTGTCATGCTATTGACAGTATAGAACCTGACATCAGCGACTTCAAATATGGTTTCGTCACACTCAGGCACGGTACTGTGCCAAATGCCTTATGTGCTGGACAAGTTTGTTGTTCCATCATTTTGTTAAAAGGAACTATCCAGAAGTGTGTGTGTGTGTGTGTGATGGGAAACACTGTTGTGCGCAGACCAAAACTGTCGCTTCTTCTCTCGTAGTGATGTCGTCCTGGTGGTGGGATCAGTGGTCGCTGCTGGGCCCGAACGAAACCCGGCGTTCCACCGGGCCGGATGACAAGACCTGTTTCAATGGCACGCAGAACACCGTGCTGAACGGAGTCAGCTTTGGCGGCGTGCCTGTTGTGTTGCTGCTCAACTTTAGCGTCTTTTTGGTACATCTTAGCTTGGTCTGTCATTTTATTTGGATTGAATAGGACTGATGGACCGTTGCAATCTTTTGGACAACTACAGGTGTTGCTGATCCTCTTCTCTGTTATACGGAAGAAGTTCTGGGACTATGGACGTCTTGCGCTGGTGGCAGACAAAGAAGGGTTCGTTCTGGATTTGACACTCTAAAGTTTTGGGTTTAGATTTATAGGCGCAAAGGTTCAAAAAGATGGGACGGTTTAAGGGATATCTGTGGACAAGGAGCAGGAGGCCCCTGCTAAGTTTACTTAAATTATGTGAAAGGTAAAATGAATGGAGTAAGTAAACAGAGCCTGGCATCAGAAGAAAAAGCCACAATATATGCTCCTAAAAATCAGTTTTTCAGGCAGTTGCGAAGACTCCACCTCTATTATGTTCTCTGATGGGAGGCTCACTATGCCACATGTTGAAAACATGGAATGTATTGCATTTTTCTGTTTATTCTAACTAGGCCTGTCACGATAACAAATTTTGCTGGCTTTTTTAGACCATGTTATCATTAAGTTTATCACTCAGTGATCACTGTGTCATGTCACATTTGAGCCACGAGATGGTATTAAAGTGTAGTGTATCTCTGTGAGGCACAGAAGATGCCTACTATAGCACTTACGAATCGCATGGCGTCACCACGTCACATAGCCGGGGTATCGTGAGCTCGCGCCGCCCGGCACTATACATTCACTTAGCCGATCAAACGCCCCAGCAAGCGCCAACTGCTGGGACGAATGCCCCACAGCACAACCACACTGGAACTTCGGCTTAGAAACTATCGCTTTTGTGCTTTCATTCATATTAGCGTTTGCTTGCTAACTGCTAGCTAGCACTCAGTGTATTCAGTCACTACGTAGCTAGCCCCCGCCTCCACTTACTGTGACAAAGGCGCTGAATAGCTGACAGGCGCCTCACTCTTCCCCTTAATTTGACTATACAACCAATGCCCTCTTGTCATCCAGCCTGTGTGCTACAGCAAGAAGAGGAAACGGAACAGGCGTACGTACATGTCGCACATGTCAATTTATCGAGGCGTCAAAATGATCAACCTCGTTTTTTTCTATCGTTCAATTAATCATTTTATCGATTATCGTGACAGGCGTAGTTCTATCCAGTTTAAACACATTCTGGATCAGATTACAGTCGTCCCTTGCTACATCGCGGTTCGAACATCGCTCCCTCGCTCTATCTCGTTTTTTCCAAAATTAACTGAGTTTCGTAGTTGAATACAGTGACCGTAGTACTGTATTGTACAGTGGCCACTAGGTGTCAGTAATTGTTCGGTGAGACAGGCACTAGACTCGTCACTGCGGTTCCCTTGGGAACACATTTACTGTTACACTGCTCGAGTAGTAGTTTTATTTACGTCTTAAATGGCTCATTTACTCTTATTTTGTCTACTATATTGGGTAATACGAGTGTAAAGCCGTATTGTAATGGCAGAAGTACTGTGTGCTGGAAGTACGCTGTCCAGGAAAAAAAAAAACAAGGAACCGCTAAAGTGTGAGTCTGTGTTATCTTATTTATGTGTAATATGTCTTATTTTCTTTGATTATTTCTACTATATTGGGCAATAGGAGTATAAAGGTGATTATATGGGTGTTATTTCATGTCTTAAGGGCTCTAATAATTAAAAAAAAAACACATTTATAAAATTGTAAACAGGTTTTCTATGCCATAACTACGAACATATTCAATTTATTAATACTGAATCCTACTTTGTGGAATTTCATTTATCGCGGTCGGGTCTGGAACAAATTAACTTAAATTAAATTAAGGAACGAATGTATTGTTGATTGAGAGCTGCAAAACAGTCCAGAGTTAATTTCTGTAGTAGCAAATTAAACAAAATGATGTTTGATGAATTTTATCAAATGAATTGTGTGTGGCTTTTAGGGTCACTGAGTCTGGACGCCCTCGTTACAGGCATCTGTCATCGTGTGCATCCAGTGGGGATGACCAGGAGTACGAAATGGTATGCAAAACAACAGGAAAACCAAACAATGTTTACTTACTTTCTTACATAAAATATGTTTTTTCCCCAAAGGGCTTCTGTTCTTGGCTGCCTTACATCCTCAGAATGGAGTAAGTCATTTGACCTAATGTTCGCACATGACATGATTGCATCTCACGCAATCTGTTTTGCATTCCAGTGACGACAAAATAAAAGCCCGGTGCGGCATAGACGCCGTTCACTACCTCTCCTTCCAGCGTCACCTCATCATCCTGCTGCTGGTCATTACCGTCACCTCCCTGTCAATCATACTGCCTGTCAACCTGACGGGGGATCTGTTGGGTGAGTTTGGTTTTGAGGTTGTTTTCATTTTACACTCCAACCATACAAATGAAGCCAAGAGTGGCTCGTCAGCCTTTTCCCTGGTGTGTGAACACGCTATACTAGATTAACTTCCCCTAATTTCTACTGTGTGAACTGTCAATATAAAACAACGATTCATGTGTGAACACACACCCTAAACATAGCTATTGAAGAGGTGTGGCAAATTCATTCGCTCTCAAGTGCGTCTCACATTTTCCCGATCACATGATCATGTCTTTCAGGCAACGATCCGCAGAGTTTTGGAAGGACGACTATCGGCAATCTTCAAAAAGGGTAATGAACTGTGGCTGTAGAACGCAACCCCATTAAAGCTACAATACTGTGTGCAAAGTCTTAGGCCGCTACCAGCTGCTTTGTTGTTTTAATGAGCTGTTTGCACAGAAACTGTGTACAGTAGGACACATACAGCCAGCAGGATCACGCAAAAAAATAGAAATGCAATTTAAACAAAACTTTGTACGCAAGTAGTACACGGGTCAAGGAAGGAAGCGTTACATTTTGGTGAAGATCTGGATAAAGGTGCTGGAATAATTCAGGAAGGAGCCACAAATATGGCACTCCACGGATTCCTGGCTCTGCTGAATGACATTCAGACTTTTTTTTCACAAAACATAGCACTTTACTGTTGTTTTCAGGAACGACCTGCTGTGGCTGCACACCGTGTTTGCTGTCCTCTATCTGGCCCTGACCATTATTCTGCTGCGACGACACACATCGCAAATGAAAGGCATGGAAAAAGACACGGTGAGTTTCCTACTTCCTCGTCTGTTACTTCCAGGAGCTACATGCAGTAACTCGATGCTACTAACTATGTCTGCAGACCAGAAACACCTTGTTTGTGATGGGTGTGCCAAAAACGGCCACAGAGGAGGACCTAAGGACACATTTCATGTAATTCGACTAAACAGTTTGCATTGCACACTATTTACACCTTGGTTTTAATCCTTTCTGCTTTTGTCTAGAGAGGCGTACCCCACCTGCAGGGTGTGTGCTGTGACCATTGCCTACGACGTGGCAAAGCTCATGCGTCTGGACAAGGAAAGGTAAGCATGCAGAGGTAACTACAAAGATAAAACAAAGTGAAAGAGACAAGTTAGCAGTAAGATTTAAACTGGAAGAAAAACAAGGCCTATGTTACACTGACATGCCTGAGAAATGTGATTACAAGCCAATATTTGTTCAGGCATTAAACAAACAAATAAATAACTAATACAATTTTCTGCAAGGTGTGTCAATCGCACCAGTGAGTTTTTCTTTTACCACCCCAGGTTTCGAGCAGGAAAAAACCTGCGCTACTACGAGCGCGTCCTGGAGAAGACGGGGAAGCGTGAAACAATATACCCCCGACCGTGCGGTCACCTCTGTTGCTGCGCCAACTGTGAGAAGGTAAGACGGAGCAGAAGGCTTCAGGTCGTCGTCATGAAAAAGGTGTCCTATGGCGTCATCTAAAACAAATACTGGAGCCCACGCGGGTTTGTTGTCATTGAGAGATAATTGTGTGTATTCTTGCCAACAGTGAAGGCTAATCTGGTTTTAGAATCCCTCTCCTGAACTCCTTGTCAGTGGGGTGTGACTTTAATCCTGTATTAGTCATACCAAATGTACATGCAGGACAAGAAGCATTCATGTTCGTGCTCCCTCAGGTGGACGCCATCGAGTACTACAGCGCTAAAGAAAAAGATCTGCTGGAGGAGGTGAGGCAGCAGGTGGGGGTGGTGCCACAGCGCCCCCTGGGGCTTGCCTTTGTCACCTTGCAGACAGAGGCTATGGCCAAGTAGTGAGTAGTCATTTAGCGAAATGTATTCCAAATTCGCAATTTAGTTTTGAATGTTTTGCACAAGAGGAAAAGAAAAGTCCCTCATTCTCATCACTAACTTTACTCTGCTATCGTTAGCATTCTCAAAGACTTCAATGCGCTGGAATGCAGCAGCAGGAGTTGTTGCTGTGGCAGAGAGCCTCAGACTTCCACCAACAGCGGAGGTCTCAAAGTGAGGAAGTGGAGGGTCAGCGTCGCACCCCATCCCAGAAACGTTTACTGGTGAGCACCCGGCATCTCATACAACCGTTGCTGTGGAGCCTTGCAACCCCATCGTTTAGATGGTTATGGAATTCACCCAAACATTTCAAGGAAAATATGGTCAAAAAGTCAGGAAAAAGATTTGTTTTGAACAAAAGTGCCACCTTTACATGGCTTCAGAGGAAAGTGCTTTAGTAACTAGGACACAGAAAATAAAAACATTGCTACTTACAGCCATAACCTTTCACTCAGTCTTTTGTAGTTAGCTATAGCTATTAACAACAGTCAAGTGCACAACTTCTTTTTGCACATCGATCTACAACAAGGATGTGCAGTGACGGCCACATTTTCCTATTGTGTTATTTTTATTTTATTCCTGTAATATAACTTTTTACCCAACCCAAAATTCCAAAAATCTATTTTGTGTTGTTTCTCATGTCTTTTAAAAGTAATGTCTTTTTTCTTTAATATTTCAACTCGCTACTAAAATGACATTAATTTTAAAATGAGTTTGTCGTAAAACTTTTTTCTTGTTAGAATATGACTTTTTTGTTTTAATATTTTTGACTAATTACAGCTGTTTTTAACATAACTTTTTTAAGAAACCTATTTTTTCCAAAAATTACAACTTTTTATGTTGTTTTGTTTTTATCATAATATTATGACTTTAAAAAATGTCTTTTTTTAATATTTCAACCTTATGCTACTAAAATGCCGTTATTTTTCCTCATATTATTACAATGTTCTCAGAAAATTACGACTTTCTCGTTAGATTACAACTTTGCACTTAATATTTTGATTTTATTGTTTTAAAATTACTCCTTATTTTTCAATTTTTGCTGTTTTTTTTTTTTTTTTTTTTTTTTTTTTTTTTTGTTAAATTATATTTTTTAGAATGTCCCAAGAGCCAATTAAAAAATATTTTTGAAAAGCCACAGGCAAGCCGCACTTTGGACAACCCTGATCTACAACGTGCAATAATACAACAGATACCGTCACATTTGCCTGCATTTACAAGTCTCCATAACATCCATTAAAACTCAACACAGTTCCATTTATAGGTCTTCTCAAAACTATGACTTCACACTGTACTTGCAAGTCAGAATTTAACCAAAAATTTCTACGAAAATAAGCTGTTAAAGTAGGGGGGGAAATTCTGAACTCCAACAAAAATGTTGCTTAGGGTACTAGTATTCAAGTCAGAGGAAAATAGTAACTATGCCGCAAAGTAATCATCCATCCATCCATCCATCCATCCATTTTCTATACCGCTTCTTCCTCATTAGGGTCGCGGGGGCATGCTGGAGCCTATCCCAGCTGACTTCGGGCGACAGGCGGGGTACACCCTGGACTGG
Source organism: Dunckerocampus dactyliophorus (assembly GCF_027744805.1). NCBI lineage: Eukaryota > Metazoa > Chordata > Actinopteri > Syngnathiformes > Syngnathidae > Dunckerocampus > Dunckerocampus dactyliophorus. The sequence goes on along the minus strand of NC_072837.1, from coordinate 17,293,609 downwards.
TCGCCAGCCAATCGCAGGGCACATATAGACAAACAACCATTCACACTCACATTCATACCTATGGACAATTTAGAGTCGCCAATTAACCTCACTTGCATGTTTTTTGGAATGTGGGAGGAAGCCGGAGTACCCGGAGAAAACCCACGCACGCACGGGGAGAGAACATGCAAACTCCACACAGAAATGCCCAGGGGAGAATCGAACCCAGGTCTTCCCGATCTCCAAGCTGTTACTGTGTTGGCCAACGTGCTAACCACTAGACCAGCAAAGTAATCATTGTTACCAAAAGTCACAATCGTCACTGTATCTTTTTTTAGTTGTTACAGTTACCAACAGTTATGTATACGGCTTCTTTTTACACTTACAATTCATTGCAACATGCAGTAACTCTCAGTTGTATTTCTAAGTGTACAGTCACCCATCGCAGTTTGAATATTGCTCCCTCACTATATCACGTTTTTTTTTTAAATAGAAAAAGATTGCTGTTTCATGGTTGACTATAGCTTATTATTAGTCAAATAATATTGAAAGAAATGTTATCTGCAGTATTGTGGTCACTAGGCATCAGTAATGAGACATGACGTTAGATTACATTACCTTTCACACTGCATGGACACTGGCTACTGAGCCAGCAGAGCCCATCTGACATGCCATGGCTGAGACTAACACGCCATAGCTGAGATCGAGTGGAAAGAAAAGATTTTCCTCTCATTCCGTGTGGAAGTGGTAACTTTCTGAAGTTTACAATAAGTACATTTGGAGGGGCTAACTAGCTTGCTATGCTAGCGACAGCCATCTTTTGTCCCTGCAGCGATCCCGTAGCCTGCGCAATGTGATGTAAACAAAGAATAACAGAGTGTAAAAGTGACTATAGGGTGTTATTTCATGTCTACAGGGTTCTAATAATGTTGGTTCTCTATGCTCTAAATACAAAAATGTTCCTTTTATTGAATCCTACTTTGTGGAAATTCCGTGATAAATGAGGGATTACTGCATTCCAAACTACGACTGCACACTGTACTTCTTTTGAATGTAGCTGTTTAACTATTCTTTTGTTTATTGTTGCCATCGCTTAACATATGAAAGAATGACGTCCTCACGTTTTCCTTTTCTATCCAGGGACCACCTCTCAGTGCAGGGCTTCTCCTGGTTCATCCGCTACGTGATGCTCAACTTCCTGCTTTTCTTCCTGCTCACCTTCCTCACAACGCCCACCATCATCATCAACACCATAGACAAATTCAACGTCACCAAGCCCATCTACTATCTGAACGTATGACTTTTCGCCTAACACATTTTTAGGAATGCTGCCCCTCTGTGCTACAGGTCTAATCCCCCACACCCCCCACCATAGAGCCCTATTGTCAGTCAGTTCTTCCCCACGTTCCTGCTGTGGTCCTTCTCTGCCCTTTTGCCCACCATCGTCTACTACTCCACGCTGGGAGAGGCACACTGGGGCAGGTGTGACACATTCAGATTGGTAATGCTGGGAAGGGTTTGGATTGAACGGTCTGTGCTCTTTCAGGTCCAGTGAGCAGCTGAGCATGATGCACAAGCTTTACTTCTTTCTGCTCTTCATGGTGCTCATCCTTCCCTCGCTGGGGCTCACCAGGTAATTACGACTGACACCTGAGCTCCTACCATCATACACTTCTGCCGTCATAGACAATATGCTGATTTATACTGGACTGACTTGGGTTAAGAGTGAACGTTGGACAACCCAACATTTCTCCACGCTTGTTTGGTCATCTCATTTTGTTTCTCCCTTTTAGTCTTGCGCTGTTTTTCCGCTGGCTGTTTGACAAAGAATTTCTAACAGATGGGAAACTGAGGTTTGAGTAAGTTCCCCTTCTGTGTGAAAGTCTCACATTCGCACACGTCCTTTTGAATTTACACTTCCTCACCATAATGTCATTGTTAACACTGAACCGATTTTCCTTACCTTTGCTGTCTGTGCACCAAGGTGCGTGTTCCTACCTGACCAGGGGGCCTTTTTCGTCAACTACGTGATCGCGGCAGGCCTGGTGGGCTCGGCCATGGATCTGTTACGGCTGCCTGGCTTGCTGCTTTACACCATTCGCTTGGCGCTGGCTCGCTCCGCTGCCGAGAGGAAATACGTCAAACAGGTAAGCAAGACACCTCAACCTCGGGGTCTCGCTTTTTTTTTTTTTTTTTTTGCTTGAGGAAGGTTCCTTTCCACAGATATCACAGAATGACAGCGAAACCTTGAAGTGTGTGTTTCTATCAACAGAACCAGGCTTATGAGTTTGAATACGGGGCCATGTACGGCTGGATCCTGTGCGTCTTTACTGTCATCATGGCATACAGTGTCATTTGTCCCATTATTGTGCCTTTCGGTGAGTTCTAAGCACGTGTGCACATCTCACGCATTTCAACATTTTACTACAGTACATCTTCTGAAGGGACCACACGATGGATACTAAATGTCTCACGTGTACGTGTGTCTTCCACCAGGTCTCTTATACATGATGCTGAAGCACCTGGTGGACAAACACAACCTGTACTTCACCTACTTGCCGACACGCATCGACCGTCAAGTCCACCTGAAGGCTGTCAATCAAGCTCTGGCCGCGCCCATCATCTGCCTAATATGGCTTTATTTCTTTTCCGTCCTCAGGACCGGTGAGTGACAAGCCTGTCAGGTCACATGATCACCAAGCAGACATCCTTAACCCGAGGAAATGATAATAAATAATGTGACATTTCAGGTTTCTGGACTCCCACGTCTCTGTTCACCCTGGTGGTGCTCGTCATCACGATCCTCATCTGCCTCAGCTACACCTGTTTCGGCCATTTCCAGTACCTCAGTCCGCACAATTATGAGGTGAGTTGCTCCTCATGACTTACGTGTTTCTTTCATGCTGACGGTTTGTTTTCTTCTGCAGGCGAAAGAGGAAGATGAGGGCACACCTGAGGAAGTGGAGGAAAACGCCATGGTACTGCACTTGTCTCGTGAGGACACTCGCTAGGGGTGCCCCGATACCACTTTTTCACTTTCGATCCGATACCGATAATTGCAGCCTTGAATATCAGCCAAAACCGATGTCAATCCTATAGCAGCACGAATCATACATACTTTTATTACTTCTTTTGGAGTGTGGAATGTTGGAAAAAGCTGATCAAGCGATATTACACAAACACCGAACAATAATCAGCAAAACTAGGTATGGGAAAAACAGACCGATTTACTTTTTTAGGGATATGGGGTATCGTTTCATAGTGACAGCTCGGCCAAATACAGCAAGGTTCGACGTGCTTAGTGAAGCGTTTAAACCCCACTTTACTCGCCATCGACAGGGTCATCTTTTCTGTTCTAGCTGATGACACCTTGTTGTCCCGTGGGAGTTTCCCATGTAACGCTGCTTCAAATGCGCCATGAGCGGTCGTATTAAAAGGAGACTTGTGCATGACAAGGGCTGCACTCAACTGCAACGTCTTTTTCGGCCTTTCATGTAAAATAGACACGGCTGACCCCTCCAACTGCACGCTTAACACATTGGCACACGCCGTTGTTGTGATATCGTGGGCTCTATCTGGCCGCTGCTGGATAGACGTGCTGGAGTGGAGTCTGGAATCGGATGCTTGTATCGAAGTACCAATATCAGAGATTTTAGAGGCAGGCCGATATAATCCGATGCTCGGTTTTTTTTTTGTTTTTTTTTTTTTTTTTTGCTGATATTGGCTCGATATCCGACACAACACTCACAATAATAACTATTTAGCCACACCATTGAGCATTCTGACACGTGTATTCTATATTACAGATTTACCTTCCCAGAGTGCTGAATCCCAAATCGGCAGCGGAGGCTGCAAAGGGGTCACAAGCCCAGCAGTCTTACGGTTCTACGGAGGGCAGCCCGGCACACGGCTTCAGTCCTGTAGAAGACAAAGGCATTGAAGTTCAACACTCAAAACCGAGCTAGAATGAAGACAGCATGCCGGGATGGGGGGGGGGTCCCTTCCGTGAGAACCCCATAACATGTTTACACGAAAGCACACTAGTGCGCCTTTACAACAGGTGTCAAATGATCAAAGAACATTCCGCAAAACGCTGAGGCACTTTTGTTTTGGAAGACAATGCTGGGATGCTTTTTTTTTCCATTTCTTGTGGAATGATGAAAGTCTTGCATAAGAAGAAAATCAGCAGCCTAACTGATGCCAAAGACAAGTGAACACCTGCCAAGGGAAGCGCTTAAAGCTTAGCCATAATTAATGATGCACTTTCTTGTACACATTGAGGTCTGTTTGTTATTAATCAACAAGTGCCTACTGTAGTTACTTCAGTGATGACACATTTATGCTAGTACTGCTGACGTTTAAAACTAATCCAAAGCTGTTGCATTTAACACGGTTCTAGGCTGTTGTTGTTGTTTTAAATATGTAATCATGTTACTGATGATCCACGCTTTGGACAGATCCAAGTTTTTAAACCATGCATTTCCAAAATACAAACATTGACATAATGAGTGTGCTTTGTCAAAAGAGAGGCTGTTGAGCCGAGTTGAATGAGTATTTAATAGGAGGACCACGTGGCTCTGCTGGGCTTATTGAGCATGTGAAAACTGAGTGTAATTCGATTGTGGACGTTAGATATTAATTTTATAAAGTAGTGTATTTCATAGCATAGCATAAACAATACAAGACATTTAATGAATTTATTCAATACAATTAATTTGAATAAATGTTAATAATTCAAATAATTTATTGATTTATTTTAAACCCTGACGTATATTGAGGTAGCGAGATTTACAGTATAGCCAAGCGAATATACACCAACGGATAACACATTAAACATGTGAAAATGGTACGTTCAACAGGCCGCACGGTGGCCGAGTGGTTAGCATGTCGGGATCTGGAAAATTCGAAACTCCACTTGGCATCTCTGTGTGGAGTTTGCATGTTCTCCCCCTGCGTGGGTTTTCTCCGGGTACTCCGGTTTCCTCCCACATTCCAAAAACATGCATGTTAGGTTCACTGGCGACTCTAAATTGTCCATAGGTATGAATGTGAGTGTGAATGGTTGTTTGTCTATATGTGCCCTGTGATTGGCTGGCGACCAGTCCAGGGTGTACCCCGCCTCTCACCCGAAGCCAGCTGGGATAGGCTCCAGCATATGCCCGCGACCCTAATAACGATAAGCGGCATCGAAAATGAATGGATGGCATGTTAAACAATAAAAGAGAAAATAAGTGAAATCATAAAACCATTCAAATAAATAATGAAAAGTTTATTCACAATTCACACACGGCTCTGTTTACGCTCGGTCATTCTTTCAACAGACCAACATATGAATATCAATATTTAGATACAGTGACAATATTTCCATTTGAGAATCAATTGTAGCGCATGAAGAGTTTATATCGGAAGTATCAATCCGTACATCGCCACAAATAACACAATAACACTAACGACTATAGCTTACTAGCACACATAAACTAGGTGTTGTATCGCTTATTTTTAAGCTTTGTATCCCTCATGAGCAAAGAGCAAATGAAAATAAATCTTGAGTGCTGTACACCACCTATTGCCTACTGTCACCTATTTTAATTTTGGGGAAATCCCAAAAATGGTCAACTTATCAGTGTTAATAGCTAGCATGCTAACAGCTAGCAAGAAGTATGAGTGCCTGCATTGCTCTGCATGCAGGCCCACAGTGAAAGTTGTGGTGCTATGACGACACGAATGCAGTTTTGATAAATGAAAATAAAAATGGAAATACTCGATTTAAGAAGTGCCAAGGAAACCAGAGCTGGGAGGGGCTCGGGTTACCTGGTGGCACGTGGCCCAGTAGAGCGCCGTCTAAAGCTTGGCCACATCAGATGTGACATAGTGGTGGGAGGACCATTCGGTTGTATCCAAAAAGGCAACAACAACAAACTGAATAAACACTAGAAACATTTTTTGGGAAATTTTAAATGGACTTGCTTCTTGCATACCTCTAACCAAGCGTTGTATCCTTGCCGGTTGCTAGCATGTTGTGGGCACCGTATGGCATGAAGGGTGGATTCCTAATAAAGTGGCCGTTTTCAACATCATTTTGATTTAATTTCAAACTTAGAACCTCATTAGTAAATATTCCAATGTCGTATGGGCACATTTTGACCATTTTTAGACACATTCCAGTGTTTACCGTTGACCGTACAGTGGCTCACAGCGATGCATTTTACGTGTTATAATCGAAAAGTCTGTCGACGCCATTTTTTTATATTTACGGCCTGGCTCGTCACGGAAGACGCCCCGCACACACCAATCAGATGCTTTGTTTAAGCGCTGCTATGGCAACCAGGCAGCACTCGATAAGTGATGCTCAGTGAGTTCACCTGCGAGTCGAAACCCGACGACAGCGACGCAAAAGACTAACCAAATGATAAAAATGTGTGACTACTCGATTTATTGACATTACAGTCACCGAGCGGAATGTCCGGAGGTGCTGCCTTGCGTTAGCTAGCAAGCGAAGCGAAGTGTCGCCTGCGTCGATACCAATGGACGCCAATTCGTTATCCTACTTCCTGGAGCTGGTAGCCGGGAGCGGGTGCATTTTGAACTCGGAGCAAAGAGCAGCTCTGCAAACGTCACTGATTATTTTGAAAAAGAACTACAAATTCAACCGGGTGTTGTTTTGGGGCAAAATACTCGGATTAAAAGAGCATTACTTTATCGCTCAAGGGAGAAGGGGCGATGAGCTGAAGGACACGCAGCATTTCTACAGGTAACCAATGGCGGTGGGCGATACTGTAAATTTTGGTGTCCATCCAATACCAAGTCTGGTCAATATTGTCGATACTGATACTTTTTACTTGAATGATTTTGCCTTTAATTAAAATCAAACTAAAACACAGGTCAAAGATCAAAGGCAAAACAATTTTAAATAAATAATAATTATATTTTCAGCAACATATTTGGTTACTATGTAATATATAAATACAGTAACTATGCGGCTATGTAACAAGATTGATATTTGATAGTTGGATGCATCGGCCCACCACTACCTTTCAATGCAACTCAGATTAATTCGACTGATGCTGTATTTATCCTGTATTGCGGTGTGGGGTGCCTCCAGCTTCAACTGCATCGAATGGTTCCTGATCCCCTCCACCACGACTGAAATGATCGAGGACGTTTCCAAAACCGCCAAGGGCCGATTCGAAGGTGACCCGTCTTTTGTGTACGAGCAAAAGCAAGGAGACAAATTTGACGCTTCAGCCGAGGAGTCAACTGTGAGTATCACTTGAGTCAGGCTTGCCTTGCAGGGGCGCTCTGAACGTATCAGGGGTTGGGAGGGCACTTGTCAACAGCTCCCCCTTCAGGACACACCACAGGCTTTTTAGCGGTTTGTTTGGGGTTTTTTGGTGTGTTCAGAAGAAAGTGACCGAGGAAACCAGGCTCGCCGTGACAGTTCACCTCATCAACGAGGAAGCATCGGTGGTACCGCGGGGCGCCTTCATCAATACCACGCACGGGGTGGTCCAGATCAATCGAAGCTTTGGCGGTGACTACATATCAAGCTTTTACTTGAGGACCTACGCGGATGGTTGTTTGCAAATAAATGATTTGTCCTTCAGGTCTTTCTTACTTTCAAGCCGGGAAACTGGAACACTTTCTTCACTTTACTCAACCTAAGCACCTGAAGAAGAAGACCCTCCTGGAGATGGCCGATTTGAACCCCGCCTTGGACTTCCTGGATCCGCTGAGTGAGGACATTCCAAAAGGTAACAAGGGAAAGTGCTGTGTGAATTACTAGTAGGCACTGTGATCATCTTTGCGTGTGTGTTCATGTGTAGGATCATGGAGTCTTCAGTTTGAAGGTGCCAACAAAGTGTGCGTGATTCGCAGCCTGCTGTGGTTGGGCCTGACCTTCTACCACGTGACCATGACGCCGCTGCACGGATGCGTCTACATCGGATATGGAACCAAGAACTTGGACCTACCCTTCATGCTTTAAAAAGAAGTTTATTTTAAAGGGATAAACCTTTTTGTTTCATTCAGTTTGCACGCATGCAGAAAAAAAAATCTGAATAGTATCACTTTTAGTTCTCTCTAGGGGCTTTTTGGCAATAAACAACATTGATGTAGTCCGGGTTGGTGTCGCATCTTTATAAACAAAAATATCACTACACATAGAGTACAATAGACTTATTTTGCAAGTGCAGGCTTCGTATCCTTCAGTGTTTTATGTAAAGGGGCCTGGGACCGTAACGCACATTGTCCCGGAGCAGCGGGCTTCCAACGCACATGCGGTTCTTGCACCACTTCGGTCCGCGTTTATAGATGGGCTTGACAGACTTAATGGACCAGCGGGTCAGGTATCTGCGCAGGAGAAACAGACAGGGAAGAACAAGCTTTTAGTTTGGGTAACGGCAGGAAGCATAGTGTGTAAAAATAAACATCACCTGTTGAGTTGTGGCTTAGGCTTTGGGACGTGGCCTTCTGGAAGTTTGGGCCTGTGGTCAGGAAGCAGACCTTGGACCACAACACAAAAGGTCATTGTCTTTACATCACGACTAGCAAAGTAACGGTAACAAACCTGCTCTGTGAGCCATCTTCACACATTCGACGATCTTGCGATGCTCCTGTGGACACAAGCCAGTGATTCTTTTGGGCAGCATCCCTCCATCTGACCTGATGAACTGACTGAGCAGCAGCACATCCTAAAAAGTGTAAAAACAAAAACACCACAGCAATGAATGATTGCTGCTACAGGTGCACGATAACTATCGGGCCGATACAAGGAAATTATGACATCATACCAATAAATCCGAAAAAAAAAGTGCTCCTTTTTCTGCTGCCTGTGATGTTAATGGCCTGTTGTAACATCCCCTGAGCTCACATGTAAACAAAATGTTCACTTTCAGGGGAAGACATTTCACATGCTAGTTGTACCAAATGCTCCGCAATGAGGGGGAAAAAAAAAAACATCGAGCAAACAAAAAACTTATCAGCCACCTGAAACGCCAAGTGCCGCAGCATTTGAAAAGTGCAAAAGGTTTGCTAGAGACTTCCGTGGCATCACACCGGGTGCTCGGAGCGTGCGCCCGAATACAGGGCACCTTGCTGGGCCACGCCAGGTGGCTCCTCTTGCTCTATACTCCGGTTCTCCTGACCTCCGTAGCAGCACACCGGCTTCTCAGAGCATGTGTTTGAATACAGTGCACCTTGCTGGGCCACAGCTGGTGGCTCCCTCCACTCTATACTGTGGTTCTCCTGATAGTAGTCATATGGTAGTAGTAATTACCTCCAGGTGTGCACAAACTCCAGTTACATCTAAATAAAAAAGTAGATATAAAAAAGGTATCAGTAATCTTTACAATGTCGGTCTTGAGAAGCACAAAGTTATTGTGTTGGTGTGAAAAAAACGATATTGTGCATCTCTAATTGTTTCCCATACATTCATTTATAAGTGGCTGCCCACCACTAATAAATATGGACCTCCACAAAATGTTACTGCTGTTTTTGTTTGTTTGTTTTTTTAGATGTGGTGCTCCCTGCACTCACAACCACATGATAGCACTGTCTGGCTTGTGCTTAAAACACTGTACAGTAGACGTAGAGCATTGTTACTCTACATGGTCAGAGGCACGTCGGCTTGTTTAAGGAAGGTGCTCGTCAATCAACCAGCTTGACAACACAGTGGACACAGACATGGTCATCAAACAGAATGACAGTCCTACTCACAATATGCACCAAAAAAATATACAGCACAACCATTCTTTGTGGGTAACAGGGACTTTTCAAGGCACCCAACGCGCTTCACAGTGAAGTGGATGAAGCGTATGGTAATCTACATCTCTAACTACAAGTGCCCTGGAAATGGGCGGATATGTGGTTGCAAATTCGCACCTTCGGCCTCTCCGACCACCAGCATACATTCATACGCTAGTTGTCGGCAGCACTGGAGGTGGGTGACACAACGACACCCGCCCACAACGACTTGGTGGAGGGAGCGAGGATCAAACCGCCAACCTTCCGGTTTCTCCTGAGCCACCGCCGCCCTCCAATGTACCACCCTCCCAACACTAAGCGCTAACAACAAACAAGCTCCCCGTTAGAGAGCAGCACGTTGTGCAAAAAGCAATGAAACGCTGATCAGTTCGACAGGTGAATTCAAACGTTTGGAAAGGGTCAGATTAAGTTCACCTGTAAAAGGTTATAGTGCATTTTAGGTTAATCCTGGAATTTCTCCCAAATATCACTAACGTTTTGTGAGTAATGTATATTTATTTACCGTGTAGTTGTATTTGTTCTGCAGGTTCCATCTATAGATAGGACACTTGGCTGTGGGGTTTGGAGGTTGCGGTGCAGCTGGAAGAGCCAGGATTTTCCCTTCAATCTGGCAGAGATTGTCACATTAAAATCATCCATATCATAATCATCAGTAGTCGTTCATTTAAATTAAGTCATGCGAAGTGTCCCCAATCATCTGCAAAAGCATCTAACTTAACTCTGAACTCCCAGCAATAACGTCATCTAGCTAGTATATGAATGAACACAAACAGCTTCTATTTATGTCTGGCTAAAAAAAAAAAGATGCCATCGTGTTTCATAGAGAAAATACCGTCCATGCAACACAAAAGTCTTGCAATGGAGATGCACTGCTCAGACATCATTTATGGTTATTACAAGGTGTACTTACAGTTACTGTCTTGTTCTCTCGTTTTTCCACCACTGTAGAAATAAACAGACATTTAATTCTGTATTAACTCAATATACAGACCATACTAATAGAATAAATAGTACTATCTGGTGAAATCCATATTGTTCTATAAGAGGCTAGAAATGGGTGCACTATTAGCCGGCTAGCACTAGCTCACCATTTATATTTAACATCGCTGCGTTAAGCTGTCTCACCTTGGCGTATTCCTCTCCTATGGGTCACTAAAGACGATAACTGCGGTATCGTTATCCTTTGTAGAACACTTAAGTTCCCGTTAATACCGCAGTTTAACGCCGCAAATGAGTTCCACACGGACTTCAACACAACGGACGCCGCCATGTTTGATTCCTGACCTTGTTCGCTCGCTTCCGGCTTGTTGAAAGATTGAAAACAGCGCCGCTCTCGGACAGGAGGTCGGCCTGCATCCACTTGGTGGCGCAACCGTCACTGCAGTTAGTTACATGTCTGCTGATGTAATTCGCTTGGGTTTTGTCCATTTATCTATTGAGGCTTTCAAAAACTATATATATTGCCAAGAGGAAATTCCTTTTGACTGTTATAACTTGTATTTATACCTAAAGGGACCTTTATCAAAGGAGTTTTCTCTAAGGATGTGCTGGGTCAAGATCTAAATACAAGTTCGCTGCTAAAAAAAAGCTTTGAGGCGCAATGCGGGACAAAATTAAACACAAGGGAGAAAAACATGTGAGACTATTATGTGCAAGGGTAATAAATGTTTGGATTTATTCCCCTCATTCCCGTTTTCAGTAAAAAAAAAAAAAAAAAAGGATGAGGTAAGACTGCTTTCTTCATGCTGAGGAAGAGCTCGAACGACGTTTTGAAACAAGCCAAAGAAAACCAAAAGATTCAGGCATACAGTCTTCTTATCTTGATTAAAAAAAACAAGCCAGTAGAGATAAAGCATCGGATGGGTCTTTATCTGGAGAACACTGGGCCTTTAGATGATTGGCCATTTGTTACAATTTATCTCACGGAATCATCTGCTTGCATAATGGAAGCAGGTGGCTAGGTTAACTACACAGTATGCATTTATCTTCTTTTTCATCTTTAATTACCCACGACCTTACACGTTTCCAACAATGAAATAAATAAAAATAGTACTGGGGCACGTGTCACAAAACAACAATGGCAGACCCCAACAATATTGTAGCAGTTGTGAAGTAGAACACACGTTTGTGGCGCCCCCTATGGGTTGTGTTCAAAATGCTGTGAAAGATATGCTAGCATACATGCAATACATATACACTCAAAAGTTTTATAATTGTTAAAGAAATGGTCAACGACTTATGGACAATTAGTTGCTAAGTCCCGCCCATGCCCCTGCAAAGACATTTTTCCTTGATGGTGGTGGTCATGTTTGTCAACCAATCACGTGCTTGCCAGTCCCCTAAAGCTGTATATCAAATTGCGTGGTGATTCGGCAAAACACCTTAAAGTTACACTGGGTTTTTTTCATAGAGCACATCCAGGTCTGTGAGAAATTTCAAGTCAATACAGCTTCCATACATCCAACCATCCATCTTCTTCCGCTTATCTGAGGTCGGGTCGCGGGCGCAGCAGCCTAAACAGGATCTCATCCCCGATTCGGAGATGGCACTCCGACCTTTTCCAAGTGAGAACCGACTCACTCGGGCTCAGAAAAATAATCGCACAGGCAACACAGTAGGGGTGCACGTTTTGACAAATGTTCACCCTTTGGTGTGCAGCAGTGGGGTAGGATAGTGTAGTAGGGTTTTTCTTTTTTAGCCAAGTGACATTGCCCACTACACTATCTACGTAGTGCTATGCTATCAGAAAATGTCTTCCAGGTCCTGAAGCAGCAAAAATAGCCCCAGACCATCACACTACCACCACCACATTTTACTGTTGCTATCATGTTCTTTTTCCTAAATGCAGCGTTACTTTTACATCAGATGTAATGGGACACACACCTTCCAAAAAGTTCAACTTTTGTCTTGTCCAGACCACGGAGTATTTTCCCAAAGGTGATGGGGATCATCAAGATGTTTTCTGGCAAAATTGTGACGACCCTTAATGTTCTTTTTGTTCAGCAGTGGTTTTGGTTTTGGAACTCTGCCATGCAGGTCGTTTTTGCCCAGTGTCTTTCTTATGGTGGAGTCATGAACGCTGACCTTAACTGAGGCAAGTGAGGCCTGCAGTTCTTTGGATGTTGTCGTGGGGTCTTTTGTGACCTCTCAGATGAGTCGTCATAACGCTGTTGCGGTCATTTCGGTTGGCTGGCCACTCCTGGGAAGGTTCACCACTGTTCCATGTTTTCGTCATTTGTGGATAATGGCTCTCACTGTGGTTTGCTGGAGTCCCAAAGCTATAGAAATGGCTTTATAACCTTTCCACACTGAGATCTTAATAGGGGAGTAATCACTTTTTCACACAGGGCCATGTAGGTTTGGATTTGTTTTCTCCCTTAATAATAAAAAGTTTCATTTAAAAATTGCATTTATTAATATTTGTGTTGTTATTTACTAATATTTAAATTTGTTTAAAAATCTGACGCCATTAAGTGTGACAAACATGCAAAAAATCAAACACCTTTTCACAACAATGTACATACAGTGTATATGTACCAGGTGTGTCTGAAAAGTAACGGGGCTGAGTGTGCTGTATGAGCTATGGGCAAAAGAGGGATTAGCATAAAAGGGATTGTAACTGTAATCTCAGTTTTGCTTCGCTCAGTTGTGGCGGGACAACTCGTGGCTGCTTCACCGCGACAACGCACCTGCTCACAATGCCCTGAGCAACCGGCAGTTCTTGGCCGAGAAGAACATCACCGTGCTGGAACAACCTCCCTGTTCACCTGGCCTTGCTCCGTGTGATTTTTTTCTTTTCCCCGAGTTTAAGGGGGCCATCAAGGGTACCCGTTTTGAAGACGTGGAGGCCATCAAGAGGGCTGTAACGACGGAGCTAAGGAGCATTCCAGCAGTGCATAGAAGGATGGAAAAGTACATTAGACTTGAGGGGGATTACTTTGAAGGTGAAACCATGTAAACTGTTGTTTGGACTTGAAATAAATTGTGACACCAGTCCCTATATACATACATACACACATATACCTGTATATCCCTGGAGAACCCACGAGGACCCCCACACATATATATATATATATATATATATATATATATATATATATATATATATATATATATATATATATATATATATATATATATATACATATATATATAATGTATGTGTGTGTGTGTGTGTATATAATATAAACATCATGAAGCACAAACATTTTTACCATGCCCAACCCAAGAGTGCAGCAAAATTTCAAATACAGAAAGCATACATTAATGAAGCTTATAGGCCGGTTGGTTGTGGAAGGCCGCTGTCGTGGAAAATGAAGGTTCTGGAGCTGATGATGGACAGCTGTCCACACTGTAGGAAACATGTTGTCTCATTTTTCCTGGGAAAGGGTGGGTGAAAGATGTGGAGCCAGGAGGGGGCCCGTGCATTTTTCGCTCCCTCCGGGTCGGAGGGGGTGGGGCGCTGCCCTTCACTCCTAACCCCCAACCCTAACCAATAATCCTAACTCTCAACTCCTGAAGGTTCTAAGCACTTGTAAGATATGGGGCAGAGTGGGGAGTGACGAGAAAGACTGAGGAGACAAAATGAGTAAAGTTTTAATGAGCTGGATGAGGACCATGTTGATGTTAGTGTGTCAGACAAAGATCAATAATAAACAGTGGAGTCAGACTAGACTAGTGGGTGGAAGGATAAATAAAGCTAAGCACCTGGACGTCACTGGGATTCAAAGCTTTACCAAGCATGAAAGGCTGCTGTGTGTCGTGATAGAAAATAAATACATATCAGCCAAGGACATTCTGTGTCACATGTGACATCCGTGGACATAAACTCTGTGAAGGGCACACGCTGGTCATATCCAAGGAGGATCTATTTGGCCAGCCTCTTGGCCACGTCCTTGTACGCCATCTCGATCTCTGAGCTGGCTGCGCACGTGTTGGTGAACTCGTCACGTGCCGCCGCATTCTTCAGGTACCGCCAGATCCCTGTCATGTTCGAGGGAATGTCGTAGTTTCGGTACTTCTTAGCCACGACCTGGAAGACACACAGAGCGCTAAAGTGGGTGCGGCTCTCCCTGACAGGTCACCTTGGATCGTAAGACTTTATCAGGAAAAAAGCATGAGCAACATGATTCACTGGTTCATTCATTTTATACTCATTTCGGGTGTTTTGCATGGTGACATTTTGATCAAGTTTGACAGGAGCACTAATCCATAGATAAGTAATCATCCTACATATCTTTTATTCCATATGTCTTGCATATGAATGGCTTGAATTTCAACTTCACTTTTTTTGTCCACTGATGATGGCGACGGTTTAAGTCTGCAGATTCATTTTAGGGATGACCCCATCCGATCTTCAGGATCGGGATCGGCTGCTGATCCGCGACATCGGGCCGATCCGGTTGCCGTATAACGTTTGTAACTCTGGGCCACACTCGAACACGGTAGGTGCGGTAATGCGCCTCGAAACACGACCACGCAGACACGCCCGCGGCGTACCGTGGAGAAGTTATTTTCACGTTGGATATTTGGCTCCATAGTGACAGCGGTAGTTCCCCCTCACTTTGTTAGCATAAGAGACAAGCAGTAAACCCAACGTATCGTCTTTGACTAACATAACATTCATGTTTTTGCAAACATCACAGACAATTTAGAGTTAAAAAAAAAAAAAACATAAAATATGCCAACCTTAAGAGAGTTAACATTGTTGGTTGATTTATTATGTTTTGGATATGTATGTTAAATAAATATAAGTATGTTAAAGGATAATATAATATATAATCCATGTTAAGTTCATTGCAATAAAGTAAAAAAAAAAACATACATAGAGAGGGTGTCCCAAAAAAATGTGTACACTTGCTGCAACAGTCTGTCAGGCCAAGTATTTGAGAAGACTTTCAGCAAGATGGGACATCCCCACACTACCATCGCAATGTCAGATCCTTCCTTGATGACATCTTGACAAACCCGTGGATTGGAGGGAGGGGCTTCATCGCATACCCTCCTCATTCACCAGACCAACACTAGACTTTTTGTTATGGGGACACCCAAAAGTCTACGCTATGAGATCTGCAACAGTCACTAAAATGAGTGCAGTCACTGAACGTGAACGCACGCAAATATCAACGGAATTGTTTGGAGATGCGTGCGATTCCAACGCTTGCGTTGCCAGCAGTGCCTGGACCAGAAGGGATGTCAGTTTGAGAAAAGGCAGTGACAAAACAATAAAGTGATCTTTGTAGATTCCATTACATCTTGAAAATACAACAAATTATAATAAAAAACTAGTTTACAATGATTTAAAGTGTGTACACGTTTTTTTTTTTGGGACACCCTGTATATATGTTAAACTAATGTATACACTTTTTAGACGTATGCCTTTTTCAACATTCAAAACAATTTAGCTTTTGTATCGTATGTGTTTTTTTGGACAATTTCGTTGGGAGTTTTTGGACCAAACGTAGGTCCATGTTTGGTAGACATGGTGGATAGTTTTGAATCTTCAACAAATCTAACAAAAGTTTTCACAAATATGGACCAACTTAGCCTTGAACCCAATTTAGCATCTTCAATGAAGCTAACACTGCTTTTGTCAACGTAGAAGACAAGCAAACACGACATCGAAATTGAATTATAGTCGACATCGTTTTTTGTTCTCTCCAGGAATTCATTGTGGTTTGTTGTGTTCTTTTGACCTTGACTATGTGCAGTTTAGGCAGCAGGTTACAGTCTGCCAGGGTCAGCTCGTGCCCGTCCAGGAAGCTTCGCTTGGAGGCCTTCTCCTCCTCCATGCTGTCTGCGTCAATCTCGTCAGGCAGGAGACTGTTCAGGTAGTCGTCCAGCTTCTGCAGCGCCCTTGTTAAACCTTTCTCCAATGCTGGGAGAAAAAAAAAACACAGTTTACAAACACTAAACACAAAATTGCTAGCCCTGTCTAATATGCGAGAGGGAAGATGAGCACCAGATGGCAGCAAAGCGACCTGGAAGAGGCAAATACTGGCCTTTGCTGCCCTCTAGTGGGCATTATTATCATTTCACACTGCCCTCCACAGTTAAATGTGTCTTTCATTTGAGATATTTTGAATAAGCACATGGCAACACTGGGAAATGTTTAAAGCGAGCGGCCTCACCATCGTTAGCATCCACTTTGGTGTTCTTGATGAAGGCTGAGAACTTGGCGAAGATGTCATTCCCGGCCGTGTTGGACTCTCTCTGCTTGGCCGCCAGTTTGGGATACCTGACAGCAGGCAGGAGTCACACATCTGGATCACATCAACACTCAGAACCACAACCAGAAGATGCTACATGCCCAGCTGACCCTCGTCCTGTAACTGATGGCCATTTGTAATCATGTTAAGAAAGATTGACTTCACACTCTGCAACTTTTCATGAAGGCTCGTCTGGCTTTTGTTGATATGACAAACACTGCAAACACAAACATTGCTCAGTTACATTTAATCATGTTTGATAAAGTATGCCTATTTATTTTGTGCTGTATTTATATCATATCAAATCTTCTTTTTCTTACTTTTCTTACTTTTATTCATACTCTTTTTTTCTAATGTATTATTTTTTTGGTATTTTATAATATATATTATATTATAACATTAATATAATATATAAATAATATTATTAACATATATTTTATGATAATATTATCACTATTGAATATGTTATTTTCTGGTATGAGAGAGTGCATGCACACACTGGACACTTCATTAGGTACAACTAAAATGCACATTAATAATATACTATATTAACAATAAAGCTAGTTGCATCATATTTATTGAACAATATGTTAAATAAGTGTACTCCATGGTGTACCTAATAAAGTGTCCACATAGGGCACATTACTGACTTGGGAGGTGCTAGCATCTCCTCCAGGAACTCCTCGATCTTGTTGATGTCCGTCTTGACCTCTCCATTGTAGGTGAGGAATGGCGGATGCGTGCCAGGCGCCAGGTTGTTCAGGTCCGCTGGCTTCCTGTACGAGAAGTGGGAAAAAAACCCAAAAAAAACGATGGACATGAAGAAGAAGAAGAAGATCCATGACATCATGACTGTGGTTGCTGACTTACCTCTTGAGGTCCACAGTGGTGACGTTGAAGACGACTCCTTTGAGCCAGAGGATCATGAAGAGACGCTGCGAGAAGGGACAGTTGCCGATGCTCTCCCCATCGCTGCCGGCCTGCACATAAGTGAAATTGGATTTATTTACGGCAGCCTTCATGAACTGGATGTACTATTAATAAAGCACAGGATTATACTTCACTCTCATTGGCAAGAAACCTATCCGTTTTAGGCAAAGGCCACAAATAGGAGCTTAATTATTCCTTGCATTGGTAAACATTCAAGAACGATAGGTTTCTGTTATTGCAAGAACCCTGTTGATTGTGGCTTCTCAGTGTAGCTGGGTTCAAAGGCCAGGTAGTCAACACTCATTCTTCAACTATCAAGAACAGTAGGTTTCTGTCAGAGCAAGAACCCTGCTGATTCTGACTACTCAAATGAGGTCTTTGTCTTCATCAATAATCTTTAAAGCAGGGGTAGGCGTTCAAAATATAATAACACTTCTATGCATTTGAATCCATCCATCCTTTTTCTAGCGCAATGCGGGTGGCCAGAGCCAATGCCAGCTGTCCTTCCAGGCCAGACACTAAAACTTGATAATTACTGGATAATGCGGTAGCCTACCCGGGTCACTGAGAGGCCAAGAAGTAAACTTCCCTTTTTTATAGGAGCTAGCTAAGTCTGCAGAGCAAGACTTGGCTAGACTTTGTCAAAGAAGGTGGTGAAAGGAAAGAAAGATACGGAGCACCAGAAGCCGCATTGATGGTACAGTGTTCCTTTGCTCCATCATTTAAAAAAAAAAATTTTTTACAGTGTATGAACGCTGTTACAGGCTGAGCCTGGCTCTTTAAGAACTGCATTGTGGGAAGTTGACTGTTGTAGTTCTGTGCTTAGTACAGATGTCTCTCTCTCTCCCCTCTCTCTTCTGTCTGCACCGCCCATTGTCTTCTGCATCCTGATTGGCTGTAGACCATTGTCAATCCCCAAACTCCACCCCCCACACCCCGGCTCCCCCACTCCCCCCCAGCCCGCAGTGCCACCCGAGGGAATAGCACCCTGGTCAAGCTAAAACCGCCACTGCTTGTTGTACTTTATTTGTCCAAGGGTGTCCACTACAGGAAAAATGATGTTAAATGTTCACTTCTCCATTTCATATGTCATGCTTGCATGGAGCGCACATTAAAAAGCCTTTAACAGACCTCTCAGCATAGATTGTTTGTGGCATGAGTGGCAAAAAAGTTTAAAAAAAAGGGATTGCCCTCCAAGCACAATCTTATCTCTTCCCCCTCCCTCTTTGCAAAACTCGGTAACAGTGGTGGTAAATGTTCAGTTGTCATTTGTAATTCTTTCTGCACCATCTCCTGCATGTAAAACTATAATTGTTAATTAAAAATGTGTTTTGTGTTAACATATTTGGGTGTCTGGAACGGATGATTTGGATTTACATTGTTTTCTATGGAAAAATTTGCATTGGTTAGAGTCCGATTTGGTTTGAGTCGGACCTTCTGGAACGGATTAATGACGTTAACCAAGGCACACCTGTACTTGGAAGTCTTCAAAGTTTGGGGCATGGCAGGTCCATGTCAGAGCAAGAACCCTATTGATGTTGAAATAATTCCAATTTAAGAGGTCATGTGCCTGTGGTGGTGTCCTACACGTCAATCACTTCCTGTCTATGAGGTGCGCTCATGTTCCACTGCTAAATGTGACACCTGACCTCCCTGTTGAATTATACATGATAATGCACACACACACACACACACACACACACACACACTCCCAGCAAACACCAGAACGCTCTTCAAACATGCCGAGTCAGCTGTGTGTGCACCGCCATGCCTGTGTTATTGTTCCAACAACAACACACTGACAACACTGAACCACTACAGGGTGATCACATGACACATCACGTACATGAGGAATGGATTGTATGGCCAATCAGTGAGGACATATGACTGGGCTCAGACTAATAGCTGGTTTTTATACTGACACGTGCCATAAGGTACTCAATATCAATCTTGTTTCCTGTTTTATTGTGAAGGCACTTCCTGTTTGGCTTGCAAATAGAGTTAATGCAAGAGTTGTTTGGATGCAGACTCTTTGTAAAGGCCAAATCTTTGTAGTAGAACTCATTACAGTGTGTACCTAATAAAGTGGGTCATCAGTGTTGCTATTTATTTGGATTTTGTTGTCGCCTTGTGTGTCCTTTTGTGCTCGCTGTCAAACTGTTTTGGGGTCAGACCAATCTAGGCCACATCTGCAGTGGAAACCTTGACAGACCCATTTTAAAGTGTACCGAATATATAAACATTTCAATTAGCAAGCTGGCCAGCATTCCCAGCAGGCTGCCTTTTACTAATTGCTTTTTTATTCCATCCCACCTGCCTCAGGTACACTGTGGTGTCCCAGGAGGAGCGGGGCAGAACAAACACAAGAAGGAGCTGCACCAGCGCCGCCGTGGCTGTGCTCCACACCGCATGAGCATCCAGGGTAACGTTACCTCTGCTATTGTGTTACTCGGCCTTTCCAGCACACAACACACTGACACACTAAACATGTTTTTTAGTCTTACCTTAACAAAAAGTTCAATATCAGGTTCTCTGTCAGCACCTGACATTTCTTCTTTCATCCCAAGCACAGTCGGTCTAGTGCAGCCTACATCCTACATACTCAAATGTCATATTCTCTCCGGTGTCCGTCAAAGTCATGTGATGCTGCGAAGTCACACAGGTGGCAGCTCAGAGATCAGATTTGTAGAAGCAGATGGAAGAGCAAGACAAGCTCTCACTGACGCTGATACAGGTGTCAGCCTGCACCACAGTGCTGGATTGTAGGGGGCGGAGCCCCATCAATACCACCACACCTACTCCTCCATCACCCATCCAAATGCTCATACTAACACGCTTCCATAATACTTTATTCATACAGAAACACATCAATCATTTTCAAACCTTTTCATGACAAAATATGTAGAAAGTTGATCAATCAAAATGACAAATGTATCATTTTAAAAAGCATAAAATTTATATTTATATATATATTTATATATATTTATATTAATGTTTAGAGCAGTTGAAAAGTTGCAAGAATGTACATTTTCCGCTGTTGGAGACAAAAAAGCGATTTATTGTAAAGAAGCATTCAAGTGAAATAGGCTGTTCATCAGCTCATCAAAAGTTTCAAACAATAGCTAAAAAAAACCTAAAATAGAACTCAAATGTAGAAAAAAGGAGTGAGTAATGAGTAGCTGTGCCATTCTTGTTCATGAGGTGAAAATGGCTTTGGGCATGCTTGATGCCAGTGTTTCCAGGAGGCTAGTGGGAATGTTGCTCCAGGTGGTGAAGATGGCTTCACGGAGGGCATCCACTGTCTGGAACTGATGTCCGTTTTTGTAAACTTCCCTTGCCATCCATCCCCAAATGTTCTCCATTGGATTTAGATGAGGGGAACACACAGGATGCTCCAAAAGAGTGACCTGATTCCTCTGGAAGAAGTCCTTTGTGAAGTGCAGCGTTGTCCTGTTGAAGAAGCCAGTCATTACCACACAGACGACGACAGTCTTCAGTCATGAGGGATGCCCCCTGCAACATCTCCACATAGCCGCCTGCCGTTTGACGCCCCTGCACAACGTCATGCTCCATTGTTCCATTGAAGGATTATGACGGCGGAAAACATCTCAGGTGGGATCTCCTTGTCATGCAGTAACGTTGGAAGCCATCAGGACCGTCAAGGGAGAATAAAACTTTCTTCCACCTTTCAATGTCCCATATTTGGTGCTCTGCTGCAAATTCCAAACCTTGAAGCAGACGAGGCCTTTGAAGACATTTTTTCGTCTTAAAAGCCTTCTCTGGCAGATGGCGTCTGATGGTTATCGGACTGCACTCGGCACCAGTAACAACCTTCATTTGGGCCAAGGATGGTCCCGTGTCTTGACGGACATCCTCTGGCTCATTTTTTGGGTCTACCATTTGACTTTTGTGTTCCATGAGCCTCGGGATGTTTGAAGAAGTTTGAAATGACTGTCTTACTGCGTCCAACCTCAGCAGCAATGGCGCGCAATCCCACCGCGCTCAACGAGAGAAAGCTTTTTTGCCTTTGCCATCAAGAGACCATGACAGTATGAATACCTGACACTAAATCATAGTCAATCCACATTTTTGTCAACATTTCGCCTTTTTTTGACAAGCTGATGAACAGTCTATTTCACTTTAATGCTTCTTTGCAATAAATTGCTTTTTTGTCTCACTCCCATTTATTCTTTTTTTCATTTTAAGTCTCTACTTAGAACCTCCTTAACATCCAAAATGTACATTCTTGACATTTTTCAAATGGTCTTAAAATTTTGATTAAAAGTATATGTTTATCGTTCTTTTTACATATTAGGACACTTTTAACATTTTATAAATATTTCAATTTATACATTTTATCAACTTTCTACATATTTGTTCTTTAAAATGTTTTCAAATATTAAAAAAATCATTTAAAACCTTTTTTGTGACCTACTGTTTAATGTCCACAATTTGATAGACAAAAAACATATCTAGGAGCAGCACAGAAAATAGGAAGAATATAATGTGCATGGCTTAAAACTAGGTCTGTCAAAGTTAGCGCGTTATTAACACACTATATTTTTGACAATTAACATGCGCGCGTCCTGTTTGGCCCTCGGCCGACGCCGTAGTTTGAGGACGCAGCGGTCACCGTGGAGCTACAAGCCGAGCAAATATTGAGCAGAAATGAATAAAGAAAGGGGTATTTTGATCGGTAAATTTAGCTTCAAAGAGCTGGCAGATGGCTCTCGCAACAAGACCAAAGTTATTTGTATGTACTGTAACTGTGATTGGAATTGTCACGGACGATGTCGTCAACTTGCCAGAGAGAAGCAGGAAGGCACTTCAGCGCTGGCGATATTTTTTCCATTGATACAGTGGTACCTAGGCATACGAGTGTCCCAATTAACGAGAGGTTTTTTTGGATGCGAGCCGTCTCTGGGCTGATTTTTTGCTTGGCACTGCGAGCTTAAATTTGGGTATGAGCTACTAGTTAACCGCAGGCATAGCTGAGGACACCTATGTAGGGGCTTTTGTCAATGCAGCTAGAAGCGCTGGCTAGAATTAGCAGTGCACTAGCTAGTCATCAACACATCAGTAAAACAAACGTACATTATAGCAATCTAATTCATCTCATTTGTTATTTATTGTGTAAAACTATGACAGGAACAACATCAAATTCCATTCCATTCCATTCCATTTTCCTCCGCTTATCCGGGTCCGGGTCGCGGGGGCAGCAGTCTCAGTAGGGAAGCCCAGACTTCCCGGTCCCCGACCACCTCCTCCAGCTCCACCGGGAGGACACCGAGGCGTTCCCAGGCCAGCTGTGAGACATAATCCCTCCAGCGTGTCCTAGGTCTTCCCCGGGGCCTTCTCCCGGCTGGGCATGCCCGAAACACCTCACCAGGGAGGCGTCCGGGAGGCATCCGGACTAGATGCCCGAGCCACCTCAGCTGGCTCCTCTCGATGTGAAGGAGCAGCGGCTCTACTCTGAGCTCCTCTCGGATAACCGAGCTCCTCACCCTGTCTCTTAGGGTGAGTCCCGCTACCCTACGAAGAAAACTCATTTCAGCCGCTTGTATCCGCGATCTCGTTCTTTCGGTCATGACCCAAAGCTCATGACCATAGGTGAGGGTGGGAACATAGATCGATCGGTAAATTGAGAGCTTTGCCTTCCGGCTCAGCTCTCTCTTCACCACGACGGTCCGGTACAGCGACCGCATTACTGCAGACGCTGCGCCGATCCGCCTATCGACCTCACGCTCCAACCTCCCCTCACTCGTGAACAAGACCCCGAGATACTTGAACTCCTCCACCTGGGGCAGGACCTCATTCCCAACCCGGAGGGAGCAATCCACCCTTTTCCGACTGAGAACCATGGCCTCGGATTTGGAGGTGCTGAGTCTCATCCCAGAAGCTTCACACTCAGATGCAAACCGTCCCAGTAAACGCTGCAGGTCACAGCTCGATGAGGCCATCAGGACCACATCGTCTGCAAATAGCAGAGATGAGATCCTAGTGCCCCCGAACTGGACTCCCTCGACACCTTGGCTGCGCCTAGAAATTCTGTCCATGAAAATTATGAACAGAATCGGTGACAAAGGGCAGCCTTGGCGGAGGCCAACGTTCACTGGAAACAGGCTTCACTTACTACTGGCAATGCGAACCAGGCTCCTGCTCCGGTTGTACAAGGACTGAATGGCACGTAGTAGCGCGCCACCAATCCCATACTCCCGGAGCACCTCCCACAGGACACTGCAAGGGACATGGTCGAATGCCTTTTCCAGGTCCACAAAGCACATGTAGACCGGTTGGGCAAACTCCCAAGTACCCTCCAGGACCCTTGCAAGGGTGTAGAGCTGGTCCAGTGTTCCGCGACCAGGACGAAAACCACATTGCACCTCCTGTAGCCGAGGTTCGATTAACGGTCGTACCCTTCTCTCCAGCACCCTGGAATAGACTTTCCCAGGGAGGCTGAGGAGTGTGATCCCCCTATAGTTGGAACACACCCTCCGGTCACCCTTCTTGAAAAGGGGGACCACCACCCCAGTCTGCCAATCCAGAGGTACTGTTCCCGACTTCCACGCAATGTTGAAGAGACGTGTCAGCCAAGACAGTCCCACAACATCCAAAGCCTTGAGGAATTCAGGGCGAAACTCGTCCACCCCCGGAGCTTTGCCACTGGGGAGCATTTTGACTACCCCAGATACCTCAGCCACGGTGATGGAACTGTCCGCGTTCGTATCCTCAGTCTCTGCTTCCTCTATGGAAGGTATGTCAGTGGGATTGAGAAGGGCCTCAAAGTATTCCTTCCACCGCCCAACTATATCCTCAGTCGAGGTCAGCAGGCTCCCGTCCCCATTGTGGACCGGGCACTGCTTCCCCTTTCTGAGGCGCCATCAAATTAAAAGCACGAAATTAATCCAGACCCACCAACCTTGTTTTTTAGAGAGGTACCACAAATATGCACATTAGCACTCAATAAGGTCATCAAATCTTACCTTCATGCATTCCCACAAATATCGGCACCTGGGAGCAAATGTGAGGTCACAGAAAAAGGGAAAAAAACAGTATAGTAATCCATCTGTGTGAACTTCTCTAGGAGATAAATAAAGTTGATGAATCTGTGCAGCGTGTGACAACTGGAGAAGGTGCGTTCAAGGACAGTCAAACAAAGTGGGACAAATCACCGCTCACATTCAGCATTCAAAAAGTGGGGGATTTTTAACTGTATATAATTTTTCAACCCACCATCCACCAGTACGAGCCTGGGCTTTGCTTTTCGGAGAGGTTGTGTACTGAACAAATATGCACATGGTAACAGCATTTGTAACCAAATGTGAGGTGAAAGAAAAAGGGTAAAGATACAGAAAATAGTAGTCTATCTGTGCAACGTGGGACAAAGTTAGAAGGTGCGTTCAAGGACCCTCAAACAAAGTGCGACAAAATGCAACTCACATCAAACAACCAAAAACTGTAGGATTTCTAATTATATATTATTTTTTGAATAAAATAATGGCCCATATTTCCAAAACGTACATTCCTTTACATAACATTTTATGTCGTTATCGTTGGAGTTGCGTATCAAAGAGATTTACAGCCCTACTTATTATAGATACAAACTTTTTTCATCTGCAATTAAATGCGATTAATTATGAGTTAACTATGGACACATGCGATTATAATCTCAATTACATATTTTAATGGATCGACAGCCCTACTTAAAACGTTTTTGGGGGGGTTAGTAGTCTATGATTATGTTTGTTTAAACACATCTCCTTACAAAAGTGCTCCAAATAATTGTGTGATTGTGAGGGCATCACACTGACAGTTCCCTTCAGGTCACCCCACACATTTTCAGGTAGCTTAAGGCCTGTCTGGAAAACCATTGTAAAACGTTTCATTTTCTCCTGGGGAAGCCACTTTTGATACAGCCCTTGTCCCGGCTCTCATCATGAAGTGCTTTCTTTGTCTATGTACGGTATAGAGGCTTCTGTTTAGCCTTCACATCCTGCACACAATAGAAAATAACATGAGCTCACCGTTAGGTCTTTTAGCACTGATAATAAAATGTGAGTCAACGTCGGATGAGCTACAATGTAGACACCTAAAAACCTTACCTCAGCATTAATTAGAATTTTTAAAGTAAGAAATCCTGCTTGGTGCCTAGAAAATGTGCAGGAGCTGTCATCTTAGCATGAACTTACCCTCGAGCATACGATAATACAGTGTGTCTTATTGTTTTCACACCTTTTGCAGAATTAAAACCAGAATGTGTAACTCCCCCTGTTTAAAATAGTGTTGCCACCCCCATTATAGGAAATAATCCTTTGGAAGAGGATGGTGATAAAAATCATCAGAAGTTTTAGAGGAAAGGGAGACAAAAGCAGCAGAAATCAGTGACTTGCTGAGCTAATCATTCACTCACATGTCAAACAGTAACACTGAAACACTTTTCATTGGACCACAAACTTTGACTTTGAGAAGATGTTCCCTCGTAGTTTTATAGAGTTGTTGAGAAATGTTTCAGGGTGTGATGCAGTGACCTCTGCTCGGCGTTTATTAGCAGCGTGACACAACACAAGAAGATAACCCATCCTTGCTCGCTGTGTCATAAATATATGGGCACTCCCAAAGCATGGCTTTGCAAACATACGAGCGCGAGTCTACACACACATTCGCAGAAGAAACCTGCTCATGCAAGGCCTCCACGAGCCACTAAACTAGTTCCTTATTAAAAGTATCAGTCATTTGTTTACGTTTGCAGCCACCAGCAGCAAATGAGCACAATATTAGAAATGGCCCTCAGTGCAAGTACAAGTACGCCAATAAACTTGTTTTAAAACAATGACCTCTTATAAATGACTTTACTTGTTTTTATTATGTACATTATCTTCTGGAGGATGTCCAGTTTTACGAGTGTACTTATTTATTCGGGCCCAAGTCCCGTGAATGCCCTATTGGATCTGCAATGTTTACTGCTATTGTATTATTCTCTGCCTTTTCTCGTGTTTTAGGGTGCCTTAACTTGCATTACAAACTCAGCAGAGTTTGCACGCATGTCAGGCCCAGTGAAAAATGTCCCGAAAAAGAACCCCTTAAAACTCACTCAGAAGTGCATCGTATACTTTTTTTTTTTTTAAATGAGCCCCCACCACCACTCCGTGGCTGCCACCCATCACAAAATTTGGTGGAGACGGCTTTCATGACAGAATGCGCAAAAAAGTCTTGAGAAGCTACAGTATGTTTCCAAACAAGCAGGAAGTTCGCCATTTTGGCCAAAATCAGCGATGGTCTTTTGACAAACTCCTCCAAGAGACGGAGACCACATCTACCCAAATGAAAAGCACGCATTCTAGACGTGTGGACGATGACAAACTGCAACCCTAGAATGTGTGTGGGGCTTCATTCTCACTCTATTTGCCGCAAAACTGTAAACGTTAATATCTCAACTCCACGAGGTCAGGTCTTGATCATAATTGGTCCATATGATGAAGATGACTTCATGAGTTCAACATGGTGGCAATGGGTGTTCAACTCATGTCATCACTGGTTTGGATATCAATGAATCTTCTTCTAAATGGGTCAAAAAGATGACAAACTTTGACATTTTCCTACCTTGACGTAGAGCGAGATCTCAGGATGTCCAGGGTCAGCGAGGCTGCTCTCGTCTAGGCTGACGTTCTCCAGAGTCTTCAGGCTGTAGTCCACAGACTCCTCCGCCTTGGTGTCCGAGTGCTTGTAGGCCATCAGCATACCATCCTCGGCGTTGTCCTCCTCAGCGGAGGCGGAAGACGCAGAGGATGTGGAAGAGCGCCTGGACTGGGCCTGGTTCACCTCCTCTGGTTTGACCTCCTCCCTGTGGACAACATCTGGCTCCTTGGGAACGTCTTCCATCTTCAATGCTGCCTCCCCCTCCTCTTCTTCATGGCTACTAGATGAAGAAGAAGAAGAAGAGGAAGAGCGGCTGCGTGTGTCTCCGTCTCTGGTGTCCATGTAGTCCGGGGAGGTATGCTCTTCCTCGGCGGAGACGTGGACCTGCACCTGGCTGATCTCACGCCTCTCGTGCTCCGAGTCCGAGTTGTCCGAATGATGACGTCGCATAATTCCATCATCGGCTGAGACGTCCATGTTGAATTGGATGTTCTGTGTGATTTTCAAGGACAAGGAGTGGAGAAGAAGGTGGTTCCGCACCGAGTGAATGTCTGCAACGGGCAAATTCCAGAGACACCTCCCAGAGGACCTTTGAGCCAGTGGCTTAACTGATGATTTACCACCACAACAACCTGCAGCCACATTGAGACCATGTGCGAAGGTGACACGACAAAGATAGCGAGACTCATTCACACTGGACCCAAAATCATCTTTTTTTAAAGCACAATTCTTGTCTTCCCTCTCAAATATAAGTTTCAAATTCAACTCCCTATTTTTTTCCTGCTTATAAAGTGACACCTGCACATTTGCCATTCAGCAAATTAGCGGGTTTCTGGTAAAAAAAAAAAAAAGTAAATTAATTTTTTCGACATTTTTTTCTCTGAAAACAGTCTGTTTTTTGACAGAAAGCACATCTCCTTCACCCTACGTTGGTAAGAAATTATACAAATAAAATAAAGTAGAATCCTCATCACTGCAGACGCCGCACCTATTCGGCTGTC
Source organism: Dunckerocampus dactyliophorus (assembly GCF_027744805.1). Taxonomy (NCBI): domain Eukaryota; kingdom Metazoa; phylum Chordata; class Actinopteri; order Syngnathiformes; family Syngnathidae; genus Dunckerocampus; species Dunckerocampus dactyliophorus. Next base: position 17,265,093 of record NC_072837.1, on the reverse strand, counting down.
GCTATCGCGTTCCATCCTTCCCTCACTCGTGAACAAAACCCCGAGGTATTTGGTAATGGTTTCATGTATTTTGAACGTGGATACAAGTTACATTGGAATACATCACATAATACAAGTCACAGTTCCACACGTCCAAAAGGAGCAGGAAGAAGCAAAGCCTATTTAATCCTACCCCCCATCCGTTTCATATCTGTTGCTGTACATTTATTCACTTCCTGTATTTCATGTGTGATTTTTTTAATACACAGAAGAGTGATAAGGTAATGTAACAATATGGTAATGTAATTGTCAAGGTTTTTCAACAATCATAACAAATAGTAATCATAAATAATAATGTAATGATAAATAAACAATAATAAATTAGGGCTGTCAAATGATTAAAATTTGTAATCAGATCAATCAGTTTTCAAATTAATTAATCATGATTAATCACCATGTCACACTACGTACAGTACATCAAATTACCTTATCATATTACATTATCATTTTCCTATATATTTTAAACTAGCAAAGAGTACATTTGGAATACAGAAAGTGAACAAATGTATTGCAATTGATTTGAAACGGATGGAGGGTAGGATTAAATAAGCTTTGCTTCTTCCTGCTCCTTTTTGGACACGTAGAACTGTGAATTGTACTATGTGATGTATTCCAATGTAACGTGTATGCATGTTGAAAATACATTAAACCATGACCATCGTCATGTTTGAAATACAGTACGTGTCATGTGCTGTGGTGTTGCTTTGCTGCCGCCTGTCTGCCATATGTTGCAGTGCACCGCTGGTCCGGCAGGGGCGAAGCTGCCTCCAGTTATCTCCACTGGCTTTTAAGCATGGCTGGAACAGCTCGTCGACGCCAGATCGTACCTTCATGCGCACCTGCTCTCCGCTCAGCCCGGCCTCGTGGTGTATCTTGCTCACGCTGTATTCTGGCTTTTAGCATTTGCCTCGCTGCCTAGTTATTCCTCGCCTTGTGTTACCTGCAGCTGTTTTCAGTTAAGTACCACTCGTTCTTTATCCTGCTTGACTTTTTCCTCAGCAGCGTCTTACTTCAGTCGTGTACCCTTTTCCCTTGCACCTTTTCTGCAAGTGCTTTTTGTTCTCAGTGTTTTGGGATTTTTTCGTTACATTTTAGGACAGCTTGTTGCCACCTTTTGTTGTCTGTATTTGTTACCTCTTTGTGAGGACACTTTTTGTATTAAAAATTTTTGGTTACTACTCAGATTGTTCTCCTCTGCTTTGGGATTCAAACCCTGGCCATAGCCGGACCTGACAACATGCCCATTTTTACTGTATTTTATTGAAAGAAAGATAAATCAGAGTGCAGGATTTTATTGATATATTTATGTAGCAGCGCCAAATTAACTTGAAATTTAAATCAAGTTAAGAGGTGGCACACACGTCTAAAAATCTATTTACCTAACATTTACCGTTTCTTTAATAGCAGAATATTTTAATCAGACTTTTAACTTATGAGCAATGAGTAGTTGCGTTCAAAGACACCACGTCATTTAAGTAGAATTCACATTTTGAGTGAATTTTCTGGGATTTCTGAGCATTATTAAATGCATGAAATTGTACTTCCGCATTAAGAGTTACAAAGGGAGTGATAAGAATATCTACTTATTGATTTTCTTTGCATTGCTGTTTTAGACCACCCATACACGCATGATGACGACGTTTTTGTGATGTTCGGAGTGTTCTTGAATGCATCTCGCGGTCTGTCTGGTGATAATGAGGAAGTGTTGCAATGAATGGACTAGAGATGTGTTTGTTAGAAGTAGAAGACACATATATGGTGTTGGAATTGCGCTGCTGTTGATGTGTTCAGGTAAGAATAAAGTTATAAAAGAGTGTCGGACTCTGTAGGGAGCTACCCTGTGGTCTGACATAACTGAGAGCTGTGGCGTGCCATGATGAGTATGCGTTAATTACGCAAAAAAAATGTAATTAACTATATTAGCTTGCGCTTTTTTGACAGCCCTATAATAAATACAAATAAACGTAGCACGTTCAAGACTCCTTATATTTTTCAGACATCAACTGCTCGTACTGCGGAGTTCCTTAATCCGTTCCATAATTTAATCCCACGTACTGAAATGCTGTGGGTTTTTAGCGTTGTTCTCGCGTATAAGTGTTTTAAGTTTAGTTTTACCCCTGAGATATTTCTCCTCTTGTAGGAAAGTATTGTATGACATTTTTGGGTAGCAGGTTATTGTTTGCTGTGTGCATAATTTCATCTGGTTGAAAGTTGACTAAATCAGCAAATTTTAATATTAGTGATTTTAGAAATAAAGGATTTGCATGTTCTCTATACGCAGCATTATGGATGATCCTAACTCATCTTTTTTGGAGTACATTTAGCGAATCAAGATTACCTTTATAGTTAACCCTGGAAATGTACTTTTGCTCACCCCGTCATTGTCATACGAGGGGTGGGCAACCCTCAGCATCAAAAAAGCCATTTTTCCTCCAGTTCTTTCATTTTATTATCATTTCTTCTTTATTTAATTGAGACAATAGACGCTGTGAACATTTGTAAGAGTGATTCTTTCATGTATCGTCCATCTGTGAATGGCTTCCTCTGTACGATCTCCAGTGCAGTCACAACGCTAGCAGCTGTAGTTGATTTTGGATCCTTCATCCACTTCCTGAAAGTATGTTTGCTCTGCTCAACTGTCCGCAGTAGTTCCCCAATGGCTCCCTTACGCCCATCAGTAGTTGGATGCTTTTCAGGAAAAGCTGAGTGCTTGTTTTGCAAATGTTACGTTTTCTGTTGTTGGCTCCTTTCTGGCCACATATCAAGCACACGAGTGGGTAAGCTAGCGTCATTGGCACCGAAGACAAAGGAATACATCCATTCACAATTCAACTCTACTTTCTTCCCATATTTTTCTTTTTAGGGACGTATTTATGGTTATGGATAGCTTATGCAGGGGTAGCACACTGTCAAGACGTCTTTTGTGTCTCATTGACTGACCAAACGGGCCATGTATTCAGGGAGTCGGATATTTCAAACTCTTTTTGAAAACGGACATTTCCTCTTCGTTTGTGTAAAAAAAAAAAAAAATCACAGAGACCAGCCTGGGAGGTTCGTCCGGACCTGAAAATTTCACAGCTGAATCATTTTGTTTGTTGCGTAGCATTATTGCTAGGCAACCGCTTTGAAATTCAGTGGTTGGCTGGTTAGCGCTAACTTGCTAACAGCTGTCGGCACTTGTTTCAACAAAAGCTCAAGCTGGGGATGTCGGCAAGCTATTCTAGCCTTGTGATCACCAAGTGTGGTCAAGGAAGGTTAAAAAATAGTTTTAAACTCCGGTAGGAAAAGCGGAGCTCTTGCCACGCATGTCCTTTCTGATCAACAGGAAGTGACATCTCGGTGAGTGTTGTGTCAAAAAGAGGCATTTTTATGGGTCTCTCAATTACGAAGTACCATTCGGTGGTGTATTTCCAAACGTAACCCCCCCCCCAAAAAAAGCGTGAATCTACTGTACACTTACAGACCACAACATGAACAACCCCCCCCCTGCTTTTACAAAGTTGATTGTTCTATTTTTGTGTGGATATAAATACAGTATTTTCAGTATTTATGTGTTCCATATTTTTATTCATAGTTGTAATGTGAACCTAAGAACTTTGAGGGGTCAATGTTTTTAAAACCTTAAAAAAAATCACTATTATAATAATGCACCCCAATGCAAACTACAACCACCAAAGTAAGTTTAAGTATAAAAAAATGAGCATTTGTTGATACATGATGAACTCGTATTGTGAGCGTTTTCTGACCATCTAATTATCGCAAACGCGTACACAAAAAAAAACCCAAAACAAAATGCCAACTTTATTTAAAGTCCCTTTTATTTCAGAAGGCTGTTTTAATCCGTAGCATAGCAAAGGTAGCTCATCTTCACACCAAATTAAGGTCGCGACAAAATACAACTGATTGGACATTCATTCTTTTCACAAATAATTCAAATATTTGTGGATTTCATTGTTTCATCTGTAAGCAAGAGACTTTTTTTTTCACTGATGAAACCATTTCAAAATGAACAATTTCCATAGAAATGTTTGGAATTTAAAAACAATCACAGTGTTGGCATTTTTGGGGAGGCTCAGGTACTGTAATTTGGTAATGCATCTTATCTTACTATAACCACATCTAGACTACAAGATGCTGTCAAAATACTCGCGTATTTATTGAACTTCTAGAACTACACTGACTTAAAAGCTTTTTGGCAAGAGGCACCTAACTTTGTGGGTTTTTTTTACAACTACGAGATGAAGTGTAAAGTGTACATAACGTTAACAAAAACAAAAACAAAACACCCCACTGCTGCCCCGTCGGTCATGTAGTGCAAATCGCAGGAACAGTTCCGACTCTTTCTTGAAAGAGTCAGAAGCCACACCGAAACAGAACAAATAGGAAAATACTGACAATAACGACATCACTGCACATTTCACCAACAAACGTCGATGGCCATGACGACGTGGAAAAACAACCAGCTACGCAGAAATATGTCAAAAAGAACAGACGACACGCAAAAAGACGTCACGCGGAGAAGCTACATGGACATTCAAGAAGCTCCACGGAGCCGATCACGTGATGCCTGACCAACGACGACACACAAATCTGCATTGCATAGGTTTGCTGGCGTCTAATTGGTCTACTCTGGTTCAACACAGGAGGAGGGAACAAGTCTTGCTCCGACACTCGCCATTCCTCACGCCTTTTCCTGTTGGTGAACTTAACGATGACGACGGGTGTGGTCATACAACCCCTCCTACTCAACTTGTCCAGATAGTACTTAGGCTACGTTGACATTCCTGTCTAAATGGCAGCATTAGCAACACAACACCCCATCAGAATAACCATTAAAAACACTGGAATTGCCATATTACCATATATTATTGACGTGGGCTTAGAGTTTGACATACTGTATGTACGCCTACATGTCACGTGATACGTACATACATACAAGTATGAAGCACTACAACAGTGCTGCTGCTGTTACGTTGCATTGAAAACAGCGTCCCGTAAACCAGTGAGTCTCAACTGGTGGGCCGCGACCCAAAAGTGGGTCATGAACCCATTTTCAGTGGGTCGCAGGTCTTTGTCTGGGTATTTGCTTGCTACGCCGTCACCAGGTGCACGCCATGTTTTTGGGCAACTAAGTTGAATTTGTATACACTTTTTGGTTATCTGAAGAGTGCTGCACTCCTCCCATATACCATGTACTCAAGTCACGTTTTCTTCAAATCGTTTGTGTATGAAAATATATTGTTCCAGGAGGTCGGTAAGACCTGAGTTCGAATCTCCGTTGCGTGCGTGGGTTTTCTCCGGGTACTCCGGTTTCCTCCCACATTCCAAAAACATGCATATTAAGTTAATTGGCGACTCTAAATTGTCCATAGGTATGAATGAGGATAAGCGGCATAGAAAACAGATGGCTGGATGGATGGTTAGAGTTTGCATGTTCTCCCCGTGTGTGCGTGCCAGCTTCCTCCCACATTCTAAAAACATGCACGTTAGGTTAATTGGAGACTCTAAATTGTCCATAGGTACTGTATGAATGTGAATGTGAATGATTGTTTTTCTATATGTGCCCTGCCATTGCCTGGTGACCAGTCCAGTGTGTACCCCGCCTCTCGCCCAATGTCAGCTGGGATAGGCTCCAGCGTACCCCCGCGACCTCAGTGAAGCGGCATAGAAAATGGATGGATGATCATGAAACGTGTTTAGCGCTGGCACACAGCCTTATTTTGCACTACCTCAAATTCAAACTGTACTTGAATGTCTTCTCATTAAATATTAGATATCGGAGTTGAAAAATGTCTGCAATTTTGGTTGAGGTTTGATGTTAAGGGGTGATGGTGGGTCCCACAGGCAAACCAGTTGTGAACCACTGGTGTAATGTCCCCCTACTTACCAAGGACTTGGCTCTCAGCTGTGATGTGAAGCTAACGGCAAACAATGATGTGACGTTGACAAACAAAGCAAAGCCACTAAAAGCGTATGTAAAGGTTTACGCCACATTTGACTCACACTTGGTTGGACCTCCACAAGGCGTCCAAGTCCAGCATGTCTCACTTGCATCCAGGAGGACGATGACAAGCAGCTACAGGTGCAAGTCCTCTTGCAGTAAAGGCTGAGACATCTCCCTGCTTCTGTGCTTCAGCAAGGGCAGCTGTTTGCGCGTCACCTGCTGGACAAAGACCACCAGAAAGCCCAGCACCAGCACCACGCCCAGGAGGGAACCCACCACGGGGGAGTAGGAGCGCTCGTCCTGTGTCCTGGGGGTGATGCTGGGCGTGGACACCGTGGGCTCCAGCTGCAGGAGGTCCTGAACGTGTGCGAGGGAGCCGTTGTTGGGGCGAGGCTGAACGGACAGGATGTGGCACATGAGGGGGTAAAGGTCGACAGAGCGCATGGAGTTCTTGACATAGTCCTGGCGAAAGGCGGGGCCACGGGCCAGGAAGATGGGCTGCATGCTGCGCAAGGTGTTGTCGTAGCCGTGGTTTCCCTCTGAGGAGACACGACGACAGTCACTGGTAAGCCTTCTCACTGGACACAACATTAGGTACACCTGAACAATCTGATGCTGTCCAATATATATATATATGCATATTTAAGCAAATCATATGTATTCTTGGCCTAAATAAAGCATTTTCAAACATAAAAATAGGGCATTCAGAAGATGTGATATGTAGTGTAAGAGTTGCCTGTGTTTAGATGAGTGTTAGCGTGGTTAGCAGTGTGGACAGTGTGAGTGACTGGCTTGAGTTGTGGCCAACAGCAGCTCCTGTGTGAATGTTGACGGCATATGTGTTCTCTGCTTATTAATAAAACCATTCCAGTATATCCTCACTTTTTCCTTGACTACAAACACTATTCTACACTGGTCATTAGGTGGCAGTAACGTTGACAAGACAATAGCCACTGCAGGAAGTATGCCATCAATCCTAAGGTGGGAGTCTGTTTTGTCTTTCTTATGTCTAGTATGTCTTATTTTCTAATATCATGTCTACTATATTGGGTAAACAAGTGTAAAGATTACTATAGGGGTGTTAGGGTTAGGACTCTAATAATGCTAAAAAGCGTACTTATAAGGTTGTAAACAGGTTTTTTATGCTCCAACTACCAAAATATTCCATTGATAAAATAGGAATCCTACGTTTAGAACCAATTCACCGCCATAAATACTGTTCTCTTTACTTGTCTTGCTTGCTTGCTGCTGTAACAAGTAAATTTCCCCGCTGTGGGATAAATAAAGTACATACAATACAATACAATACAATAAACAAGGGATTACTGTATACAACCACATTATGTGCAAAATTGTACAAAAATAATGGGCACAGGGACTTATTTGTTATCACAAGAGTGCTGGCTGTATCCATTCAGAACTCCATAGAGAAAGGTGGCATTTAAGGATTTCATGTTGGCTGATAACAACAACGGTTAAAATTTGCTGATGTTGGCTACACAAGAATCGATCATTAGTACGAAAACCGTGATTCTAGCCCAATAACAATAGCTACAAGTATAACTCCCCATGTGGGGGCTTAATAAAGAAGAAACACTCCTGCTCTTTCTTTGTTAATTACAATTGAGATTTAGTTCTGACGAAGGCTATCACAAGATCTCATGACATTAAAACGTGCTGATATTTTTCATTTGCAGAAAAGCTATCTTTGCGGGCAGCTGGAAGCCAACCTGACAGTGAACTATGGCATGGCTACTGTGAATAATAACAACACGTAATATGTTACATGCGCGAAGCGGGATAGGAACCGCATATTCCGTACTTTACGCATACTGTACACCTTGCAATCCAAAAGACCTCAGTGTTAACAGTGTCACTTGCTTGTTTTTTTCCATCAGAGTTTGGGTTAATACCAACCGAAACCCTAACCCTAACAGCTGTCATGGTGTTAATGTCCAAGCAGAAGCTATAGTAATTCTACATTTGATCAAAGTTACTTAAAATTTGTCAGACCAAAACAGGTTCTGACTAAGTTCTAGTTCTAGTTCTGACTAATAACAAAGTCAGATCGGTTGGTGTAGAGACATACGCATGAGCGAAGTGCTCCTGTTCTGCACGATGGTCCATCCCTCCGTGGCCTCTAGGAGGATGGGCATGACCCTGATGTTGTGGCGATAGTGGAGGCGCTGTGGAATGTCCTCCTTCCGGTGGACCGCCATGTAGGGGTTGGCATCTGCCAGCTTGTTGTACACCTCTTCCAGCTTCCCTGCAAGACACCAGCTTAATGTGATATAGATGAGGACAGCACTCATGCCACAAGAACCTTATTGATTTTCAATCATGTTGAAGGCCAAAAGTCAAAAATGCCCAATTCTAACCATTCAACACAACAAACCAAGAAATATATTGATCTTAAATGACATCCAAGATGGTAGACTTATAATCATTACAAATGGTCAATGCCTTATTGTCACACTCATGCCCCTGCAAAGATGTTTTGCTTGGTGGTGGTTAGCCTTGTCACGATAATCAGTAAATCAATTAACTGCACGATAACTAAAAACAAACCCAATCATTTTGCCAGGCTTGATATATTGACATGTGCATGTGTGTTTGATTTCCTCCCCTCTCTCTGCCCAACAGGTCATCTTATGGAGCATGAATGGAAGCTAGCTGGCTTAGCTTAGTTTAGCTGAGCATGCGAGTGTGGCTGCCTGTGTGTGTGTGTGAGACTCAGGCTGTATGCGTGTGTTTACGCCGTGTTGTCTTTTACCTGCGGTTAATGTAATTGAGTGCTTTACCATGCCCGCAGATGAGTTTTCAGTGAAATAAGGCGAGAGATGCGTTTATACTTACTTCTACTCAACCGGCTCGTGTTAACCATCGTCAAACATTCTCAACACACAATACACTTCCAGCCTTCACAATAAGAGCCCCACATCCTGTCTAATTGTGCAAACAAAATAAGGGTGTGATAAAAGATATCTTACATTCCAATTGGAATTGCATGGGTGCCTGTCTTCCTCAACCACGAGCACGGGCATTACAGTTTGTTGAGGATTTTGTGAATATGAAATCTCATTAGAAAAGTTAGCCTTGCTACATCCGCTTCTCAATTACTGGGCAAAATTGTCCAATGATGCAAGCGTCTTCATCATATACACAAGTCACTGTTGAAATAGTCCACTGCTGATGGGGACGGCATACAACTTCATGTCAAAAAATCCCAACTATACCTTTAAAAGCAGCCTTTCTAGGCAGAATAGGTGTGTCCCATTACATGCATTAATTAGCTGCCTCTTTTGACCTGTTTTTATATCTTGAGAACACACAGAAAAGAGAAAGACGTGTGTCCATGTCTCACATAAGGATTATGGATGATGAACATTCCAAAAAAAAAACAGCACTTTGCCTTTAAGTGCAATATTTGCTAAAGAGTCCATTTTACTTTAATTATGTTTGTGTAATGTGTTAAGTTTAAAAGCTCTTGACATTCCAATTCCAACGTTAAATACTCTTGAGAAACTAAAGTTTATTGAGGTTGATACGGTGCACTGGCATTATTATGCCATATATTATCACCACGATCAGGAAAAAATGCTCTTATCGTTTAGCGGCAATCATTTGTAGGACAATTATCATCGAGCAAAATTTGTTATGGTGACAGGCCTAGTGGTGGCCATGTTTTTCAACCAATCTTGCTCAAATTTTACACACGTGTTTGTCAGTCCGCTAAAGGTGTTTACCGAATTTAGCAGTGACGAAACACCCTGAAGTTAAGAGGGGGTTTCGTAGAATGCATTGAGCTGTGAGAGAAATTTCAACCCAATCCCACTTAGTGGGGTCAAGTTTTAGTCTTACCTTCTTTGGGCAGTATTCCCACCACTGGACTCTTGTCCACCCATGTGTACAGGTCTCGGCTCACATACTCGTCCAGTTCTATGATCTTGTCAGAAAAAAGTTGTGTCATGCCGTGGTCACTGGTCACGATCAGGTTGACTTTCTCGTATAGCCCCGCCTTCTTCATCTCGTTCCTAAGGAAGCCAAGTTTCTCGTCCACGTCGGCGATGACGGCATCCATGTGAGAACTCTCGGGTCCAAAGTTGTGTCCGCTCTCGTCTGGCTCCTCCCAGTACAAAACCGCAAAATCCACCACCTCCTCTTCGGGCGCCGAGAGCCACTGAATGATGTGCTCCACGCGGGTCTCGAATGGAACGGAGACATTGTACGAGAGGTAGCGTGTTGGGAACGTCCCGTGGATCTTCACGTCAGATCCGGGCCACATGGCGGCGCCGCTCCGCCCTCCAGAGTTCTGGATGGTGACCCAGAGGGGAATGGCCTGCTCCCACCACACGGGGTCATACATGCTGTCTGTGTCCATGGAAAAAGAGCGGTTGAGGACCGGGTCATACATATCGTTGCCCACGATACCATGCGTCTCGGCGTAGAGGCCCGTCACCAGGCTGTAGTGGTTGGGGAGCGTCTTGGTGATGTACACGTTCTCCACCTGCTCCACCGTCACGCCCTCCTGCATCAGAAGGTGGAAGTTCGGCGTGGGGACCCGGTCCACATAGTCCCAACGGAAGCCGTCAAAGGACACAAGGAGCAGTTTGGGACGCTCTGTCGGGTGGTGGAGGGAAAAGACAGGCGGTAGGAGGGCGCAAAGGAGGAGCAGCAGTTGGACCAGCATTGTGTGGAGAGAGGAAGCTGCGAACAACAGGAAGGAAGTCAGCGTATACACGTATTGTGGAAGCTCCACTTTTGTGTGGTTTAATTTTCACCAAAGATTTCCACCAACATTCTGCCTCAGTTTTCGTACAATACCGCAAGTAAAACTAGTCCGTGTGCCCAATACTCCATCGAGTCCGCAAACAAAGCACCATACGCGTTGTTCCAAGTTTCATCCATTCTGCATTTATAATGAGTTCACATGTATTCCTACCCTGCGGCTGTCGGCTGTGGCATTCGCCTCAGAAGCCATCGCTTCTGTGCCTTCATTCATATTAGCGTATGCTGCCTCACGAAGTTAACTGCTTTGTATCCACTCACCAGTAGCCCCGCCTCCACAAAGAGGCCGAATGAGATCGAGGGCTCACTCTCTCTGTTCATTCCACTACAGAACCAATGCACACGGACAGACGCAGCGTGAACCCTTTTGTCATCCAGCCTGTGTGGCGCAGAGAGACGAGCAACACTCGCATACATGCACATGTCAATTTATCGAGGCCGGCAAAATTATCAACTTTTTTTTTTTTAATCGTTCGATTAATCGATTTATCGATTGTCATGACAGGCTTAGTTATATCCCAATCTTCCTGCCTTGGGCATGCAAACCATGCTTACCAAATTGATTGCAATTTGTCAAAGTTTCGCTACTAATGTTAGCTATCATTGAATTTATAACGTTTGGTCACAACAGTGACTGCAAATTACAAAAAAAATAACCAAGGATTTTGATCTACCTCGAGGAATCGCTCATTTTACCAACGCAGTTACGTCATCCACGCAGAGGACAAAGAAGGGAGCAGATGTTTGAAGGCAGGGAAGATTGAAGAGGCAAGAGAAAGCGACAAGGCAACGAAAGAGAAGGAAAACATGTAAAAAAGAGACAGAAAATGTGGCTAAACAGCAATCTAAACAGAAGTCTATCCTTGTAATGCGGCACATACAGTACATAGCACAACAGCACATCCTATATGTTGCATCGTCTCCTCCCCAATGGAGCGGAAGATCTGAGAAATGGTTAAATGAATGTAGCGCAAATCAGTGAGATTAAGGTTAATGTACCAACGTGTGGAGGGCTAACCTTCTCTTTATTATGACTACTGTCGAATGCGCGTCAGTTTATTACGATGGTAACGTGACATCATACAGGGTTTATTTCATCCGCAAAAACACAGCACTGTGACTTAACAAGATGGAAAATAAAAACACTTTAGCTCACTCATCGGTAGCTGTTCATTTCTAGCAGACAATACTGTGTGACGGAACAAGGAAGTGCGTGTCTCACTCACTTATTTGAGGGTAATGTGTTCCACTACAGATGATGTCTTTATTTTTGTTTGAACACAAAAAAACTCAATACCTGATAAAGAATATTTGTATTATTTCTAGTCAGCCTAAGTTTAGGATTTATAAATGCACAGCCATCAACATCAGGTAATATGTCATTTCGTCTTAATAATGTCATTATTATCTCTCTCCTTTCCCAGCAAACGGTTACAGTCTGGGATGGATAAACTCATCTACAAAAGCACCGTCATGTACGTAGACCATCAGACCCAAGAAAATACACTTTGTTCCTATGCACATGTGAATTTAACAAATAAAATGCTAAAAAACTAAACCACTTGGTCGTTCATTATTTAGTGAAATGTTTTACTTTCGCTTGGGTATTTGGAATTGCTGTTTAACAAAGCAAAAATATGGATTTTCCGATTACTCGACTCATCGAAAAAATGTTCAGTCGAATACTAGATTAGTAAAATATTCAATAGTTGCAGCCCTACTGCAAATGCTTCTCCCGAACTGCTTTTGTGTTATGTGCTATGGACGTGAATACCACACACATTTTAGGCAGTTTAATGTGTAACTGTGAAAAATATAGACATTTTTTGGTACAATCTGTTCTTTTAAACCACTACTGGTCACCAGTGGTGGTGTCTCATCTTGATCTGGTGAGCAGCTTTAATAGTGGTTAACTTATTTTTACAGTAAATTTGAGATACAGTTCTGCGCGTCACTTTACGCCTTTGTTGTAAAGACCAAGTGCTTTATTGGTTTACAGCGGTTAACTTATTTTAAGAATAAATCAGACAATCAATATAGAACCACAAACACTGACTATTTTAACCCTGATTCACAAACTTTGAAAGACAATCTTTAACTACCTGCAGCCTGCCTTTTACCCTCAGGTGTTTTTAGCTTCAACTATGCACCTTGGCACCATTGCACTTCCCTGCTGCACACACACTGCAGTAGTTAGCTTGGTTCTCACACAGTCACAGATATTGATCCTAAAAGGGACTCCATTTTATCAAAAGTGTGATTAAAGCAGCCTCCATTATGTGACTACCAGGAAGTCATCGATGGAGGTGACGTCATCGAGCAATGGTGGGGGTGATATAATGACAACAAATGCGTCAACGCAAAGAGCACACATACATCAATGACTCGGTCGTGACAACCTTTGTACATTTGTGCGCCGTCTGCAAGCAAGCGAGCAAGCAGTGCGTGAAACGGAGAAAACGCTCCAGGCTTCGTGCAAGCAAAAACACACAACTCGCCGAGCTTACCTTTGCTATCTGATCCCGCACTGGGCTGGACTGTGTGTCTGCGCACTGAGATAAACAGCCTCAACTCTGGTGACAGCCGGAAGGAAGTCCCGCCTTTCAGCTGCCTTCACGTATTGTCTCTTTATTTGTTTGCTTGTCTGTTTGCGCTGATCGCAGAGCAGACGGCAGCGAGATGGCAGCAACAATGTAGCCAAGAAGCAACCCCTGCAAGTCACTTGATGCATGCTTGAATGAGTATGCATCCTCGAATGCACCGTGATGGACAATGACGTCATAAAGGATCAGGCGCGAGAGGAGGTTAAAAATAGATAATGGTAAAAATAGACATCTGTGCTGGCAATCAAGTTTATTTTTACCCCTAAGGTGAGAACCGTGCATGTTGAAATAATAAGGTCCACGTTGAAAAAGAAACATCATAAAGTTATACCCTGTAAATTCAAATTGAAGAGCTTAATTCAACACGAGTGCATAGCTTGGTGTGTTTTACATGGCGAAAGCACTCCGCTGCACTACCGTGAGTGTCCGCAGGGTGTCACTCACGTCCTGTCTGAGTGTGTCTAGGGGGTCACCAACCTTTTTGAAACCGAAAGCTACTTCTTCATAAGGGCTACCAGTTTGACACACACTTCTGATAGAGCCAATTTGCTCAATTTACCTTTAACTATATGATATTATTAATAATTAATGATATTCATCTATGGGAAGGCACTGATCATGTTAATGATTTCTCACAACAATTTAATAAGAAAAGAAACATAAATATCAATATGCAACACTTTATTTCTATATTTTCACTAAGTGCGAGTGTTTTTCAAATTGAATATTTTCAAATGATCACTTCTACAACACTTGTAGAAATCAGGAAATGTCCCATTTTCACTAGCCACTAACATTTTTTCCACAAATCATGAACTACTTTGCACATTGTTTGTACAAATAATACATCATGTGAAACACGGCCGACACTCTTCTTACCATTGCAGTTGAACACCCGAGAGAGTGGAGATTACATCGGTTCCGTATTTCTTGTCTTCAAGTACAGTTTTAGCAATTAGCATCATTGCTTCTTTGACAACCTCCCCGTTTGAAAAGGCCTTCTTTTTCTTAATCAAGAGTTGCGTAGCTCTAAATGAGCGTTCTGTTGCTTTTTGAGAGTTTTTAACCGGTCACGTGAAAAAAGATTACTGTTCGCACAAAGTTGCCTTTATCTCGCGAGCTCTTTCCGCTCGTAGTGCGCTGCTGCCCTGTGGGTGGTTAGCATGGTAGCTTGTGTGACACGTTGTGAGATGTCTCTCCACATTGTGTCGTGCAAAATAAAACCTCTACCTCCCATTCATTGTGAAAATTATATGTTTTCTTTCTTTTTTCTGCCATCTTTTTGAGGGTCAATCATCTCCTCATTTTTGCCGCGCTCGCTATCGTGATTCCACCATGTTTGTATGTGTTAGGGAGCTAGCACGTATGCGGGAGTTTGTGGACCCCAGAGTAGAGACAAACAGTATGGTGACAAAAAGGTATTTAACAACAAAAAGATGCTCACAAAGGAGAAAAGTAGAATAGAACACGTCGGTGACAAAAGGTCACCAGGAAGCTAATAAAGTACAACCAAAATTACCATGTAGCAAATAAGAGAAAATACTAAAAAGGATCCTGGATAAAAACAAAATATCATCCACATGCCACAGCATCTCAATAGGGTTCAGGTCAGGACTTGGACTAGGCCACTCCAAAGTCTTCATTTTGTTTTTCTTCAGCCATTCAGAGGTGGACTTGCTGGTGTTTTTTGGATCATTGTCCTGCTGCAGAACCCAAGTTGGTTTCAGCTTGAGGTCACCAACAGATGGCAACATTCTCCTTCAGGATTTTTTGGTAGACAGCAGAATTCATGGTTCCATTTATCATAGCAAGTCTTCCAGATCCTGAAGGAGCAAAACATCCCCAGACCATCACACTACCACCACCAGATTTTACTTTTGGTATGATGTTCTTTTTCTGAAATGTGGCATTACTTTTATGCCAGATGGAACGGGACACACACCTTCCAAAAAGGCCAACTTTTGTCTCTTCTGACCAAAGGTCTTGGGGATCATCAAAATGTTTTCTGGCAAAATTGAGAGGAGCCGTAATGTTCTTTTTGTTCAGCAGTGGTTTTGGTCTTGGAACTCTGCCATGCAGGCCGTTTCTGCCCAGTGTCTTTCTTATGGTGGAGTCATGAACACTGACCTTAACTGAAGCAAGTGAGGCCTGCAGTTCTTTGGATGTTGTTGTGGGGTCTTTTGCGACCTTTTAGATAAGTCGTCGCTGATCTAGGGATCATTTTCTTTTGCCGGCCACTCCTGGGAAGGTTCACCACTGTTCCATGTTTTCCCATTTGTGGATAATGGCTCTCACTGTGATAAACCACAGTTAAGTTGTGTTTTAGCAGGGGGGCAAATCACTTTTTCACGCAGGTTTTGTCATGTAGGTTTGGATTTTTTTTCTCCCTTAATAATAAAATGTTTCATTTAAAAAGTCAGTTTTAGTCATAGACTAAAATGATGATTTGAAAACATTTAAGTGTGACAAACATGCAAAAAAATATGAAATCATGAAGAGGCCAAACACTTTTTCACACCACTGTCGTTATTGCACAGCATATATGTAGTTTATATACAGAGTTAGCGCCTGTCCCAATTCTACCCCTTACACCTTATCTTAACTCGTACCCCTGGGTTTTGTACGTTCATATTTATTTTTATTCAGCACACAGTATGGTGGTCAGGAAGTGAGCTAAATAAAAGATGTAAACAAAATGGCCACATTATCAAACCTTATTCAACTTTTGGAATATAACCTTGTCCCAGCTATTTTATTTTTTTTACCATTATTCTATATTTGTTTTCAGCACACTATTACTATACTACTATTACTATTATGATTGTATTTACAAAGAGTTAATAGTTGTAGCCCATCAGTCATGCACGTGTGTCATTCCTGCAGGAGACGCTGAGCCAACTGAAGTCAGCCCTCTGCTACACCACACAGCCTCCAGTACCATTCAAAAGCTACAATCCCAGTATGGAAAAGTCAAATGCAACAAAATGGCATTCTGGACTTTCTTGCAAAACAATGTGAGGGAGAACATCAACGACAGGAGGAGAGCGAGGCCAAAACAGGGAGGTTTTTAAACCTTGAAATGATGCTTGATAAGGTTTATACATTTGTTGGTGTTCATAAAGTTTGTTAAATTGTTATTTCTATTTCATATACTTTATATATATATATATATTTGATACATTTTCTATTTTTTATAAATGTTATGGTGCCGCTTGTAAGCTGTTGTTTATTAAAGTGGTTTGTTGTTTTGCAATGAATGTAACAGTTTGTAAAAAAGTGTTGTGACGTAGGCTATGTAACACTGAAATAATGTAGAAATGTATGCACCTTACTTTATGCTAGGAAACATTTGTTGTCAACAATTGAATTATCTCATCTGCTTATGTCACAGCCAGCAAGCGGTGAAGGGTGATGATGCACGGCAATCAAGTGGTGTCCCATTTTTTAGTGGCTTCTTTTAAGGGGTTTTAAGGGGTAAGACGAAGGAGAAGGGCCAAGGCAGGGGTAGAGAACCTATGGCTGGGGAGCCATATGTGGCTCTTTTGATGATTGCATCTGGCTCTCAGACATTTAACACAATCAAATTTATTTATTTATTTATTTTACGCTGACATTTTAAAGTAAAACATCACAGAAATCACAGTGTTAACAACAGCGTTCAAAGTATAAAACTTTCTTATGCATTTTAATCCATCCATCCTTTTTCAACCACGATGCGGTTACTGATTATTAGTGGATAACGCCGTAGCCCACCCGGATCATTGAGAGAGTAAACTTCTGCAGAGCAAAGCCTTTTGACGAAGAAGATGGTGAAAAGAAAGAAAGATACGGCATACGGTGCAAAACCATGCAGCACCAGAAGGCGCTTCACTGAGCTTCAGTATAACAATGTTATTAAAGAGAATAACTACATTTTGAAATTGTTGGTCTTGCTTGAAAATGCACACATTTAGTTGTATTAAATGTTAAAAAAATATGATAGGTCTCTCAGGGAAATAGAGTTTAAAATATGTGGCTTTCATGGCTCTCTTAGCCAAAAGGTTCACGACCCCTGGGCTAGTGGTAGAATTGCGATTCAGCCTTACTGCGTGAAAACCTAGTGGTTATTTATTTAAATAACTATTTATAGTTTACTGTTATTATCATTATTTATTCACTTAGTTCCAGGAGTTGTATTTTGAGGTTAGGGTATTTATATTGTTTTTCAGATTTTTTTGTATTTATTTGTCATTTGTTAGCCACGTGAACGTGCCATGTTGCTTTACAAATCTGTAAAACTGTGCCATTCACTTCCTTTTGTAAGCGTATGTAAATCACCGATGGAGGCGGGGCGCCATTTCAAATCTTGCCTTGGATGACATATTTGGTTGGGCCGGCCACTAAAAGACGGCCACTCTCTGGTAAAAGATAGAAGAGAGAGGCAATGGTGTGGATTCTACGTCTTTCTTACATGTGTGCTCCTCATTGTTGCTGTGCATTTAGCTGACTGTGTGTTTTTGTGCACGTGTACCCTTCCGGGTGCATTCACATCCGTGCACACATGAGGAGGATTCCTTTTTTGGTTTGTTTGTTTGGGCTATTGTGGGTTTTTTTGTGCTCTCTCACTCCCTTTTGCTCATGTGATGTTTTACACAAAAGGCTGTGTGTCGAGTTTCAAAAGTTCTGGTTGTTGTTCTAATGAAGTGCATAGAATGGATCCCACGCCATCACAATTACTCCGTTTAATAGGAGGAAATGTTTTGAGTGTAATGTATCTTTGGGCAAATATGTTTTAAAGCTGAGCTGGTGAGCAACTTTAATACTTTTTATCGCCCTGTAAAGGCATGAAGATATCCTAGTTTGTAAAACTATAATGGCCATCTTGTCAACAACATGCTTACTGAGTGACAATATGAAAAAGCTGGAGGCCCCTCCTCGGCATAAATGAGTGATTGGCACTGT
The DNA here is from genome assembly GCF_027744805.1 of Dunckerocampus dactyliophorus. NCBI lineage: Eukaryota > Metazoa > Chordata > Actinopteri > Syngnathiformes > Syngnathidae > Dunckerocampus > Dunckerocampus dactyliophorus. The sequence goes on along the minus strand of NC_072837.1, from coordinate 17,246,778 downwards.
GGGGGCAGCATGAGAACACACATGCAGTATGTGCAATAAATAATCCATCATGTACAACCAATACTGTGCTTGTTAATAGATGTACCACGCATTGTCCACTTGGATTACACTGTAATTCGTTCATAGAAATATTCATTAATTATATTGCTTTTACTAATACTAAGACTTATACATCAGAAAATCACACAAATGGGACTGAAGCATACTATCTTTTGGATCATGTATTTGCAGTGGTGTGAAAAAGTGTTTGCCCCCTTCCTCGTTTCTTAATTTTTTGTACGTTTGTCACACAAATTTAAATATTAGTCAGTGACAACACCACTGAACGCTAAATGCAGTTTTTACAACTTTTTATTATTAAGGGAGAAAAAAAATTCCAAACCCACACGGCCCTGGTTGGGCCACCCTTTGCACAACAACGGCAATTAAGCGTTTGTGATAACTTGCAATGAGTCTCTTTGTCTATGTTCACACTGCAGGTCAATTCGGGGTTTTTTGCGCATGTGTGACCTGTATCTGAATTTTTCATGTCAGTGTGAACAGTACAGTTCTGATTTTTTCAAATGCGACTCAGGCCTCATTCGCACGTGGATATAAATCCGATACGTGTGCGATGCCACTGCAGTATGAACGGTCAGGTCGCATATATCCGACCTATACGTCATCAAAAGGCGTGTATTGCCGTGCTTGAAACTTTAAACGGTACTCACTGATGTAGGCAGTCTTGGAAAGGCGTGGTTTATCAGGTAGGATGTAGGCCAAAGTTCTTGTCATCCAAAAATTATTTTTCAAAGGTGTCAGTGAGGCAGCTCTCGTCAACGTCTCACCACTCCTGCCTCAGACATCCACCCACAGCCGCCTTGGAACAGACGTGGCAGCAAGTTGTTTACGGACGGCCATAGGCAAAATTCTTGCCCGCTTTCCTCTTCATCTCCTACACGGAATCATTTGGTTGAGAAAATATTGACTCCCGTTGCACAAAATCCTTGAAATTGCCACAAACACGTTAAGGAGAGCACGCTAGTAATGTGCGGATCGATAATGAAATATTGATACTTCGATTGATTCTGAAATCAAAATACTTTTGATACTTCAGATATATGATTTTGTCCTTTGTTTTTTCTGATATTGTATATTAGCTTGGCTGTATTGAAAATCCCCCCACTACCTCAGTATACTTCAGGGTTTTAAATAAATCAATCAATTACTATGATGTCTTGAATTCTTTATGCTATAATTTGAAATACTGTACGCTACTTTTTAACATTTTCCAGGCACATTAGGAGAATTAGCACATCGTTTCAGATCGGTATCGCCAATACCAGCCTAAACTTGACCCAGTATCGGATGGGAAATTAATTAAATGGTATCGCACATCACTAGTGCACACACTGCAGCAATCTTTACTTCCATAAACACACGGATATGCGAGCGATATTGTGCTTTTTTGCATGCACGTCACTTTCCAGTCGCTTTGCGTTCACAGTAACAAGTTGCATTTGTTTGGTAATGTGAACGAGCACATAAAAAATCGGATTTAAACATCCATCCATCCATCCATTTTTATCTTCTTATCTGGGTGCGGGTCACGGGGGCAACAGTTTCAGTATGGAAGTCCAGACAGGTCTGCCCTGGGGCCTTCTCCCGGCTGGGCATACAGTACCTCGCCAGCGAGACGCACTGGAGGCATCAGGACTAGATGCCTGAGCCACCTCAACTAAGTTCCTCTCCATGTGAAGGAGCAGCAGCTCGACTCTGAGCCCCTCCTGGATGGCCAAGCGCCTCACCCTATCTCTTAGGGTGAGTCCAGCCACCCTACGGAGGAAACTCATTTCTGCCGCTTGTATCCAGGATCTCCTTGACCATAGATGATGGTGGGAACATAGATTGAAAGGTAAACTGAGAGCTTTGCCTTCCGGCTCAGCTCTCTCTTCACCACGACGGTCCGGTAGAGCGACCACATTACTGCAGACGGTGCACCAATTCGCCTGTCAACCTCACGCTCCAACCTTCCCTCACTCGTGAACAAGATCCCGAGATACTTGAACTCCTCCACCCGGGGCAAGACCTCACTCCCAACCCGGAGGATGCAATCCACCCTTTTCCGACAGAGAACCATGGCCTCAGATATGGAGGTGCTGAGTCTCATCCCTGAAGCTTCACACTCAGCTGCAAACCACCCAGTAAACACTGAAGGTCACAGCCCGGATTTAAACAAAAAAAAAATTGGGCATCACACCCTGCAGTGTGAACATAGCCTTACAGCGCTGTGGAGGAATTTTGGCCCACTCATTTTTTCAAAATTGTTGCAATTTCCAGAATGAAGCACCTTTCGAAGGTCATGCCACAGCATCTCTATAGGATTCAGGTCAGGACTTTGACGAGGCCACTCCAAAGTCCTCATTTTGTTTTTCTTCAGCCATTACTGGTGTGTTATGGATCATTGTCCTCCTGCAGAACCCAAGTTGGTTTCAGCTTGAGGTCACCAACAGATGGCCGGACATTCTCCTTCAGGATTTTTTGCTCGACAGCAGAATTCATGGTTCCATTTCTCACAGCAAGTCTTACAGGTCCTGGAGTAGCGAAACGGCACCAGATTTTACTGTTGCTATGATGTTCTTCTTCTGAAGTGCGGCGTTACTCTCAGTAACGGGACACACACCTGCCACAAAGTTCAACTTTTGTCTCGTCAGACCACAGAGTATTTTCCCAAAGGTCTTGGGGATCATCAAAGTGTTTTCTGGCAAAATTGAGACGAGCCTTAATGTTCTTTTTCTCCACCAATGGTTTTGGTCTTGGAACTCTGCCATGCAGGCCGTTTTCACCCAGTGTCTTTCTTATGGTGGAGTCATGAACACTGACCTTAATTGAGACAAGTGAGGCCTGCAGTTTTTTGGATGTTGTGGTGGGGTCTTTTGTGATCTATTACATGAGTCGTTGCTGCGCTCCTGGGGTCATTTTAGTTAGCCGGCCACTCTTGAAAAGGTTCACCACTGTTCCATTTGTGGATAATGGCTCTCACTGTGGTTGGTTGGAGTCCCAAAGCTTTAGAAATGGCGTTATAACCTTTTCCAAACTGATAGATCTCAATTAATCTCAGTTATGTTTTAACAAGGGGGGGGCAATCACTTTTTCACACAGGGCCATGTAGGTTTGGATTTCTCCCTTAATAACAAAATGTTTAATTTAAAAACTGTATTTTGCGTTCAGTTGTGTTGTCATTGACTAATATTTAAATTTGATGATCTGAAACATTTAAGTGTGACAAAAAAATAAGGAATCAGGAAAGGGGGCAAACACTAGCAAAAGGTTTGACATCTTTGAGTTGGGCTCATGAAAGACAAAAATAAAAGTGTTGTCTTCTAACAGTCATATTTATGTTGAGTTTATTTGAAAGGTATTAAATGAATATGTTTATCATTATGGTTGTAGTTTGTGGTCATGAAAGGCTAACTAAGCATTAGTATGTGAGTTTTAGTATTTATTTGAGTTTTAGTAAGTGAGGTTGTTACTTTACTAATTGAGGTCATGTGAATGAAGCACAAACAAATTATTGAACGTGTTTCGTGTATGTTATTGATAATATGAACAGTGAGATCAGTGGACTGGGTAGAAAATGCAGAGCACACAATGGCTGATGTTCTGGAGCTGGAGATATTCTGGCATTATGTCTCTATTTTTCTACTCCTTTTGCGTCTTTTATTTGCAACAATACAGTCCTACATTACCCAGAACCACCGAGACCCAGGCTGCTGTCATTGCTCGCTTTGCCTTGAGGATAGAGTTAGGTGGGGGCGGGGTCGACGCGAAGGCACCCAGCCAATCAGAGGCAGGCTGTCATGGATGTCAATCAAGCAGCCGTGACGCTAATATTTACATGGAGACAGTGTCGACCAATGAGGAGTCAGCACGGGAGAGGATTTGGCTAGGGCCGGCCAATAGTGTGGCGAGGCTAAGAGGGTTTTTTGAGTCGGGGGGAGTGCATCATAATGAACATCTGAGCCAAGGTGCTTTTTACATATCGATCCTCCATTGCTAGCCACTCATAATCCTCACACCGTGTGGACCTTTTTCAGAGCTCGACCTTTTATCGCTGTTTGGTCGGGGTAGTTGACGAGCAACATGCCGAAGAGGAAGGTGAGTGTCGGCTGCTCATTTTTGCACGATTGGAGCTGCTGACAAAAAAAAAACAAGCGGTACGCGTCCAGATAAGTGAGGTGGAAGTTTCGAGACGCGTCTTTTTGCATTTGAACTCCTCTCTACCTTCGTGTTTTTCATTCTCATGTCACCGTGTTTTTGGGGGTTTTTTGGTGCTGTTTTTCGTGGACAGTGCACAATGTCACGAGGACATGACTTACGGGTAAATGCCTAAAATGTGATGATGGAGGACACGTGACCACTCAGAACGTTATTATAATGATTAAAAAAAATACATAACGGAAGGTTCAGGAGCCATTCGATGTGATGCAATAGGCCGAGCCGTCTTTGGACCACCTGGATGCTACCATTGTGTGTGCGTGTGTGTGTGTGTGTGTGTGTCTGTGTGCGTGCGTGCGCGCGCGTGTGTTAGGACACACAATTTTGGGGTGGGGGGGGTTGAAAATTAGGGATGATTTGATCCATAGTGCTTAATACCCATGGTGCTATTGATACTTGTGATTGTTAAACATACACAGGTTCATGCCAATATCTATAGAAGAAATAAAATGTCTGCTGAATATGCAATGATAAAGTAAGGAACTTTGCTTCTGATTGTTAAATGCTGAGAAAAACATAAATAGGTAAGTAGTTAATGTGTCACTATAGCTGCCAGGCACAATGCATGGGGCACAATCCTACCTGCCCCAAATGCTGTGATCATTGAAGTGAAATGCAGTGCTTGTCCTACTGTAAATGCCGTAATTGTAAAGCGTTTAATTAGCTAAACCGCAAAGTGACGACAGAGAGAGGCTGTTATTCCTGAAATGGGAAAATGATGATATAGTATTAAGATGACACAATGATTTGGAGTGCATGACAAAGTGGAAAGAAAAAGGTATCTCTCTTTGATGGTTAGTTTTGAACAAGTATATTGTACGCAGCAGCAAGAGAACTAATGTTGTAACAGCGCTAAGTAAACAACTGTACGGCAGGTGTAACATGCATGACTTTCACACCAACAGCCGAGTTAGATAAATCTGCGTGGTAATTGGAGCATTTAGCCCCCCAACACATATCAGTTACTGTATATTGGAGGATGTAGTGATTGTTTTGTGTTTGTAGCAGTACTTGGGAAAAATAGTTTTCTTTTATGACTGTATTACACTTTTACAGTGCTCACTTTGACAGGGCCTGCACAGTGTGAAGGAAAGTAAAGCAGGCGGGTCACGCTCGCTACAGGCTGCATACTGCAATAGTACGAGCCACAGGTGGTCGTATATCCGAAATCATCCGATACTGATTGGTGGACGATCGATCGGAGAATCCCTAATGAGCACTTTAAGTGTAAAGTACCGTCTTGTGCAAAAGAATGGATGTGAAAACGCAGAAGATGTCTGGTTGGTTGCATTGTGGTTGTCTACCACCGTGCAGGTTTAGTGTTTACTTACATGCTTTTTCTCTCATATTGTTGACTATCTACAAGATGTTTGGTCTTTAGCCTCGCTGTCTTAACCTTCTCTCCATCCATTCTTGTGTCTCCTACAGTCTCCTGAGAGCCCTGAAGGCAAGGAGGGAACCAAGGTCACAAAACAAGAGGTAAACCTTGCCGTGTATGTGGGTCTTTGTGTGTGTTTGATGTGTGCAGTGCTGGCAAGGTATATGTCAGTGTGCTTGATTTGGAATAACTTGCAGTCAGCGAGCAGAACAGCTGAAGATAAGACTGCTGTGGCACAACTGATGTGTCTCCTCTCATTCTTTCTGTCACTGTCTCTCTCTTTTTCTCACAATGATCACCTTTTGCTCCGGTAGCCCACCAGAAAGTCGGAGAGATTGTCATCGGTAAGTTTGGTCCCCCTCACCCTCACTGTCTTCACCTCTATCCTCTCCTTCCTCCCAGTTACACATGCTTGGTGTCCAGTCCTCCAGGTTACCCAAGACGTCAACAATTGTCTGTTATCGTCGTCTTTTCTTTGTTGTTTTTTGTCCACTCATGGTCCAAGTTGGTGTAAGCAACACTTTGTGGATACGGAAGGCTGCATGATTGAGTGCTTTAGGTCGGCAACACTTGCAAGAGCATCAATTAATGAATCAAAGGTTGAACAAGAGCCCTGAATCTTAATTCTACATTTAACAGGACATTTTGGACAATTATGTGCATCCAACTTTGTGGGAACAGTTTAGAGAAGAACACTAGTGCACAAAGCCACATCCATAAAGGCATGCTTGTGGGATTTTGGTGTGGAAAAAGCCCATTGACACAAAGATACCCAATCTCAGGACCAGCTTCATTGACCTCACACTGACCTCACATATCTCACGTCCAGCATCAGTGACCTCACATATGGACGCACTCCAGGATCCCCTTGATAGTCTTCCTAAAGGACCAGAAGCTGTTCTCCAGGATCTTGTTGAAAGTCTTCCTAAAGGAGTGGAACCTGTTCTTGCTGCACAGATAGTGGACATTTGAGCTTTGCAGTCCAAGATCATGCAACTTCACCACACTTTGTTTCTTTGCATGTGGAATTCTTTGCATGGTGTTTGTGCCCGTGTTCTGTTATGTACTGTTGCATGTTCCTTGGTGTGACGCACGCTGTCACCTCTGGTAGCCCTTGATTATACCTTTTTAAAAGCATGAAAAGACCTGATAAGCTGTTTCAGTGCACATGACAAAAAAGCATTCAAGTCATTATTACTTTAACTATAAAAATGTTGGTCATATTGGAAGGTTGAATTCATTTCTGGACAATCTTTTCATCAAGTACGACTGAAGGGACTTGCTGAAAAGAAACGATCCCAACAAGGTGGCTCAGTCTAACAGGGTTCTGTTGATTCTGCAGAAACCTGCGGCACCAAAGCCCGAGGCCAAACCGAAGAAGGTCATCATCAAGGTAAATACATACACTCAACAAAAATACAAACACTCTTCTTTTTCATTGGCTGAACTCAAAGATGTAAAACTTTTTTCATTGTACACAAAAGGCTTATTTCTCTTAAATATTGTTCTGTCTAAACCTGTGTAAGTGAGCCCTCATAACTCCTAATTCATCCACCACAAAAGTGTGGCATACCAACATGCTGATTAGTCAACATTATTGCACAGGCGTGCCTTAGGTTGGCTACAATAAAAGGCCACTCCAGATTTGTAGATTTATTTATTTACGAAAGACGGGGACAGTGCATATTAATCAAAATTTTCATGTAAATATTAGGGTTGTGAAATGATTAAAAATTTTAATCAAATTAATCACAGTTTTCCACTTAATTAACCATGATTAATCACCAATTGCAACTAGGTGTGCCTGTCACGACAACAAATTTTGCTGGGCGATAATTGTCCCACAAATTATTGTCGATATTCGATATTATTTACAACATTTTTTGAGACCATTTTTCATTAATTATATTGCATAATGCGAGTACATCGTATCAAAAGCAATACACTTTCACAAGAGTATTTAACATTGTAATTGGAATGTCAAGAGATTTTTTAAACAAACAACATAATAAATTAAAAAAAACCCATTGAAATCATAACCAAAAACCATAAAAAAATAGACCCTGTTTCTGTTATGAAAAAAAAACACTCCAATAAAAACACACACACACACAGTTGTGTAGTGTGTTGTTAAAATAATGTAGGGGGTCATACTGTATTTAAGCTTGGCCACATATTTGTGCTGGTGGAGTAAAATGCAATGTTTCTGATGTCCTTTAACACGTCTTCTTTCACTGGGTTATACACTTCAGGAATTGCTGTTTGTGACATGTGCATGCACGTTCTCCCAGGCAATTTCTACTGTCTGTCAAACATTTCAGAATTGAAAGCACGCACAACAATAAATACAATGGAGTATCAAGTCGCTGTAAACAAAATTGTACTTCACTAAATAATGAACATTGGTTGTTATTCCTTAACAGGTAAACAAAAAACTGCAGACTAGCCACAGGCCATATGCAAATCTGTAGCCACTTAATTTGACAGACTGCGAAGAAGGATGTAGCATGTTGACATTGTGTGGTTTAATGCAGGATCTGTCTGTAACAATGTTGCCAGCTGTACTAAACATTCTGTCAGAGCTGGTGCTTGTTGCACAAGGAATTGCTGTTTGTGACATGTGCATTTACGTTCTCCCAGTCAATTCCTACTGTCTGTCAAACATTTGTAACATTTGTAACAATGTTGTAAGCGCGCACTGTGAGGGCGCACCATTTTATGCTGTTTTGTTTGGATTTGTTTTGCCATCCAACAGCCAGTAAGCCTTGGCTGTTGGGACGAAGGCTCTGCTGCACCCCCAGCGGTAGTTTTTTTTTTTTTACAGTTGGGAAAACTGAAACGGATGGTTGCGTTTCAGGTGTGCATACAAGTTGGTCGTATTGCCCTTCTTCCTCGTCCCTACTTTCGAACAAATGCGACATATCAGTTTGTCGGTGTTCAAGCGCTCACCTTGTTCATTCTGTTTAAATCGAAATATTCCCACACTAGGGCTGTGGCATACGCCTGAGAAACCATTGCTTTTGTGCCTTCATTCGTGTTAGCGTATGCTCGCTCATGAGGCTAACTTGCTGCTAGCACTCTGTATCCACTCACTCGTAGCCCCGCCGCCTACTGGGACAAAGACGCTATTTGTCTGAGAGGAGGGTTCACTCTCTCGGTTCATTCCACTGCAGCACCAACGCACACAGACAGATGCAGAGTGAACCCTCATGTCATCCAGCCTGTGTGGTAAAGGAGACAAGGAAAACAACCACGCATGCACGCACATGTCAATTTATCGAGGCCGGCAAAATGATCAACTTTATTTTTTTTTAATCGTTCGATTAATTGATTTATCAGGCCTATTTGACAGGCTTATGTGTGAAATGCCCATTTTTACTGTAAAAAAATGGGCAATTTACAAAAAGGTAAATGATCAAATAGATAAATGACAGGACAGAATTACAGTATATACAGTCATGTAAAAAAATATTGGACCACCCTTGCTTCTTCAGTTTCTCGTTCATTTTAATGCCTGATACAACTAAAGGTACCTTTTGATTGGACAAATATAACAATGACAACAAAAATAGCTCATAAGATGTTACATATTTTGGCAGTACAATGCTATAACTATTCATGTAAGAACTTAAGTGATTTGGGTTATTATCAAGAAAAGCATGGAAGTTGCTGGATATCAGCTCTTAAAGTCAACTCTTATGAGCTATATTTGTTATCATCATTATATTTGTCCAAACAAGTAAAAATTTAACTCGAGAGAAAAGAATGTATTTGCCTAACACTAGTCTCCTTAACAGTAGCACAACATTTGACACTTTAACCGTGTTATTATGAGCTATGAAGAGTTGCGTTCAAAGACACGGAATTTAAGTTGAATTCACAGGTTTTGAGTATGGATGTATTTTCTGGGACTTCCAAGCATACTTAAATGCATCAAATTGTACTTCCACAGTAAGAGTTCTTAGCCGAATGCCACAGCCCCAGTGTGGAGGTGCAGTAGAGCCTTCGTCCCGACAGTCAACGCTTACTGAGGCGTTTGGTCGGCAAAGTAAATATAAAACGAAACAGCGCAAAATGGTGCACGCTCACAGACAGTGTCGCTCTCTTCATTGCAAAACAAACTGCAACCTTTCAATACGGTTGAAAAGCCAACATTTGTGAAATGACGGACGGTAGGAATTCCCTGGGAGAACGTACATGTGCATGTCACAAACAGAAATTCCTGAACCGTATAACCGAAGGACATAAACACTGCATTTTACTCCGCCACCACAGATTTGTGGTCCAGCTCAAATATGACCACCTATGTTAGTTTCACAATACACTACACAACTGCATGTGTATGTGTGTGGTTTTTATTGGAGTGTTTTTTTTCTTAACAGGGACAGGCTCTATTTTTTAATGCTTTGGGTTATGATTGTGATTTTTATTTTGCGTGCGATTTTTGCTAAAAGAGACTGAGTCCATTTTATTTTCATTTGAGTTTTTTTTTTCTTTTTTGAATTTATTTTAAAGCTATTGCATTCAATAATATTTGACTTTTGATAACTTTGTTGCGAGGGCCTGCTCAACGAAGTACTGGAATTGGGAACCATGTATGTACTGTACATTCAATGACACTCACAGTACAACACCAAAGATGGCAGGAAGTGGATCTGGATATCAACAGGAAAAAAAGCAAGAACTTGTTTTGGGGTTTTTTTGTTAAAAAAAAATAGTAATGATAATAGTGACGATAGTAGTAGTAATGATAATAATAATAATTAGCGATGTCCGATAATATCAGCCCACCGATATTTTACCGATATTGGCGTGAAAATGTAAGATTGGTGTCGTTTTTTTCCCCTTAAATGAAAGCCGATATAGCCCTTGAATGCCAAAGTCGCCAAACATTGCTGAATTTGCTGCCTCATGTAGTTAATACTTTACACCTGGAGACGGCGGACATCTGTAACTTCCAATCTTAGCAGCATTTGTGGCCGTTTCTATGCAAAGTTTAGGAGTTTATTGACTTTGAGCCCCGTGTACCTTCAGCTGCTGCAGCAGCGAGTCTGCTCGACAAAGTCCACACGCAGCACATACCTGTACTTGCCATGCCCAATCGAATCGCAAGTATTTCTCTGATGTTTGCTTACAAGAGTTGTAGAATGTTGTTTACAGTCGCTCGAGAAGTTAATTGCTGAAGCTAATAGCTTCACAGCAAATATGTGTTAGATAGATAGATAGATAGATAGATAGATAGATAGATAGATAGATAGATAGATAGATAGACAGACATCCCTAATAATAATAATTATATTATCTGCTTTGGTTGTATGGAAGCATAAATAAGCAGTGAATTAGTGTACAGTATGTTGAATACAGGAAGTGAACATATGCATTGTATTAGCAATTGATGTGATGTGGTGAATTGCAACATGACGCATTCAATGTAAACTGTATGCATGTTCGAAATAGGGTAAACCTTAACTAACCATAAGCGAGATCAATGCAATATTAATAATTAGGCCAATGTTAGCAGACGTATATGTCACAGCAGTACTCAGCCCGCTGGTCTTACATTACAATATTTGCTGGAGGAAATATGCACTCTGAGGCATCAATCGACTGGAAGAAAACACGTCTTTATAATAACAAGGAAAAAATTGTAAAAGAAAACAATTAAAAAGGTCAACACAAAACACATCAACACGAAAGCAAGCAAGTGGATTTTAGGTTCTATTGAGCTGAATCTTGAGCACAAAGCCCGGGTTGGTTGAGCCACTTTCACAGAATACCCCCAGTCTGGTCTGGCTAAATAACAGGACAGCTATTGTTTTTGATCTAGATGTACTCCAACTGAGCTTTCTCATTCAAAGTAAAGTAAAGAAAAGAGTGACGTAAAGTCAAGCAAACACAATCAAGTAAGTCTAGTGGAATGATTGTTGTTGAGAAAAAGTGCATGTAAGCATTTAAAAGTGGTCTAATGACAGTTTTATTGTACGGGCTAGCTACGTTCATGTTTTATGCGTGCCACAACCCGTTTACACAGCACATTTTGCATTAACGTCCACTATGAATTAAGTGAGATCCAAACTCTTTGATTGACAAATAGGTCATTCTGTAGAAAGGGCTACCTAAAGCAAAATTCAAATGTTATTTTCTAACCAATTTGCATATTTAAAAAAAATATTACTTGTTCTCTTTCAGTTTATGAAAAAAAACTTTGACATTTTGGTATATTTCATGACAGCAGGGCACTGTTTACTCAAATCTCAGTTACATCCACAATGTATTTACTTCCTCTTATTTTGGATAAATGCTTGACTTGCACTTTGTATGAGTAAATAAATAAGTTTGAAGGTTTTGGAAAATGAGCAAGTGTTTTTGTACTTTTTCTGTGCATACACATAAACAGTCATGGGAAAATTATATTGATAATGAAACAACTGATGATACAATGATACAACTTTTTCTGTGAAGTTCTTTTCACAGCTTCCCATCTTTGGTGTTGGGCAGTACAGGATGTGATGCAGTGGTGGTGTTTCTATGCCGTAGCACAGAGCTAGTGGATGGATCACGCTATAAACTCAACACTGTGTCCTTCTATGCATTGTTACCCAGCACAAGAGTAACACACTTCACCTTCCACGGAAATGTGATGTAAAACACTTGTTCCCCAAAGTGCATTGATTAGATCAGTAGAAAACCAAAACGTAACGCGTATCATGGACGCTATGCCATATTTATGATTGTGAATCAGTACGTTTACACGCATAACCGGAATATTAGCAATAACCCGGTTGCACACGGCCAATAACAACACCAACAATTGTTTTGAAAAAACGGAATGTGCTCATATTCCGTTTTTTAAAAACCTAAACATTACTCCTGGGTTACTCCTTTTCTAACCCGAATTTTGGGTCATGTACACGCCTATCGGGATATCCCGATGGAAAGGAACATTAATTTGTGTTCTGTGCGTGTTCTATCAGAAAGGAATCTTGTGTGTTTGGCAGGAAATACTTGTAAACATGGCGACGCGCAAAACCCTAGACCTTTGGAGCGAGGAAGAAACAATGCACTGTACCTTGTTAGTGTGGGGAAAGACAGGAACATTATGTCTTTTGTAGACGGTAGGAAGTACCACCATAGCGAAATCTATCAGAAGGCGAGCGAGAAGTTACGTGAAGCAGGGTTTGTACGAACGCACCTTCATGCAAAGTGTTCGTGGGGCGCTAGTGGAAACGGGTAGCATGGACATGGATGGCACAGTTCCGGCTCCATTTCCTATTTCTTTACATTCTCGTCTTCCATTAATGAAGAAAGTGTGACAGAATAGTGTGATGGGTGGTGGTGGGGGGTCAGTAGCAGCACCAAAAAAGCTCAAACAAAGGCGACTGCTACCAACCCTGGGCTGTTCATTACCGCCGTACTGCCGCTGTTGTTGCTGTGTTGGATACAGGAAGAAGAAGCCAAAATGACGCGCATTGCGTCATGACGTTCCTCGTGCGTCGAGACGTTGTCTGTGCTCTTTTTTTTTTTTGTTATTGTTTAATTTTCATTTGCATATGGGTCAGTCTCCTGAAAGGGCGTAACGTAGCAAGCAAAATTGAAAGATGTTTTCTAAGCAATTTACATAAAGTGTCACTTGAATATACAGTATATTTCATTGTAGTGAGATTACATGCTGGTTAGGTCTTGAAAGTACATGTTGTGGATGCAGCAAAATGCCTTTGGTGTAAAATGAGGTGTTGTACTTCACACACAGCTTAAATCACAGCAGCTGAAAGAGAAGTTCCACCCTGTTCTATTATTTCTTTCATCGTCTTTGTAACAAACTCGCATGTCACAAAATGGTGATGTGCGATGGTGGCCTGAAATTGACATCAGATGGTGTTTTATAACAAAACAGACACCAAGAAAATATTTAACACAGTCTCTCCTGTTTATGCATTATCTTTGCAGTATATTTTAATTTGATTTTATCTTCAAATCGCTGTAGTCTGTGTGTCATGCCCCTTAAAGTGACAGCACCCTCTGTGGTACCCAGAAGTCTTAATGATCTGTTGATCTTGCTGAGCTTTGAATGACTTCCTGAAAGGATGTGTTCTGTGCAGAAGGTGGCGGATGAAAAGGGGGTGAAGGCGAAGAAAAGCACCACCAAGGGGAAGAAGGACGGCCCGGCCCAGAATGGAGACGCCAAGACTAATGAGGTATGTGAAAATGATCTTTGAAACATCGAAAAAGGAGATTTTTAAGAAGGAGCTGTTTAATGATTATTGTGTCGATTTGTGTTTGAAAACATATATGCATACACACACACACACACACGCATGTGCACGCAGATCTTTGTGTGTCGTCCGTCTGTCAGTGTGTCTTCCACCAGAAGCACAGCGCCCTCCTTGATGTCAGTGCGAGGGCAGAGTGAGACAGTCAGAGTTAAGGGTATGGCCGAGTCTTCCTAACCCACCTTTGTGTGCGAGTGTGTTTGTGCCATACTAACTCACTGCTTCATCGATACAATCCTTGCTATCGGCTGGAATTGAGCAGCTACCGTGTTTGCAGCGCTGTAAGCATTGCCCTTTTTTCATAAGGACACTGATGAGGGCAAAGAGGATGTGTGCCATTCTCCCCTCTTTACACGTTCATTGCTCCTGTTTTACTTTTTCTATTACTATTGCGGTATTTCTCACACATTCATTTAAACTGCCACAAATGCATTCGGCGCTACCTGTTCGCCCTCATAAACACATTATGAAACACACCTGGTCTGCCAAAGATATTTTATTTATTTATATATCTGACAGGGACACTGTACAATAAATACAGTTCTAATCCAAATGTTAAGAGCAGTTGAAAAATGTCAAGAATGTACATTTTGTACTGTTGGATCTTAAGGCGGTTCAAACATTTTTATGAAAAAAATTGTAGAAAGTTCATCAATCAAAATGAAAAATCTATCATTTTAAAAAGCATTAAATTTATATACATACTGTACACTCATGATCCAAATGTTTAGAGCAGTTGAAAAGTTGCAAGAATGTACATTTAGCACTGTTGGAGGTTCTAAGTAGATATTCAAAATGCAAAAAGAAAAGAAGAAATGGGAGTGAGACAAAAAAGCAATTTATTGTGAAGAAGCATTAAAGTGAAATAGGCTGTTCATCAGCTCATCAAACTTTTAAGACCATAGCTCAAAAACATCCTGAAACCCCGCCTAAAATAGAAAAAAAATGTAGAAAAAAGGAGTGAGCAATGAGTAGCTGTACCATTCTTGTTAATGGGGTGAAAAATATGTTTGGGCATGCTTGATGCCAGTGTTTCCAGGAGGCTAGTGGGAATGTTGCTCCAGGTGGTGAAGATGGCTTCACGGAGGGCATCCACTGTCTGGAACTGATGGCCATTTTTGTAAACTTCCCTTGCCATCCATCCCCAAATGTTCTCCATTGGATTTAGATGAGGGGAACACGCAGGATGCTCCAAAAGAGTGAGCTTATTCCTCTGGAAGAAGTCCTTTGTGAAGTGCAGCGTTGTCCTGTTAAAGAAGCCAGTCATTACCACACAGACGATGGTCTTCAGTCATGAGGGATGCCCCCTGCAACATCTCCACATAGCCAGCTGCCGTTTGACGCCCCTGCACAATCTGAAGTGCCATTGTCCCATTGAAGGATCATCTCAGGTGGAATCTCCTTGTCATGCTAATAACGTTGGAAGCCATCAGGACCGTCAAGGGAGAATAAAACTTTCTTCCAAATGTCCCATGTTTGGTGCTCTGCTGCAAATTCCAAACCTTGAAGGAGACGAAGCCTTTGAAGACATTTTTTCTTCTTAAAAGCCTTCTCTGGCAGACACCGTCTGATGGTTATTGGACGGTACTCAGCACCAGTAACAACCTTCATCGAGGCCGAGGATGGTCCCTCCGGCTCATTTTTTCGGGTCTACCACTTGACTTTTGTGTTCCATGAGCCGCAGGATGTTTGAAGAAGTTTGAAATGACTGTCTTACTGCGTCCAATGGCGCGCTACGAGAGGCCTTGCTTATGCAGCTCAACAATCCCACCGTGTTCAAAGAGAGAAAGCTTTTTTGCCTTTGCCGCCAAGAGATCATGACAGTGTGAATACCTGACACTAAATCACAGTCCACATTTTTAGCAACATTTTGCCTTTTTTTGTTCATCACACTCTATTTCACTTTAATAAAAAAATCGCTTTTTTTCAGGAGCACTTTCAACATCAGACCACATCAAATGACAAAATTTAATCTTACAGGTTTTTTTACTGAATAAGACACCCCGAATTTCCATGGATAAAGGATGTGTGATATACAATATGAATTATGAACGATAACACACTGACTATTAAAGAGTATGCAAGCGTCCCTCCTATTTTTACTTCTCCGACCGTGCAGTGGATAGGTTAGGTTGTGTGTCGTATTTGTTGACTTGCGTTTGCTTGGCACCATGGCGGGGTACTTGGATCGTTGCATGTGAAAAGCTACTTAAACCATCAAAAGGTTGTCTCAGATTGACTGACTACTAGCAAGTTGTTGCCAGTTGTTGTCATGTTGCCAGCTTGTATGTTAAAAGTTAAAATTAAATACTTTGGAAGCAACTGGCGGGCCGAATTCCAACGCTTTAGCGGGCCGGATGTGTCCCCTGGGCCGTAGTTTGCCCACCTCTGTTTTAACTGAATATTCATGCGGCAACCTGGTGTTTGTGCACTCATTTGCTCTGGCAGTTCAAATCTTCGATTTCTGAACAAAAAATCTGATTAATTGAAAAAACAACCGACCGATTAATCTGTTATTAAAATAATGGTTAGTTGCAGCGCTACATTCATGCTAGTCATGCTAAAGTAATAACGTTTACGAAAGCAACACATTTAAAAATGAAATCTGTGGCTGGTTTGGAAATATTGGACTGTGGGAGCTCATGTACAGAAAAACAGTGATGTCATTCCATTGCAAAAACATTCCTTTGCTCTGTCACCTCCTATGCAGCTAACAGCCACTAGGGGGCATGTTTTCTTGCTATGATATGCTGTGATGTACCCCCCCGTGTATGTGGAGTATTTGTCGGAAGTGCAGGATGTGTAAGGTTTAACACGAGAATGTAACAAAGTGGTTGCCGTGTGTATTTTTGACTTGTGATGTTTCATTCTTGCACTTCTTCTGCCTGCAGGCAAGTGAAGCAGCTGAGGAGGCGACTGAAGAGAAGGAGTGAAGTCGACAGAGGCCACTTGTTCCCGCCTTCTGTTCCGCGGCAGCAAAAGTTTTTGTTTTTTTTCTTAACAACTATTTTTTGTACCATGCTGATTTTTGTAGACTTCTGGTAGAGATGAACGACCAGCATCCCTAAACCCCGTTCATGTCCACACCACGTTCTCACTTACGTGCTTACGTGGCAACATCTAGCGGCGCAGAATCAAAGTGTGCGTTTATTTTTTTTATTATTAGACAGCTGCAGATGTTCTTCACCCTGATGGCTAAAGTAATTTTGCTTACAACTTTTGTTGTATCTGGGAGGACGTGTGCTTTGAGAGCTCTGAGGAAAGAGGAAGATGGAGAACATGCGCAGCATTTTTACAGTTTGTGGTTTTTAGAATGGCCCTTAGCACCTTTTGTATGCGGCTATACCCCCCACCCCCCCAGCACAGTGACATAGCAATAAGCAGCAGTGCTTGTGTTAGTCACTGGGATACTCATTCAGTTGGGAGAGTATTTTCAAATAAAAGAAAAAGTTTACTTCTTGTCTTTGATTTATTTTACGGATTAAACTTCAAAAGTTTTTGTCATTCCTGTGTTTTTGATTTTTAACAAACATTTTCAAGGAGGAAAAAAAAAAGCCCTCAAAATCACACAAAACTTGACGCAAGAAAAATATTTTGACAATTCAACTTTCACAGAACTGGCAGCAGAGAGGGAAAATATGATAACCGTGGAACAGGAAATGGCACTTACTGTGACATAGCGAAGAGCGGCATTGTCCTGGCTGCTCAGTACAATATGGCTGTATCACAATAAACGGTGATGTCATTTGTGATCCAAGTTAAGGATAACCGGATGTTTTGTTTTACGCTAGCACAGTGGTTCATTTCTTTTTGCACTTGTATGACAGTTAAAATGTTCAAATGTGACTTCAAACATTGCCTGCCAAACCCGTCCGGTCCACCGCAGGGCACAGCCGGGGCTCCAACCACCAACCACTGTCACAGAATGATCGTCGAGGGCGCTAAGCATCGAGCTAAAAGCCCATGCTGTCAACCCAAAGTCAGACCTCCGTAAGGGACGTACACCAGTACACGTAACTATATGTTTGTATGTTTTACACCATATAGTAACAGTGGTTGACTTCTTTTTACACTTGTATGACAGTTACTATTGCAGCACATAAGAGGTTGAGCAGCGCCGTCGTGTTCCATCTCAGAGGTTCTACTGGACTGTTGCGTGTGTTCCAGAGTGCCTTTTGACAAGAGTTGGGCCTGCACAAAGCCAGCGCTTGTGCAGCCGTGTGTGTGTGTGTGTGTGTGTGAGGTCGCCAGGGGTCACGTGGCTGAGACAAATACAACTGCTGTGTCAGGAAGTGAAAGGTCAGCATTCACCTGATTGGCGTGCAGGGCCTCCACCCCAACTGTACCATCGCTTTGATGCACGACAAGCTGTCATTCACACGCGCAGCATGTTAGATATCTTTTTAGAATGAAGGTGAAAATAACTAAAGATGCGAGAAAAATGCATTCTTTCTGGTTGTAATTTCCAATATTATATAATAAATAGAACGGGAATGATGCTCGCCGTTTGACCCGTTTGAAACACACAAACTGCACATTTTGGAGTGGCCTTTTATTGTGGCCAACGTAAGGCACACCTGCTGTGTAATCAGTCTAATCATGCTGCCTAATCAGCATCTTGAGATGCCACACCTGTGATGTGGATGAGTTCTCACTAACAGATTTGAGAGAGACGGGCCTTTTACATCTCTGAGTTGAGCTCGTGTCAAATGGGAGCAGTACCAAAACTGGAACGTACAACTGGTATTTAAACAAGGCTCTTCATCCTGCTGTTGACATTTTGACACGATGAGACCAAGAAGACCCCTAGCAATTGATCCACAGCACCTTCACACAGGATGTCCTCAGAGGGAAGTGGCCATTGAACTTCGAGTGTCACAGAAAGGCAGACGGTATGCTCATCTTTAGTAAAGGGTCAAATCATGTTCACCTGTAAATGTTATAGTGCATTTTAGCTTCATCCTGAAATTTCACCTGGAAGCTCAATATCCCTAACTTTTTGTTAGTACAGTACTGTACAAATATATATACATATAAGTAACTGTCATGTGATGAATCAGCATATAATAAGGATGTTTAACAGCGCGTGACCTTTTACAGCACGGCGCTGTTCCGGTGTTGCATCACTGATGACGACTCATAGCAGGTAAGGTCCAGCAAGAGAAATGTGACGGCATGTCAACACAGAGACAGGCTGCCTCCTTGTGGCCGTAGGGTCCACTGCTCGTGTTATACAGTATACTGTACTCTACTGTACTGACTTATACAGCAGAATATTAGGTACACTGGTCTCTAAATGAATGAATGTTGGCGTAACGTAGAGTGGTGTGAAAAAGTGTTTGCCCCCTTCCTGATTTTTTTCCCCCATGTTTGTCACACTTAAATGTGACAAACAAATGTAAATATTAGTCAGTCTACACAACTGAACACGAAATGCAGTTTTTAAATGAAACTTTTTATTTTTAAGGGAGAAAAAAATCCAAACCTACATGTCCTTGTGTGAAAGAGTGATTGCCCCTAAACCTAATAACTGGTTGGTACACCCTTGGTTTAGTTTATTTTATAGTTTATTCAAATAAGTTTATTTGAACATGAAGGTTACTATTGAATACACCTCATGAATCATCCTTTCACAGTTCCACATGTCCAAAAGGAGTAGGAAGAAGCAAAGCTTATTTAATCCTACCCCCCATCCATTCCACATCTAGTACAGTACATATTGTTCACTTCCTGCATTCCATATCATATTTTATATAATAATCAATGTAATAATAAATAATAACAGTAAAAAAAACAAAAAAACAAGCATGACAGAACAATCATTGTGATGATCAAGACTCTTCTGCCTCGTATTTAGCAAACATCATCACATCATCATCAAACTTCATGACAGAAATCAGACCAGGATTTTTTGGTAGACAGCAGAATTCATGGTTCCACTTATCGCAACAAGTCTTCCAGGTCCTGAAGCAGCAAAACAGCCCCAGACCACCACACTACCACCACCATATTTTACTGTTCGTATAATGTTCTTCCTCTGAAATGCGGTGTTACTTTTACGCCAGATGGAATGGGACACGCACCATCCAAAAATTTAAAATTTTGTCTCATCAGACCACAGAGTATTTTCTCAAAGGTCTTTGGGATCATCAAGATGTTTTTCTGCCAAAATTGAGAGGAGCCTTAAAATTCTTTTCAGCAATGGTTTTGGTCTTGGAACTCTGCCATGCAGGCCGCTTTTGCCCAGAGTCTTTCTTATGGTGGAGTCATGAACACTGACCTTAGCTGAGGCAAGTGAGGTCTGCAGTTTTTTGGATGTTGTTGTGGGGTCTTTTGTGATCTAGTACATGAGTCGTTGCTGCGCTCTTGGAGTCATTTTGGTTGGCCGGCCACTCCTGGAAAGGTTCACCACTGTTCCGTGTTTTCACCATTTGTGGATAATGGCTCTCACTGTGGTTCGCTGGAGTCTCAAAGCTTTAGAAATGTCTTCATAACCTTTTCCACACTGATTGATCTCTATGAATCTCAGTTATGTTTTAACAAGGGGGGCAATCACTTTTTCCACACAGGGCCATGTAGGTTTGGATTTTTTTTCCCCTTAACAATAAAAAGTTTAATTTAAAAACTGCATTTTGTGTTCAATCGTGTCGTCAGTGACTAATATCTCAATTTGTTGATGATCTGAAACATTTAAGTGTCACAAACATGCACAAAAATAAGAAATCAGGAAGGGGGCAAACACTTTTTCACACCACTGTATCTCCAACTAGTGTGCTTTCATACGGATGCAGAAATATCAGTCACAGAGATCAAAAAAGTGAATCATTGATTGTCAGTAAGTTACACAATGCTTAGCTAAGTGTGTAGCACTTTTACTTGGAAGTATTTCCTGCTGTATGTGACAATCAAGTATCTATGTGTTAGTGTTTGGCAATCAGTTACTTTGGTCTACATCCAAAAGGCCACACAAAGCTAATAGGTGTGTACAGAAGGGTTGGGTGATACTGCAAATCTGATACCAAGTATATACTAGTAATACTAGAAATAATACAATGAATCCCCCTTATTGCCTTTTATTGCATACAGTAATTTGAGCAAAAAAGCCAATAGTGTAACTAAATTAAATCCCAAACTACTATTGCCTCTCATTCAGTCCTTCATCTTTTTGCTCCTAAAGCCCTCCTGTATGGTTGCAGCAGCGTCTGAACGCTTCAAACACAGAAATGATCAAAAAACAATAAAACACAAACACCACAAGACAAACACAATGGGAAAATGCAGCAAAAATAAGATGCTTCAATTACATAATGAACAAGACGACGTGAGCGAGATTTCTCTATGTTGTGCTGTAAAATAGTACAACCAAGTGTTTAACAAAAACATAAAGAAAAATGTAGCTTTTCACTCCGCCTCTTCAAAAGTACTCAAACTTTCTTCTGGGTGTCCCGCTCGTGTCTGTAAAGATGGACAGCCCTCTGGTCTGAGATGCCTGGGAGTCTGTTTTGTTCCGTCAACTTGCACAAGTTCTCTCATGCAGTTGTTTTTGATCTTGCAGCGTTTACGTGATTGCAGCACTTTCCCGTTGCATCTGTTTTATGGTGTTTGTTTTTGGATCATGTTTGTGTTTGTCCCGTTGGCCACCGCACAACGGTATCAACAACGTAACCATATGAACGACACAAAAACCTCACAACGACAAACAGAAGAGAACTGAAAAATATCACTCATCACGCTGGTACCTATACTAATTCAAACAGTATCGATACGATCGATATTTGGATCGATCTGCCCACCTCAATGTACAGGAGTCGGAGACTCTGGTCAACATCTTCAATATGTGTATCGCATGGGACTTTTTATTAAGTGAAAATGCTTTTTAGGGCACCTGAGAAGCCGTGTGCTGTCATGATACTTGTGCTAAATGTCACAATGTGTGGTTTCCATGGAATTCCACTAACTCACATGGCTTCCTTCATTAGGCTGCATTGCCCCTCCACCACAAACAACCCTTCCCCCATTTTGCAGCCAGGCGGCGTTCGGAAGAGACATGTTCATGGACATCTTCCACGCCGAGGAGTCTCTCGGAGAGTGTGTTAGCCGAGGAATACCACCGTTTACAAGCAAAAAACATAGACATGTTGGATTTTTAAGGCGCAAGCGCTAGCTAAGCGGCTATATAAAACACTCGCGCGCGCGGACTGTGTGACGTGTAAGAATCTAAAATGTGTCCACATAAACTGTACAATACGACGAATGTCATTATTAACGCGCCAAATGCCGTCGAGCATTTAGACAGCGACCGCTTTCGCAAAGTATCTTTACGTCGAATCGGCTGCCATTATTGCCTTCTCCTACGCTGGTGAAGCACACTGCTGATATCCTTCCGCATTTCCCCCCTTTTGGGGTGGGGGGTGGTGGTGGACAAAAACACCACCATTTGAGTTATAATCCACAATTAAAAATTCCATTAGAACATATACAAACGTGTCGTGTATGTGTACTTTGTGTTTAGTGTTTTTTTGTGAGGTTTGGAGGGCTAACCCGTGTCATGGGGACTAGACTCGGCGCCGAGCGGAGGAGCACGTTAAGCAGAGCCGGGCCTGTTTTCTATGGTGTTGAATGGAGGCAGTCTCTTCCTGGTGGATAAACAGTGACAGCTACAGGGCAGCCACCGACACCCAGCGGCCCGGCTCCGGCGCTGCTGCCCGCCTCGCCGAACCACGCCAACAAACATGGCTTCAGACAGTCCCCACATCGCGCAGTTGACTTCTGGTGAGTAGTGGAGCTCGGGAGAAATGCGCCAAGGTTGTCGTTAATGTCCCCCCTTCTCCCTCGCGACGAATCGGTAACCCTGTGCCTCTTCTCTCCGCCTGCGACCACACCAGAGCTCTACTTCCTAATCGCCCGCTTTCTGGAGGCAGGGCCGTGCCAAAAAGCAGCCCAGGTTGGTGCTGATCCATTTTACCATCTTTTGCAAAACATCTGAGGCGGCCATGAGGCATAATGTTGTCTTTTTTTAACCCGTTTCCAGACGCTGATAAGAGAGGTGGAAGATCAGGAGGTAAGCAGGTTGTGTGGAGAGATGCTGCATTGTCGCCTTTTCAACTCTCCTTTACATCTTTTGACATTTTAAAAGAACGCTTAGAGCTTTTATGCTTCTAACGCAATATTGCTGTTTTTCTGGTAGCTGCTGCCCAAAAGGCTGGACTGGACCGGGCAGGACCACCCAGGAACATATGACAATTTGGTAAGGCTGCTTCCCTGGATAGGTGAAACTTTCACACAGCAACTTAGAAATTGAATTTCCCGCATTTTTCAGTCAGATGCGAGGAGGAAAAAGAATATTTTATTAATTTGACAAACTAGCTGGGGGTGGACGTGCACTGGGAGTGGGGGGGTCAACACTGTGTCCCCTGGCCTGTCCTCCGAGTGCAGGTTGTGTCCCACGCGTGTCCTGAAAGGAAAAGTGAAGTGAAAAGTGCGTGGAAATGTTGATACGTCACTGGCGTTGTGGCTGTGAGACAGCATGGATCCGGGGGAGGGACTCCCTGCAACACTCCAGCCTGGAGAGGAGGCGCTGCTGCCCCGCTGCCAACACAACAACACGTCTGCTACTGGAAAACAGGAGCTCCCAGGCTGCAGCATAATATTGTCGGAGGCATATTTTTATTTTTATTTTCTTTTCGACCTGAAAGTGGAAGTACATACCACACGAGGATGAGAGGTAAAGTGCATGAAAATAATATATACTGTATACACACACACACACACACATACTCATGTGTTGATTAAAGCACACGAAGGCGAGCTTTACGACGCATCGAGTCGTGGAGAGAATTAACTACTCTTGCATGATGTACACATTTAGCGGCTCAGGGACGTGTGCCATCCACATTTTTTTAAATCATGAAATCCAATTGAATCCATTATTAGCAACAAATAATGGCATCCGAATGTGTCACGTGCAAGGCGTGCCACGCACATTGTGCACGGTGCACTCACAGCAACATATGCACATTGTATTTAAAGAGTTAGTAGAGGATGAAAAGTGGAATGTTTATGGAATTATTGAGTATATTTTTTTGCCTCTCAGCATGTGCTCTTTCTTGAGGTGTGCCCCTCCCACTCCCTGCCACTCAAGCCTACCTCCGTTTGAATACTGTTTTCTCTATCTTAAAAAAAAAATACTGCAAATATTTAGTTTTTTAATTGTGAATCGTTTGCACACGTGAAAGCATGCTGTTATTGTTGTTTATATAGTATATTTTTTGTCTTTGCTGCTGCACAAGGTGGTTGCACGTACTAGGAGGAGGCATGGAGATGGTGCCTTAATTAACACTATTAATTGGGGCTAATTAATTATGGCAAATTAATTAGTTGCATGCTTTTTAAGCACTTATCGAGCACGTAGTGAAAAGAGGAACATATGCAGTGTAGTTTATTTACATATATTTTGGACTAAATGATGAAACCACAGCAATATATTTCCAATAAGATAATTTCATGTTGTAGAATTATCTATTGTTTTTGCATATTTGCTGGGCGTGTGTGTGTGTGTTTGTTGTGGTATTGGCATTGCTGTGTGTTATGAATGTGTGCCATTATGTATAAAGGCTGTGTGCACCTGAGTAAGTGGCGCTGGGCTCTGATGTGAGCTAAGAAACGCTGATCATGTCTTGTGTACCAGCAATGATGTTGGATGTAATTATAGGGATTCAGTAATTGTGTGTGTGAGGCTGCACTGATAAGAGAATGGAGACTGTGTGTGTGTGTGTGTGTGTGTGTGTTCAGGTGTGTTTAAATTAGCATCGCCCACTGCTGCATGTCTAATGTAAACGTGCACACAATATTGCATGTTGCTTACTTTCATTTCAGAAGTAGGTCATGTGAGGCTCAATAGTGTACAATGTAATCTCATTTAAAAGCACTTGGCCTGCGTTTAAAAATGGGGCCTTTTGCTTGCAAACACACACGGTAAAGTCATCTGTTGTGACCATCACAATATATTTTAGCAACTCAAAGTAGTAGATTGTAATCCTTTAGGCCTGCTGTGCCTATGCTACTATAGCAGTAACTTGCAAGTATATACTTGCAAAATTAAAACGTGACAGGATATCTCCTTCAGAAAAAACATGTTTTGTGGGCACTCGGCCTTGGACAATAATAAATAAATGACACAATAAATGAATAAATGTGCATTGGTTACAGTACCTTGGCGCCTTTGTTACATAGAACAACGACATGCACGGAGTGAACCCTTTTGTCAGTCATACAGTCTTTCTTTCTCGGTGGGTGGAGGCGGGGCCGCCAGCATACACACAGAGTGTAAAGTAGTAGAAATGATGTTAGTAGATTGCAATATATTGTCATATTTTTTCATTGTACTTTTCTTAAAAGTAACGTTAAAGTCTGGTTCTCATAGACCCAATCTCGTGTCTCGTCTCGTCGCACTCCTCGTATTTACAGTAAGTGTATGCACATTATATGAATTTAGGCTGTTTACACAGTTTTATATAATCAAATGTAATTCATCCACATTTGATTATTTAAAGACAATTTCTTTTCAATGTGCAACACAAGGGAGACCACTTGCTGGCTAAATCATTATGCTGTCATTAAAAAATGGGGCTATTCATTACCAATACCCAAATCATCTTTTTAACCCCTCATGGTCATCTCTTTGGAAAATCTCTGGTTTTCCAGGTTTCAACGTGTCTCTGAAATTGTTGAAAATCCTTGGATTTGAATTTTGCCTCCTTTCATTTCTTCTCCCGGACTATAACAAAGCAAACTGTTTTCATGATATTATTGTATATTATTGTCTCTTTTGAAGGTAAAACCAACAGGAATAACTTTGAATATGTTAAAAAAAAAAAAAAAAGCAAAAGGTTCTGGAAACACTTATAATAATATAATTTGGAGGCTTCTGAAAAGTGTTTGAATTTGTCCTTTTGAAGTTGTCAATATGAACTCTGGTGGGTGTTTGTGTTGTTGAATTCATGATTGCGTTATGTTGCAAAGATAATATGCTCCATTTGTGTGTAGCTCCTGTTTGGAGATTGTTTTTTTTTTTTTTTTTTTTTTTTTTGCTTTGGAGGGAACGTATTCATTTACACTTTATTGATGGTCCCTAACATAATGTGATTACATTAGTGAATGTGTATGTTTTTTAAACGGCTCGTCCACAAGTTGTTTGTGTGTGTGTATACTGTACTGTATGTACAGGTGAAGCTGTACCGGCACATCAGTCCCGACCACCTGCTGCAGGTGTGCTCCAGAGTGTGTCCTCTCCTAGAGCGGGATGTCCCGGCCAGTGTTCCGGGACTCACCAGCCTGCTTGGGGCAGGACGGCAGAATCTCCTCCGCACCAACAAGAGTGAGAGGATGCAGACATTGCAAGTTTACAAATTCTTGATGCAAATGCTTCGTTTTTTTCAAACTCTTTGTTGTTGTGTGGCTCAGGTTGCAAGCATGTGGTGTGGAAGGGTTCAGCACTGGCGGCACTTCACTGTGGGCGACCACCAGAGCCTCCCATCATCTACGGGAGCCCACCTAACATCGGTAAAGCACAGCTTTGATTTTGCCAATTCAAATCCAGTAGCGTCTGTTGATCTTCCCGTTTTTTTTTTGTGTGTGACGGGATTAGGCATGGGCTGGTTTGCGGTTCCAAGGTATACCACGGTATGAAAAAGTCATGGTTTCAATACCACTAAAACTGTGCCACATTGCGTTTCTACGATATGAGAGAAAGTGGAGGTCCAGCGCAGCTGATACGTGGAAATACTTTCTTACGTCCTGTCTTATTCCTTGTAGTCAAGGCTGGTCTGGGTTGAAACCACAGGCGTGTGCTGTGTTGCAATATGTTGGGCATAGCTAGCACAGGCGTTAGCAATGAGCGGCACCGGTACGGCTGCGCTCTTGTCGCTGTTGTGGGTGGACATATTACCCACGTGGAGGGTCACCAAATGTGGAGATGTGATTGAGGAGGAGAGAGGAATGGAGGATAAGTGACATAAAGTAGGGATGCTCCGATCAATCCACCACCCGATCGGAAAAGACGATCACCTGTGGCTTGCACTATTGCAGCTATTGCACTATGCACTTGACGGGCTATGGTGAGTTTTGGAGGCTCACGGTGTGCTCATCAGTCAAAGTGCAGCTAACACAGCCATGTGCATGCTCACCTGTATGTGTGTGACAATCAGAAGTCCTGCTAGAGCTCCACCGATGTATGATCTCATCCAAAGTCTCCTTAAAGAAGGCGTGTGATCCTCTGGAAGTTTCACCAGTGATATACAGTATGTTCTCTTCAGAAAGTACGCCAAAGATGTTTTTGTCTAAATGAAAATGATTTTATGGTTCCTTTTTTCATATCATATGGTCAGTAGCACTTATAAATAAATTAAAATAATTAATCCATGTGATCGGTATCTGTATCGGCATTTCAGTTTAGATGATGGCTATCAGAATTGGCAGCATAAAACCCTGATTGGAACATCCCTAGTATAAAGCGGTTATTCTCCACTGAACAACAAGCAACAACCGCTTAACAACGTCTCAGTTGCCATCAACAATCACATGACCCGCAAATGCAAGTTTGTGGAAAAGTGTTGCCTGCCACTATGAAATAATAATGTAACATTATGACTTTAAGAAAAAATGCTGTGACCTTCTTGAGGCACTTCATTGCATTTATTTGCATTTTGCTCAGCTCTTTTTTTCTTTAACACTAAGAGTTTTTATTGTGACGAGTTGCAGGATTTGCCACAGTAGACTGCACTGACAACGTATTTATTATTTATTTACAGAGAATTCAGTTATTTTTCAAAAAAATGACTGTTTTGAGTAAAGATATTTGGAAAAAAAAGCACATATAGAGCTGTAATACCATGAAACTGTCAAACTGTGATATTGTTGTCCAAGCTTATCATAGCATCAGAATCTCATACCAGCCCATGCCTTGACTGTTTGTTAGATGATACATAACATTCTATCTCTCTGCATTATATCCTTTTTGGATGTAATTACCTCCGCCAAGCACAGCGCAAAGCTGCAAGCGCAGCGTGGGGTTTATGTTTTTGCCGGCGTTAGTCTGTTTGTGTTCAAAATAAATTAAAGTTTTGAACGGATTTGGATAAAATTTTCAGGAGTTGTCGGAAATGGGACATGGAAGAAATGATTACATTTCAAAAATTCAAAATTTTCCCCAAATTCACGCTTTTTTTGTAAAACTGCTAATACCTACGACTACTTCCACATTTCTCAACCGATTCACCTCATTCCAACATCAACGCATTCAACTAAGTCTGGACATTCATGCTATTAGCCACAGCACAAACATCCCCCCATTTTTTCTTTCGGAATGCAAAATGCCTTTGATCTAAAATATTCTAGCAACTTCCGCATTTCTCAACCGATTCAGACCGTTCCAAAGTCAAACTTCTCAACTTATTCAGGACATTTAGCCTTCCCGGTACATTGTGCTATCATGCTAGGTGTTAGCATGTTAGCAGTGCTAGCTAGTTAAGATACTAGCATTTTTAGCTATTTTCATGGGTAGACACATATATAAATACTCAACACTATCATGCTAGGTGTTAGCATGCTAATGTTAGCATTGCTAGCATGTTAACATGATCATAGTAGCATTTTTTTTAGCCTTTTTCATATGTAGACACTTGCTAAGTGTTGGCATGCTAGCACGGCTAGCCATAATGCCATAATGTAGGACTAATATTTATGGTGTAAATCACAACAACTACGGCGCTTGATGGCTTTTGTAGTTACCATTGTTCACTCGGGACAAAGATATTAGTTCAGCAAGGCAAACACTGCCCCTAGTGTTTCAGCAGAGAATTGCTATAAAAGCATAAAGAAGGCCTCGCAGGGATGGGAGTGACCGTGCAGAAACCTAATCTAGGTTTAACCATGGATTTTTAAAGGATTGGATTCATTTTACATGCCTCCAGTTTGAGTTAGTTTGATTAGATTAAATTCAAGGACAATAAATCAATACATATTGTTTTGTTTTTGTCTGTGTGAAAGGAGCTTATGTTAAGTTGCTACTTAAAACATTACGGTGGCACCTCGCTTTTTGTTATTAATTCTTTACAAAAGTTTTGGCAAAAACCATAATGTACAATATTTTTCCTGAATGAAATAATGTAAATCCAATTAATTCAGACACCCAAAAGTATTAACCCAAAGAATGCATCTTACAGAGAATAATTTGAGTTTCCCATGCAGAAAACAATGTAAAATTAATATAAATGAGGAATGGATGCAGACTTCCCTGCACATCCTGGCCAGCTTGAATTCAAGAAGGTTTCTCACCTTCTTTTTCAAATGCAACTTTCTTTGGCCCCAAGGTGTGTTATTTATCATTCATACTCAATAAAAGGATAGTATGGACAGTGAGTCAGCAACGCGTAGGGTGCTTTGTTTGGGCACTCCATTCCGCGGAACGACGGAACAGAATGACGCGGAACAGCACAGGCCAGTTTATTACGAGCAATTTTGGACAAAAACCAAGAGAGTCAATAAAACTGACGCCAAATTTTGGTGAAACATTTTGACGAAACTTGGAGCACGCCAAAGCTGAGGTTGCTTTACGATGTTTGACCCTGTAACAGACAAACCTGCTCCCATGATTTAACAAGCTACTTTATCATTTATTCCATTTATTACCACTGCTATTTGCACTCCATAACACTGTAAATACCATAATTTGATGTAAATACATACAGTATAGTGTTCTCCTTTAAATTTTTTTGACCGGAGCCAAAGTCCATCCATGGCCAATAAACTGATTCTGATTGTGATTCCTTCTTATGGGCTCATTTTCCTGACAAGTCGAAGGTCCGCTGCCATCTGCCTTTTTGTGATGTAAACCTTAAGGTGTGCCGTGTAATGACATTGTCATTCCTTGCTGTCCAGTGGAGACGAGTCACGGCCGTCGACTGAACGGCTCGTACCGCCTGCAGCAGTTGGTGCCCACCGCCGTCTACCAGCACATGAAAATGCACAAGAGGATCCTGGGGCACCTGTCCTCCGTCTACTGCGTCACTTTCGACAGGACGGGACGCCGCATATTCACTGTAAGCTGAGCACCTTCGTTATTGTTGATGAGTTCATGCGTGATGGGGCTGTTGTCCTAGGAGGGGAAGGAAGGAAGTGTTACAAAAAAAAAGGAATAATCAATGCCTGCTGATTGTTCTGCATTTTCAGCTTTCGTTTCTAAATTGTCTAAAAATGGCTGTCTGCTCAAGCGGGAGGTGGTGGTGGTGGTGGTGGTGGTGGTGGTGGTGGTGGTGGTGGTGGTTGGGGGGACTCCTCTGTTATCTCGCTTTCACACTTCCTGTGCTCGCTCTTACCATCTTTCTTGTCCTCAGTCTTCTCCCGTGCTCCACCCCCCGCTATTGCTCATGTTTCCTCACAGAATTAAGATTCATCTGCCGTCACCCTAACTTTCCCCTCGTTCTCTTTGCCCTCCTTTCATCATGAGACCATATTTTTTTTGTGGCTTTGTGGCAGTGATAGACATGTTGATTGTTGTTGTGTGTCATGTCTTTTGAGGTGGCTCAGGGTTCACCATGACTGGGAGGGCAAATTATGGCAGCTGCATGGACTTCTGGAAGCAGTGCTTGAAGTTGGTGTCTTCTGTCAAAAATATTGGTTACCAATTTGTTGCGCTTCCAAGAGTAGCAAAGCGTGCCAAAGTAACAGAGCTGTACCACTTTTTGACACCCTTCTGTCGGCCTGTCACGATAATTGATAAATCGATTCATCTGCTTAAATATAACAAGCATCATGTCTAAAATGTATGAGATTAATCACCTGTCACTCAACTCTCGGGATGCAACAACACGTGTATCTGTATCAAACCGTTCAGTACACATGCATACCGAACCGTGACCCCAGTATCGAACAATACGCAGTTTCATATTTATTTGATCAACCTCTGACGGCGCTCTGTGCCGAAAGCTCGGTGTATCTGCGATCGACTACTCTGGCTTAGGTTGCATTGTCAAGCACAGAGAGGCTGAGCTCCGCCTCCCACATTCATACCGTGCTGAAAATGATGAAAAATGCTGGCAATTTCAATGAAATTCAAATTAAAAAGGCAGGGTAATTAATTTTGTGTATCGTTGCACCCTGACCTAACTCAAATCCGGACTACTTTTGTTTATCTGAGACCTGGCTTTGTAAAAATGCACCTTTTGCAGCATTGAACATTCCAGGCTGTAATATTTTCAGGAGAGGTAGAGTAGGTGCTAAGGGTGGTGGTGTCATGATTTATATCAAAAATAATATCCAATGCCAGGAAGTTCAGTGGATGAGTCGTCATGATTTGGAATGCTTAGGTCAGTGTGGGAATATTTCGGTTTTAAACAGAACGAATACGGTGAGCGCATTAACACCGACGACCGGCACGGACAGTTTTCTCAACTGGGGAAAAAAAAAAAATACTGATGGAGGAGCTCGGGCAGCGGAGGTTTCGTCCAGACAGTCAGCGCTTATGGGCGCCACAAAGGAGATGCGACATCGCCACTACTCCATTCATTTTCAATGGAACCTGCGTGATAGGGCGATTATCGTGAGTAACTGTCCAGCCAAGCCACACACGAAATTTGTGCGTGTGAAAGTTTGTGCTTGTGCATGTCATCGTGCACACGCTGGCTTGCGATGTTCATTTTATTTTCCTTCAGCCATTCAGAGGTGGACCTGCTGGTGTGTTTTGGATCATTGTCCTGCTGCAGAACCCAAGTTGGTTTCAGCTTGAGGTCACCAACAGATGGTTGGACATTCTCCTTCAGGATTTTTTGATAGACAGCAGAATGCATGCTTCCATTTATCACAGCAAGTCTTCCAGTTCCTGAAGCAGCAAAACAGCCCCAGACCATCACACTACCACCACCATATTTTACTGTTACTGCTATGATCTTTTTATGAAATGCGGCGTTACTTTTACACCAGATGTAATGGGACACACACCTTGACAGACCTTGTGTCATCAGACCAGAGAGTATTTTCCCTAAGGTCTTGGGGATCATTAAGATGTTTTCTGGCAAAATTTAGTCGAGCCTTAAAGGAAAAGTGCACTTTTTGGGAATTTTGCCCATCATCCACAATCCTTATGTGATGCATGAACACATCTCTTTCCCTTTTATTTGTATTCTAAAGAGAGAAAACGAGTTAGCACGTCATGGGACACATTATTTTGACTATAAAGCCCTCTAAAAAAACCTCTAACAGCGTTTTATGGTTTTAAATACATGCTGTGACCATGCATTAAAGCCTGTTTTATACTTTCCGCACCCGCAATGACGTCACTTTCGCACCCACGCCCCCTCGAGCGGCCCTTTTCATGCGGAAAATTCCCACTCCGTGC
The DNA here is from genome assembly GCF_027744805.1 of Dunckerocampus dactyliophorus. NCBI lineage: Eukaryota > Metazoa > Chordata > Actinopteri > Syngnathiformes > Syngnathidae > Dunckerocampus > Dunckerocampus dactyliophorus. The sequence continues at coordinate 17,214,482 of NC_072837.1, read as the reverse complement.
ACCTCCAAATTTTTCTCACTACGCGGACGGAGACACGGGGGAAAAAATGGCAGCTGAGCCTGAGATCCTCGCAGCTGAAGTACAAAATACCGGCAGTCATATAAGGCAGCCTACCCTGACGCGCAGTAGTGCAAGCATAAAGAAACACTGAAACAAGCTGTGTAAAGTCAAGTTGTTTGTTTTTTATTTTCTTTATCCGTGTTCAGCATGCCTTTTGTAAGCACATTCTCCTGCCACGGTACAAGTCCCTGTGGTAGGAAGAATGATGAGCTGTGATTGCAGCACTCCTATTCAAAGGACGAGTGGACCACCTTCTCTTCCTTTTGTCGCAGCAGCAAATAAATACTTCTTCAAGAAGTAGACGCGCAAGTATCGCTATGTTGGACATCAAGTAAACAATGGCAAACTTCTTCCGCTCTATCTTAGCACTGTGGTAGACGTGTGTTTTCGATACACTGCCCCCTGCAGTTTGGGAGCAGATGCCGCACAGACTATAAAGTCACACACTTTCTTTTGAGCGGATTTCCGTGCGGCTCGTTCCAGCGGAAAGTATAACCCAGCCTTAACAGGTACATTCATGATAACATGTAACACAGTATGTTGATCATTTTAAACATTACCGGAGCTTCTTTCCTAGGCGCATTGATTTCACATACAGTAGCTGATAGGAACTAACGCTACTTCCGTCAACAACAGCGGCAGTTGACGTGTGTGTGATTGCTCTTACTGATCATGGCAGACTTTGTGAGAGCCGCCGACAACTACCACATTTGGGGAAACCTCCCCAGGCAGAGAATAATGTTGCTGGCTTCAAGGCAGATCCAAGTTTAGTGAAAGACTAAGGCATTCCGCTTCCGGTCGTGGGCCGGCTTCTTTCCTGGTGGCGGGGGCGGCTCTGGGCTCGCTGGTGTGTGGCCCCTTGTGGGGTGTGTTCTCTCGCCGGTCTCGGAGGCTGGTTGTCCTGCTGGCGCACTGTTTCTGGTCGGGGTTGCCTCTCTGCGGCCCCGCTCGCTGGTCTCCCGGTGGTAGGAAGCATTCCCTCACCTTTCAAACCTTCTCAGTGACAATTACATGTACGCACATGTGCGTACATACATTATATGCGCGTATACAGTATATACATGCAGCCATGCACACGTACACACCTACAGAGATACCTGTACACGCATACATATACACACTCACAGTACATGCGTACTTCCCCACATAGCCCACTGATTTATTCATGGCGTTATCATGTTATTTTTGTAACAGATGATGATGTCTGCAAGAAGATTACTAAAAGTTATTGTCACTCTTATTACTGTGGTGGTTATTTTCATTACTACTGTTATCATTAATAGGTGTAGCTGTCTCAATACAGTATCACTGTGGCTGTTGATATTATTTTGTTATTTCTATTATGGACTTTTGCTGATGTAGTCCTGTTGTTTTGTTATTGTTGCAATTGTTGTTGTGTCTCTCTGTATTGTCCCCGCGCTCCCCCTTCTGTCTTCTTTTCTCATCTTCTCTATCGTCTCCTGCTCCCAAATTTGCAGAACAATAAACATCATAACAAATCTGTTTAGCATGTAAGGGCATCTACATCAACAATACTATTTGCCGAATGGCTGGACAGGACAAAAAATAAACACATAAATAACAATACGACTTTATAAATCCACTTTATATATCATATATCAATGTTATGATCTGCCACAATAATGGAATTAATTTAAATGAAAATACCTCAAGGTGAGGGCTTTTCTAAGCATTTTTAGGTGACGTTAAAAAACGAGATTTAGATCAGGTAATTAGAGATCATAATGAATGAATCTGTCTATTGTTTTAACCTCTTGAATGCGCTAACCAGAACACCACATCTGTAACAGACTGATAGTCGGCACCTTTCAGTTTTGTGGTTCCTTTTAGTCATGTGGTTCAAAAGTAGCAAAGGGTACCAAAAAAAGATTGGTGCTGTAGCACTTTTGAGCACCCGTACATTTTTGTACTTCCATTGCCAAAAGCTGTGAATGGGTACCAAAATGACAGTTCTACACCCTAACGAATTTTGGTACGCTCGAGTGTTTTAATAATCAACTAGTACATACGTTCGTTACATATGAACACAGCTTACAAAAAATGTATATATTTGATGTACTGAAGTCTTTCGGCTTCCTTTTTAGGGCTCCGATGACTGCCTGGTGAAGATCTGGGGGACGGATGATGGGCGTCTGCTGGCGACGCTTCGGGGCCATGCCGCCGAGATCTCCGACATGGCGGTGAGCTACGAGAACACGATGATCGCTGCCGGCTCCTGTGACAAGACCATCAGGGTGTGGTGCTTGCAAACATGTGCGCCTTTGGCTGTTCTGGAGGGCCATGCGGCGTCCATCACCTCGCTGCAGGTGAGGCGTGCCTGCCTGACTACATTGAAATCCAAACCACTGATGATTTATTATAGATAAGTACATGTACCTCTTAAACTACGTGTGTTTGCAGTTTTCTCCTCTGTGTAGCGGCTCCAAGCGCTACCTGTCCTCCACGGGCGCTGATGGTACCATCTGTTTCTGGCAGTGGGATGCACGCACACTCAAGTTTGGGTGAGACACAGCTGCACATAACGAGTGCACACTTTTTATTGGCACCTAGTTTATTTGTCCTGTGCTTTCACAATGCTATGTGACATTGTAGCAGATGATAGGGTTGGTTGTCTTTCCCTTCACATATGCAGCCAGAGGCCTAGTAAGTTCACAGAGCGTTCAAGACCTGGCGTCCAGATGATGTGCTCATCCTTTAGTGCAGGTGATGCTGACTCAAGCCCATATGACCTAAAATTCTAAAATAGAAGGAACTATGCTTATCCTGCATGCCTGTGTGTGTCCTGTCATGTGCAGGTGGGATGTTCCTTGCCACAGGAAGCACGGATCACATTATCAGGGTGTACTACTTTGGTTCAGGGCAACCTGAGAAGATCTCAGAGCTAGAGTCCCATACTGTGAGTCACCATCAAATGTGCAATTTGAAGCCCCACTAGTCTTCACTCGGTGGTGTAACCATTCAGTCTAAGTAGAGATTTGCTCGTTGATGCAGTACTTCCTCCACGCTGCAGGGGGCAACAGTGAGGCGTATGCGTCACAATAAAGCAGCAGTAGAAGAAGACCCACTTGCATTTAAACAAATATGGCTGTAACGACAAAAGCGGACACTGAACATTGGTTAAACTTTTAATAGCGACTGGACGACAAAATATTCATTTACCCAAATTGCAGTGGGGAAGTCGATGTTTTTATTTTGGCCCTTGGATAAATGTAAATGAGGGCCCCCCGTCCCATAGCGACCTTCAGCAAGTTATTTCTAATGCCTTGAATTCCATTGAATTAAAAAAATGTATATACAAATGTTGAGGTCATGCTAATGATCACATTCCAGTTACTTATAAAAATATTTTAATAAAATGTTTTTATATTTTACTGTATATACTTATATATACTAAAATTGTATTTTTATTTTTCTAAATAAAAAATTTACAAAAAATAATTTCCATAAAACAATGAAGTTATTTTTATATCATATTTTGTCAAAGCCGTCTGACTCCTGTTGACTATTTCGGTGTTCTCCTGTGTTTCTGTGAACTAGGACAAAGTTGACAGCATCCAGTTTTCACACTGCAGCGACCGGTAAGTTTGTGTGGCCTGCAGTTTGTTATTATGGCGCCGCTGGGTGTTGTAAGCACTAACTGGCTTGATACTGTCAGCAGAAGTGCCACCTTCACTCAGGAGCTGCTACATGAACATGTGCACATTCTTACACACACACACACACACACACACACACACACACACACACACACACACAAATATGTCGAAAGTTTATAACTCTTGCTGTTGTAAATATGGGATTTAATTTTAATAAGGATACAAAACTGTCATGTGGTATTGTATGTACTCTCACGTCACGTCACTCTCTATCGTCACGATATGACGATATAATAAAATTCAGCTGAGTCTTGTATAAAAAGCTACAAACCTTAACCCATATAATTAAATACGCTTATCTCAAATTGTAAAGCACATTTATTGATTATTGGTAACAAACTGTGCAATACAACAAGTGCATTTAGTGCCTACCAAACTACTTGTAGATCAGTAAGTATTCAGAATTCGAGTGTACAGTTTAGGAGCAATTGCAAAACAGGAATACAGCTGAATATTGAAAATTGAGTATAAAGGCATCATGTCTTTGGCTAAATGATATGACACTGTATCAGTCAGTTTATGCCATCATTTAATTTTCTTGTCGTAAGGAAGGCCATGAACAAAAGCGTTTTGCATTTTTGACTGGGTAAGCGCTCGCTAGATGACTCTGTCTCACACTTCATAACAACTCTGTGTTTGCACTTGAGATGGTAGATGGTACTTGCCGTGTTTGTACCTTTGCCGTCACCGCTGCTTTGCAAACTTGGTATATTATGGTCTCTTGCGTGCTCCATCGAAACCGAACCACTTCCATATTACAGCGGTACCTCCCTGTCCTCGCTTCTCCTCCGCCTTGCCTTCAGCCATGCTCAAATACAGTGCACCGCGGCACGAAGTCGCAGGAAATACACGTCATCAACTATCATTTATAAGTCATTTTCTTATCATTGGAAAAATTTATGCCGGGATATAAAAATTATCGCCCAATCCTAACTGTAATGATTGTAATGTAACGTGTCAGTGGACCCCAGGAAGAGTGGTCTTTGCTACAATAAGGACTAATTGGGATCCACAATAAAAAAAACCAAACAAAACATGGGATACACATGCACCTCCATCATGCACTCAGGCTAAGTTTGGAATTGTGCATTTGGTGGAGGGTTGAAGTATTTTAGGTTTGTTTAGCTGTTGTGGAAATAAAACCATGAATAGTTGTTGTGTTAGCACTGTGGCTGCTGTGTGAATGTGTGTCTTTCTGGGTTTTATTTTAGCTTTGTGAGTGGCAGCAGGGATGGCACAGCGCGGATCTGGCAGCTGCAGCCGCAGGGCTGGAGGAGCATTCTGCTGGACATGCAGACCAAATTGCCAGGGTACGTCAGTCAACATCTACATTTTCTGCTATGCAGGAAGTGCAGATGTGTGTGTGTGTGTGTGTGTGTGTTGAAGATGTGCATAAATCATTAAGATGGAGAAAAAAGAAGGAAGTTTTTGAGTTACTGCTCCTAGTTGTAGATTTACAGCAGGTGACACAAACATTCTACCAGTCGCAGCTTTCTCCAGCACAATGGTTTTACTAGCATTTATGGCGTTTCCTCCAGGAAGTACAACCCACCTCCGTTGGAGGACAAGGTGACCAAGCTGAAGGTCACCATGGTGGCGTGGGATCGCCACGACGGCACGGTGATAACGGCGGCCAACAATCTGACCCTGAAAGTGTGGAATTCCATCAGTGGAAACCTCGTCCACGTCTTGATGGTATGTTTCAGCACAGCACCATGTTAGTGTAAACTGTCTGTCCAACTTGATCCTGGATACAGGAGATATCCTGCTGTTGGCAGTGGTTACTTTCCCAGAACCCCAGCGAATGGTGAAAAATGGCAAATAGTTGACACATCCATAAAAATGCCCATTTTTACACCCTAAGCAGGGGTGGCCAAAAGGGGCCGCAGCACAGTCTAAAAATGTAATTTAACAAGGAAACTTAAAAAAAAAAAAAAAAAATAGCAGCAAAAATGGGAAAATCAATCCACTGAAAGTCAAAATATTAACAGAAAAGTTGTAATCTAGCAAGGAAAAAAGCCATAATTTACAAGAATAAAGTATTAGTATGAGGAAAAAATGTATTTTAGTAGCATGAAGTTGAAATATTAAAGAAAAAAAGATGTATTTAATTTTTTTTAAGTAAAAAAAACAATGAATAAAGTTGTAATTTTTGGAAAGTTGGGTTGGGGTTGGGAGAAAATTTATAACATGGGAATAAAGTCAAAATATTTTGAAGACAATAAACAAGAAGAAAGTTGAAATATTTGGAAAATTATAAAAAAAAATAACAAAGTCGCTGGAAAACGTTTGGACACACCTGCTCTAAGCCCTATAATATGTGTGACACACTTATTAAACCCATTTTTCATTGTAAAATGTATAGGCACTCGCCTTAATGAATTCTAATGAAAGAGAAGATGAAATTTGAGAGTCTAGCCTTCAGCCTGGTTGTCAGCTTACCGCTACCACTGCCCTTCCATCTCCTGTGGCGCTGCCTCATGCTCCCTCTTAAGCGGCGAGAGTGGTACATTGCTCCGTAGGCCGCTGGGTTCTCGGGGTTACTAGTCGCAGTTGACACGGGCGTTTCTCCAAGTAGCGTCTCCATAATCCGCACTGCTTGCCTGCTGTGATTCCAGCAACGATGTAACATCACATATTAACTTGTGTTCACTCGCTCCAAGTTTTGAGGCTGGATTGTAAAAAAGTTGACTGTCGAAAGCCACAAAGAGCGCCTACATCTTCACGTTGTTACGTACGTGTATGCTGTATTATCATGCTGTACATTTTATGCTTTATCACACTCTTATAAATGATTATATACTTAGGTGGGTGAATGTGAATGCTTTTTCTGTGGAAAAAACTATTTTTGGAGAGAAAAAGCACAAACGGGTGGGTTTTCCCACAAAAATATAAACTGACTGAATTTACATACCCATGCTGCCAAATTGTAACAGGGGAAGTTCAAATACGCCAGTGGTGCATTCAAGGACAGGCAGACATGGGAATGTTTTACTTGCCTTTACTTAAATCTTCATCTAGTTTTTCCATCTCAACAGGGTCACGAGGACGAGGTGTTTGTCCTGGAGCCACACCCCTTTGATCCCAGGATCCTTTTCTCAGCGGGGCATGACGGGAATTGCATCGTGTGGGACCTGGCCAGAGGAGTCAAGATCCGCTCATACTTCAACATGGTGAGTTGGCCAACTCGCCTGAAAGGAATCTGCTGTTCTTCTTCCTGCTCACATGTGATGCAGATGTTTACTGTAATGTTTGAATTCCACTGTGGACTGCATGAAAAAATGAATACACGTAGCACTTAGGGGTGTCGCCAGATTAAAACGTGATGATATTTCTTGTTTACAGGAATGCATTGCAGCCATAACTATAGCATGGCTATTATGAATCATGATACACATAATATGGAAGTGCAGGCAGGATTGGAAGCGCACATTTAGTTCTCTGTGCACACTAGACACCTTGCAGTCCAACCTGCCTCGGTGTTCCCAGCATCACTCGTCACTTGGTGGGTGCTTTTTTTTCCACTGGCAATGAACAGCTGTGGCGGTGAAATGTCCAAGCAGAAGCTGTAGTAATTCTACATTTCATCAAACGTACTTAATGTTAAGCCATATGAGGCTAACAACACCGTGGCTGGATATGATTTCTATCAAAATATGTGATACAAGTGTGTCACATGCATTCACTACTTTCTGGTTTGGTGCCCTAAGCATAATGGGAACTGTCGTTCTTTTAGTGTGACAATAAAAATGATCTATTGTACTGCAATCTACAGTCTATTTTACATGTGTCTTTACATAACTAACATTAACATAAGTGATTAGTAGTAGTAGTAGTAGTAGTAGTAGTAGCTATAACTGCCATCATTATTTAAACGTATCATTTTTAGTTTTTGTTCCAATTTGTGGAAAAAAGTTCAACAGTTAAAAGCATCATGCTTAGATCATCCATGCAAATGTGACTCAGTTAAATGAAAAGGTCTGTTTTCCGCTCCATATTTTGTCACTGTAGTTTTATAAAAGTAATGGTCAAATATCGTCTCGTATCGTTCTTGTCAACCCAATATCGGGCCTCGTCTCGTCTCCTGAGTTGAGTGTATAGTGACACCCCTACTTGGCGTTGGATGGAACAAAGAGGAGGAATCTAAAGGTGAATTCCACTTGTTGCTCTGATAGATCGAGGGTCAAGGGCACGGGGCGTTGTTTGACTGCAAGTGTAGTCCGGACGGCCAACACTTTGCCGCCACCGATTCCCACGGTCACCTGCTCATCTTTGGCTTTGGCTCCAGTAGCAAGTACGACAAGGTGAGGCACATATGCACACACTGATGATGATGATGATGATGATGATGATGATGATGATGATGATGCATATGCATGTCGTCTATGTCACTGTGGCAGAACTAAAACTCAATTCATATCCCGTACCTCCTTTCCTGCCTCAAGATTGCTGACCAGATGTTCTTCCACACCGACTACCGGCCGCTGATCCGCGATGCCAACAACTACGTACTGGACGAGCAGACTCAGCAGGCGCCTCACCTCATGCCCCCTCCCTTCTTGGTGGATGTGGACGGGAACCCCCACCCGCCCAGATATCAGCGGCTGGTGCCTGGCAGGGAGGGCTGCAGGGACGAGCAGCTCATACCACAGATGGGCGTCACCTCCTCAGGTACAGACCCAAACAACTCCCAATCACCACCATAAGAAAAAAAACACACAGTGGTGTGAGAAAGTGTTTGCTTCCTCCCTGATTCCTTTTTGTTTTGTATGTTTGTTACACTTAAATGTTTCAGATCATCAAACAAATTTAAATGTTAGTCAATGACAACACAACTGAACACAAAATGCAGTTTTTAAATGAAACTTTTTTATTATTAAGGGAGAACAAAATCCAAACCTCCATGGCCCTGTGTGAAAAGGTGATTGGTGTTAAAACATAAGTGAGATTAATTAGGATATATCATTATGGAAAAGGTTATAAAGCCATTTCTAAAGCTTTGGGACTCCAGCGAACCACAGTGAGAGCCATTATCCACAAATGGCGAAAACAAGGAACAGTGGTGAACTTTGCAAGGAGTGGCCAGCCAACAAAAATGACCCCAAGAGCACAGCGACGACTCATCTAAAAGGTCACGAAAGACCCCACAACAAACATCCAAAGAACTGCAGGCCTCACTTGCCTCACTTAAGGTCAGTGTTCATGACTCCACCATAAGAAAGACACTGGGCAAAAACGGCCTGCATGGCAGAGTTCCAAGACCAAAACCACTGCTGAACAAAAAGAACATTACGGCTCCTCTCAATTTTGCCAGAAAACACTTTGATGATCCCCAGGACCTTTGGGGAAAATACTCTGTGGTCTGATGAGATAAAAGTTGAACTTTATGGCAGGTGTGTGTCCCATTACATCTGGTGTAAAAGTAACGCCCCATTTCAGAAGAAACACATGATAGCAACAGTAAAATATTATGATGGTCATGTGATGGTGCTGTTTTGCTGCTTGAGGACCTGGAAGACTTGCTGTGATTAATGAAACAATGAATTCTGCTGTCCTGAAGGAGAATGTCAGGCCATCTGTTGGTGACCTCAAGCTGAAACCAACTTGGGTTCTGCAGCAGGACAATGATCCAAAACACCAGCAAGTCCACCTCTGAATGGCTGAAGAAAAACAAAATGGTGACTTTGGAGTGGCTTAGTCAAAGTCCTGATGATGATCTGAAACATTTAAGTATGACAAACAAGTAAAAAAAAAAAAAAAAAAAAAAAAAAAGAAGAAGAAAGAAATCAGGAAGGGGCAATCACTTTTTAACACCACTGTAGATAAGGCAAATGGATAGTACTTCCTTACTCCCTTTTGGTCTTCCTCTTCTTATTAGGTCTGAACCAAGTGGTCAGCGAGCAGGCGGTGGACGGTCCCAGTCCTCTGGACACCATGATCCAAAGACTGCAGCAGGAACAGGACCAAAGACTGGGCTCCAATGAGATTCCTGCTGCTCCTGCTGCCGCGACTGCAAGCACCCGAATCAGCAGAGGTAGAAGTGAAGACTCTCACATCCTGGTTGTTAGTTGTAGAGTGGCCATCATTTTACAGGGTTTGCCCTAGGATTTTTTTGAAGCGGTGGTGTTGGGCTGCATGGGAGGGCGGACGCGGCCGCCACTGTGTCATGCTGCTGCTGCGTCTGTAATTAAACTGTGTGTGTGTGTGTGTGTGTGTGTGTGTGTGTGTGTGCATGCGCTAAAATGTATACAATGCGTAACCTGCACGCTTCACTCCTCCATGCTCTTTCACGCCCTGCTTCCTGTCGAGCCCATTAATACATGCAAAAGATGCATGCTGAGCTCTTATCACATGCACTTCTGTCACCTTGTGGCTGTTTTTATGCCTTAAAACTGCATGAAAAGTCACCTCTTTTTGCCTCTCGCACAAAAAAGCGTAAAAGATGTATAAATATGTCTTTGGGAGTGAGCATTTGGGTCTAAAAAAAACAACAAACTAAATATGTCTTTGGTATTGAATGAGTTAATATTATTATTATAAATCACAGTCATTGTTGTAACTCTCCTCCCTCAGGGTCGGTGGGTTCTCCAACAGAAGTCCACTCCCCGCCCAACGTGGGTCTCCGTCGCAGCGGGCAGATTGAGGGCGTCCGTCAGATGCACAGCAATGCCCCCCGCAGCCAGATGGCCACTGAGGGAGACCTGGTGGCCTGGAGCCGTCGGGTGCTGGTGCCCGAGCTGGAGGGCGCCTCCGTCAGGTACAAAAAAAGAAAACAACCTACATTAAACTGTTGCTGTTAAAGCATCATGCATGCGGTGACTGTGTGCGTTGGTTGTCTAGGAGACAGGTCAACTGGCGAGAGGCTAAAGGGGAGGAAGAGATCAATATTTACCAGTCAGAGCGCCGGAGACGCACCATCCACTCTCTCCCCAAGGAAAGCAGAGTAAGAACATGAGCATACACACGTCACGTGCATACGGTTAAATAGCCAGAACACAAGAATGGGACTCAACAGAGTGCAGATATCAAGAAAAAAGACATTTGGATGAGCACCATATTGATTAAGACTCGACTGCAGGTTCAGCCCACATCAGAGTGCGTAGCTGATGAAGGGAGGCGGAGTCAGGGTAACCACGGTTACCAAACCCGAGCTGCCATGGAAGAGACGAGCCGCCAGAGTGCCGAGGCTGCTGATGACGATGAGAGCGCCTCTGAGGTACATAATGCTGCATTTTTCTTTTAATAAAGTAATGTGACGTGTATTAAATGCTACTGTTACAGAGGTGTCAAACTTGTTTTCATCGGGTTCCACATTGAAGTTATGGTTGCCCTCAGTGGACTGCAGCCTTTCCTGAAATGGGTGTGGCTGGACTGTTGCAGTTTGTCTTTGAATGTTTTCATGCGAGCAGGCTTCTAAGACTAGAAAGGACAGTTCCAGATTTCAAACACACAACCACCACAAAAACCCCAAAAAATCCCTCCAATTTCATGCAGTACACATTGTCTGTCAGACTGAACCTGGCCCCCTGGCCTTGAGTCTGACACCTGTGATATTGTAGAATGCAGACCTCCACTGAGGCTGAGCTAAGCTAAACACCAGGGCCCGTATTCACAAAGCTTTTCAGAGTCCTCTCAGAAAGCGCCTAGGTTAGCCGAAAAAATTCTTAAGCTTAAGAGTGATTAAGGAAGTTCCTGAGAGCAACTCTGTGCAAGGAGGGGACAGAAACCTTTATCTTAGGGAGGAGGTGTGGTTGACCACGTTGCTAGGAGTGATGCAGTCTTGTAAGAGCTGTGATTTGTTGTTCCAAAAAGGGGGAAAGACCAAAAAAGAAATAAAAAAATGCACTCCTCGTAACAAATAGACCATAAAAAACAACCGAGCACTTACAACTTGGTCTGTATTAAGAAGTGTATAATCGTGACACTAAAGGGATTTTTTCAGATGAAGTTCATCAGCAGTGGACTACGTTCCTCATCAGCAGTGGACTATATCAACACTGACTCACCCCCCCATTTGGTCCCGCGAGTCCAGTTCTGGTCGGATTTCCGTGACGAGGAACGTAGTTCTGCTTAGTTGCTGGGGTCAGAAGGTTGGCTTCTCAAAACAATATGCATTCAGAAGAGTAATACTGTATATTTGCATCACAAAAATGCCTCCTCAAAAAAATCAGACCTTACAAATCGCTCGGCGTTATAGTTGTCTCCCGCCGTGTCCCTGCGCACTGTCGCCTCTCCATTCGTGTGTATGTGATGAAGACGCTCGCATCTTCTTCCGCTGTGGAAGACATGTAAACAAGGTGGCCGCGGATATTTTTACTTAATGATATTTTATATTAATGGTGGATGCAGATTCAGCTGTCAGCCATTCCTGTGATTCCAGATTCTGCTGGATCTGGTGGGTCCAGCCCCACTTAGCCTCAATGGATGGAGATTGTAACATCAAAAAGAGTACATCATTTTTGCACCTTAATCTGGATCATCACTTGATTTCAACAGCTTACTCTTGCTCACCAAATAACGAACAAATAGCAATCAAAGAAATATGTTTGAATGAATGTTATGTTAGGAATGGAATATTTTCCCTGTGCTATCAACAAGTCTCCAACATGTGTTGTTCAAAGTAGAGGATAATAAACACACACACACACACACACACACACACACACACACACACACATATATATATATATATATATATATATATATATATATATATATATATATATATATATATATATATATATATATATATATATATATATATATAACAATAATATAATAGTAACAGTTAAAACAAAGGTGTGTCACATTGTGCATGTTTGTTGTAATGAATACTGACACAAAACGTGTGTTAACAGGGCGAAGTTGCGGAGGTGCGACAGGTAAATGGACACTCATCAGAGGAAGAGAAGGAGAAGGACGAGGAGGAAAAAGAGCCGTGGCCGGATGATCACAGTAGTTCAAGGTTGGACACATTTATCATCTCCACTAGCGCACACAGTAATGTATGCAAATGAGGACACGGGCGACGTCGCACAGCACCAACATTTTATCGTCCCCTCTGTGTTTTTACGACGTATGTGCAGCGACTACTCCAGCGATTACTCAGATTGGACGGCTGATGCCGGCATCAACCTTGAGCCACCCAAGAAGAGCGTAAAAGTGAAGAAGAAGAGTAGCAGCTCTGAAGAGGACGGCGACAAGAAGAGGGACCCCAAGAAGGAACGCAAGAAAGACAAAGCCGACAAGGACGGTGCCTCACCAAAGAAGAAGAAGCCAAAGGAGAAGATGAAGGTTTGTCACTGTAAAAAGCTTAGCAATCAGAATGTGCTGCTGGAAGGCAATGCATAAATGTAGATGCGTGTGTCTCTCAGAGGGCGGAGCTTCAGGAGCAGGGACTGACCCTGGAGGAGTGGCTTCCCTCTTCCTGGATCACGGACTTACTCCCCCGCAGGTGTCCTTATATTCCCCAGATGGGAGACGAGGTACAAGGCTCCAACTGTTTATAGCAGCTCCAGCACATGGTTTCATATTCAAAACACAACCCTTTTAGGCCCCCTGGTGGCCATACACTCTATGTTCCCATGGTCGAAAAAGGCCTATAATATCAAACCTGACACTAGTGTGAGGTGTTTATTTGTTCAAGTGGACCCTGGCAACTTTTATGACGAAGTGCTGTGGGGGACATTTTAGTAAAAAATAAAATAAAATGGTAAAAAGCTACAAAACATGTTTTATATACCAAAATTTCCAGACTATTGAGCACACCGGAATACAAGCAGCACTCACTGGATTTTACAGAGAAAAAAGGATGTGTACATATGCACTCCTGATCAAAATGTTAAAAATGGTAGAAAAATGTAGAATGTACATTTTGCACTGTTGGACCTTAAGTAGGTTCTAAGTAAAGCTTCAAAATGCAAAAAGAAGAAATGGGAGTGAGACAAAACAACAATTTAGTGCAAAGAAACATTAAAGTGAAATAGGCTGTTCATCAGCTGATCAAAAAAGGCAAAATGTTGTTAAAAATATGGACAGAATGTGATTTAGTGTCAGGTATTCATACCGTCATGATATCTTGATGGCTGCTGAGGTTGGACGCGGTAAGACAGTCATTTCAAATTTCCTCAAACATCCTGCGGCTCATGGAACACAAAAGTCAAGTGGTAGACCAAAAAAATGAGCCGCAGGATCCCATTGGCTGTCCGTCAAGACACGGGACCATCTTCGGCACAAATGAAGGTTGTTATTTGTGGCGAGTGCAGTCCAAGAACCATCAGACGCCATCTATCTGCCAGCGAAGGCTTTTAAGAAGAAAAAACGTCTTCAAAGGCTTTGTCTCCTTCAAGGTTTGGAATTTGCAGGAGAGCACCAAACATGGGACATTGAAGAAAGTTTTATTTTGTCTTTACGGTCCTGATGGCTTCGAATGTTACTAGCATGACAAGGAGATACCGCCTGAGATGTTTTCCACACGGCGCAGTGGACGGGCGCCATCATGATCCTTCAATGGAACAATGGAGCTGCAGGTTGTGCAGGGGCGTCAAACGGCAACCGGCTATGTGGAGATGTTGCAGGGGGCATCCCTCATGACTGAAGACCCTTGTCTGTGTGGTAATGACTGGCTTCTTCAACAGGACAACGCTGCATTTCACAAAGGACTTCTTCCAGAGGAATCAGGTCACTCTTTTGGAGCATCCTGCGTGTTCCCCTCATCTAAATCCAATGGAGAACATTTGGGGATGGATGGCAAGGGAAGTTTACAAAAATGGACATCAGTTCCAGACAGTGGATGCCCTCCGTGAAGCCATCTTCACCACCTGGAGCAACATTCCCACTAGCCTCCTGGAAACACTGGCATCAAGCATGCCCAAAGCTATTTTCACCTCATTAACAAGAATGGTACAGCTACTCATTACTCACTTCTTTTTTTTCTACATTATATTTCTATTTTAGGGGGGTTTGGGTTTAATTTTTAAATTTTTTTTTTTAAATTTTTAGCTATGGTCGTAAACTTTTGAGCATCTGAACAGCCTATTTCACTTTAATGCTTTTTTTTGTAATGAATGCAATGAATTGCTTACTCTAAACATTGTTTGTGTCAATCCCATTTCTTCTTTTTGCATTTTGAAGCTCTATTTAGAGCCTCTGTAAGATCCAACTGTGCAAAATGTACATTCTTCACATTTTTAACTGGTCTTAAAATTTGTATCCGTATTAGATAAGCCGCAAAGCCACAGGTGGCTGTGTTGTAAAATAACAATTAACAATCATAATAATAATAATAATAATAATAATAATAATAATAATAATAATAATAATCAAATAATCATAGGTCAGCTGGGATAGGCTCCAGCATGCCGCCGCGACCCTAAAGAGGAGAAGCGGTATAGAAAATGGATGGATGGCATCATAATAATATGATGCCACCACAGAGGCCTTTCACAAGCTAGGGACAGAAACAGAGTGGTTAGAGAAGACAGTTGCCATTTGCTCAAGTATTTATTAGTAATGCAGTGAAAATGAGAGGAAACGAGAATACTTATTTCGGTGTGCACCCCCTACAATTTTAAGTTAGGTCCCATTGTGGGTCCTAGTAAAAAAAACAAAAACAAAAAAAAGTTAGTCTGGAGCCCCGACATATTTAGTACACAGAATGATGTTATACAGATTTTACTTTTAATGAAATAAATGCCTTTTGTAAAGGTGTCCGATATTGGCTTTTTTGCAGACATCCGATATGCCGATATTGTTTAACTCTCAATTTCCGATGCCGATACCAATAAGTATAACATATCTCCTGTGGTAGAATTACACATCTGTTGTGAAGCTAATGGATACAGCATCAGCAATTAGCTTCTCAACGTGGCTGTAAACGACATTGTACAACATGGCAAAACATCTGAGAAATTCTTGCCATTAAGGCTTAGATTGGTTTTAAAAGTTAAGAGTAGCCATTTACATTTTTTGATAATCAAAAAGTCCTGGGAAAAAAGTCATGTGTCAGAATTTTCATGTATAGTTTTATTGCAGCAGCACGCTGTGTCCGTTTCCATGCCATACTACAAGTTGCATGTACACAGTAATTCCAGGCCAAAATGAAAATGAAAGGCTTCAAGTTGGACTTAACATTCGAAGCCATCGTATGAGTCGAGGTCCAACACTTGAAAACATGAAAACATTTCTGTCCCCAGTGGGGACATGACAGAAAAAAATTGAGAACCACTGCCCTAAAACAATGCAAACATAAAAGATGCATCTAAACCTGTTAAGAGTGTGCATACAAAATTGACCACAGTGCAAACATAGGATAACAATGACCAACATATTTTCTAAACATTTAAAACACTGAAAATTCTTCAACATACATGAAGTCAACAGACACAAGTGATTTGGATATATTTTTGGAATAAAGTGTTTGAAGTATTATTATTACAGCATAGGTCACTGTATAAGGAAATGCAATACCTGTCATGTACACTAGCTGCCTCGGTGTCAAAGGAAAACATGTTAACCCCTCATTACACAAGACACAGGGTCATCTCTTTCAGAATAATAAGTGATACAATAAAACAACTCAATACAGCCTGCAAGATGGCTGATCAGAAAGATGTCTGAACAGTCAAGATAAGGGCCGTTGGTTTACAAGGACACACACTCACACTCAAAAGAAGGCCTTTCAATGAAACCTGATGCAAAGGGCAGAGTCACACTGAGGAACCCCCCCCAGCATAAGGGAAGTCAATCACATGGCCTTGATAGTACAAAAGAAAACATAAACTGCTTTTAATAACATAAAATGCAATAACATATATTTGTAACACTCCAGAACACTGAATTTGCTATATTGGTACACATGAACAGCTTTTATTGATGCTGTTTAGTTTTAATTGTGTGTGTTGTTTGTGCAGCTGTACTACTTCCGGCAAGGCCACGAGGCCTATGTGGAGATGGCCAAACAGAAAAAGATTTACAGCATCAACCCTAAGAAGCAACCCTGGCACAAGATGGAGCTGCGGGTAAAAATATATATATTTTTTTCTTCCTTAGAATCACTTATTAAAAAAACAACAACAACAAAAAAAACAAGTAGTCATTGAACAGGAATCATCACAGCAACCCTGGCCAGTCATATTCCTATTCTTATGAGCTTTTACTGTATAGAATATGCCACTACAACATTTCGTACGTCTGTGCTCACTCTTCCTCATCATAGAGCAGAAAAAAGTACACAATAAATCCACAACCGACTGAAACATGAGCACAAGTCCCAGTTTTATTTATTGTGTAAAACAGTACTACTAATACTACAACACACACAAGTAATGTAACTAACATGCTAACTTCACCACTACACGCAAATTCACTCTAATTACAAAGTGTATACACCACTGTAAATCATAAATAACTTGAGAGAAGTTTTTTTCCGCAATTTAAAATCTTTCTAGTGTCCAGTTTATTGAGCAGATTAAAGAGATTTCATTTAAATGGTGAATTCTTGCATTTGAGATGTTCTGACATTTGAACCCTGGGGGGACAGAACCTTCTGTTGCCGTGCCCTCCCTTTGGAAGTCACATGGGCCACACTGCTGACCTTACAAACACACTGATAGCGCTTTATAGCGTACATATTGAGTCATACATCACATTGTAGTCTTTGAATCTTACCTTTTTGTGTGCAATTTTAACTGCATTTGTTCCGAACTTCATGCTTTTTTGGTTTTATTTTCTGCTGTTTTGCAAAAGCTTTCTATAAATAAAATATTATTATTGTTTGCATTTATAGGTGTAATATTTTGAAAAATGCTGACATAACCTTAATATTAATATTTTATTGATTATGATTTGACTGTTATTACATGATGGTTGTCTGAGTGTTTCTAGTCCGTAGATGTGCGGAATGGAGGTCATTGTATGGGGGGGAAAGGTGCATTAGTTTGCTTGAAGGTGTTTTTCTTGTGTGTGTCAGGAGCAAGAGCTGATGAAGATTGTGGGTATAAAGTACGAGGTAGGCTTGCCCACACTTTGCTGCCTCAAGCTTGCCTTCCTTGACCCGGACACCGGGAAACTTACCGGAGGATCCTTCTCCATGAAGTAAGATCCCGAGCTGCATCTCTGCTTCTGCTTCTGCTTTTTTTTTTTTGTTTCCCTTTCACACCCTGATCCTTTTGGGCGGCATGTTGCAGGTACCACGACATGCCGGACGTCATCGACTTCCTGGTGTTGCGGCAGCAATTTGACAACGCCCGGAAGAGGCTGTGGAGTATAGGTATGCAGTCTGTGTTTTGTAGTGCATGGGATACATTTACCATCACAGGTGACTGATCCACTGAGCCACGCCCTATCTCTGTACAGGTGACAGGTTTCGCTCGGTGATCGACGACGCCTGGTGGTTTGGGACCATCGAGAGTCAAGAGCCGTACCAATCACAGTACCCTGACAGCCTGTTTCTCTGCTACAATGTCTGGTAATTAACATCATCAAAAATGGCATCTTCTCTGTGTGGAAAATGATGGTCATTGTGTGAAATGGTGAAAAAGATCTTATTTCCTTTCATTCAGCTGGGATAACGGAGACACAGAGAAGATGAGTCCGTGGGACATGGAGCTCATCCCTGATGAAGGTGAGCCCTTGTAACACACTCATTAAAGTCAAACACAAACTTTTCCGATAGGTGTTTTCCTGTCACACCCTCCCACCTTAGCCTCCTTTCCAGACGAGTTGGGCACGAGTGTCCCGCTCACGGAGGAAGAGCATCGGGAGCTCCTGTACGTGCCGCTGGATGGTGAGTGGGGCTGCCGCACGCGCGTGGAGGAGTGCGAGCGCGTCATCAAAGCCATCGACCAGCTCTGCACCCTGGGTATGATATCATGCTGCCTCTTTCCGGCTGCGCCATGTAAACAATGCTGCTTCTTGTAACACAACATAACGTCAGCTCACTATATCAGTGTTTGCTAATTGTCATACCATGAGAACACCCTCACTCAAATGTGTTGATAATTATTCTCCAAAAGTAGAATGGAACACAACTGGTATGATTTTGGTTATTGTCTCCCTGAGGAAACTGTTTGTAGTGCACACGTCCTTTTTTATTGTCTGTCTTACTATGAAACGGCTGAGAATATTTACTAATCATCTTGGAAAGTAAATGTTTTCACGTACCCCCTGCAATTTGCTGGCATATCACTACCCTGTTTGGGAATCACTGCACTGTATCTTAGTGCTGCTGTGGCTTCAACACACTTGCACACACATTCTAGCGGCTATGTAGTGTAACTGCAGGAGCTGCTGTCACATTGTGGTCACGTCGTGTGTCTTTCTTATAAAAACTTGTCATCTTCAGACATTGCAGCGCCATTTGCTTTTCCCGTCGACCTGCAAGCTTACCCCACGTACTGCACGGTGGTGGCTTACGTCACTGACCTCAGCACCATACGCCAAAGGCTGGTCAACTGCTTCTACAGGTACCTGTGATTGTGTGTGTGTGTGTCATGATTAAGCACACTAGACCAATTCGAATGTGCATTTCTGACGCAGACGAGTGTCATCTCTGATGTGGGAGGTCCGTTACATCGAGCACAATGCCCAGACGTTTAATGAGCCGGGGTCGTTCATCGTCACCACAGCCAAGTTTGTCTCTGATCTCATGCTGCAGTTCATTAAGTGAGTATTCTAGAACCACAATGAATCTCATCGCTGTCGCAAGTCATTGGGGGGGACACAAAGCGAAAGTACTTTTGTCCTGATACGTTAAAAAAAAAAAAAAAACAAGTTACCATATTTTTTCCACTATAAGTTTCTCCGGAGTATACAGTAATCCCTCGTTTATCGCACTTCATTGGTTAAGAGAATTTTTATGAAGTAGGATTTTTCATTTATACATTGATTCTTTTCACAGAGAATAGAAAACCTGTTTACCACCTAAATAGGATTTTTAACATTATTAGAGCCCGCTAGATATGAAATAACGCCCCAATAGTCACCCTTACACTCCTATTAACCAATATAGTAGACTAAATAGGTCATGTAAGACATAAATAATACTTGTGCTCATGTGTGTTGCTATAAACGTGTTCCCTAGGGGAGCTGAGTGGTGGGCGGACAGGAAGTGAGTTTTGGGGTTCAGAGTTTAGTTTTAGCTTGGTGTGTGTTACAGCTGGAACAATAGCTTGTGTTTTTATTAGGTATTATTGTGCCTGTTGTGAGAATTAAAAGTGGCAGTAAAAGCCTGTAGTTTTAGCAATCAAGTCTGGTGCTTGTGTGTCTCACCCAACATTAATTCTATTGTAATCGCTGTTTATTAGGACCCGAGCACTGAGACCCATCGGTTGTGCAAAGGCCATATTGTAATTGTTTGTTATATGTAATATTCTTCTTCTTCTTATTATTGTTATTATTATTCTTATTTTTCTTCTTATTATTATTATTCTTATTCTTCTTATTATTGTTCCTCTCGGCCTATAATCACCTGGTTTTGGGTACTAAATGTGTAGAAAAACTCACCAAAATTTCAGATGTGTCAGGACCGGCCAAAATGTTTATATTTTGGTGGTCTGGAACCCGGAGCTCCAAAACTCACTCGGAACTGGGCCATTTTCACTTTTGAGATATTTGCCCCACAGTGTGCCACCAGTTTGACGGATCGACATGAAATCTGGTGGAGAATATCTGTCATGGTGGGATAAACAAAACAGCCTGCATAGGCCATGTTCTAAAACGCACAGAAAGCCGGCTATTTGGGTTAGAATAAACAAAACTTGTATTCTGACCAATTCGCCCAACAGACTTTGACCAAATGAGACCAAATGAGACCAAATCGTAACCGTGCAATAGACGAAACGCTCAAATCATTTGGGCTTTGTTGCTTTTGTGAACAGTTTTAGAATGCGTCATACGGCACGGACGTTGCCTTTTGATGATTCGCTCAGGTGAGAATACTAAAAGCTATTATTGTTATTATATGTGCTTTTCATACGCAGAATGACTGTGTTGGCTCAAAGGTGGTATGCTGCAAAGTAATATGTGCAGTTCATACTTTCCACCACATGATGGCACTGTTTTCACACCAATGTTATAGTCTACCAAAAGATAGTCTTGACAAACATTTCACAATAATGTCGTTAATGTATCGACAAAAGTTTACGTGTGATGATGCTGATATCCCGGTATGGTGAAGTATACGGTAGAAAGGAAAGCTCAAAGAAAGCTGCTAGCATCTTTACATAATGTTCTGGAGTATAGTTTTGAAAAACCGTGGAGTGAAGCTGCAAAATTCAAACCGTGAAGTGGCGAGGAGCAACTATAAGTTGCATCAGTCACACAAAAATGCATCGTGAAGAGGAAAAAAACCTATAAGTCGCATTTATTTACAAATTGATTTCACAAAATTCAAGCGCAAGAAAAACATTGAATCTGGAAAGGCAAGTTACTAAACTACACAATAGCACACAGAACAACAGGCTGAATACGTGTCCAGTATGTGAACGTAACAATGACAAGCCAGCGAGTCCAACAAGCAAGTTCACCAAGCTCCCAATCTCATTCCACATCACCGAATCCTTCAACCTCAGTATGGGTAGCGTAGAACACACTCTTGTGGCTCTCGACAGTAACGTTTACTCCGTGGTTCATGTCAAGTCATTATGAATTATTAACATTTAAAATAATATTAATATATATATATGTGTGTGTGTGTGTGTGTGTGTGTGTGTGTGTGTATGTATGTGTGTGTGTGTGTGTATATATATATATATATATATATATATATATATATATATATATATATATATATATATATTCTGGAAAATATGGTAATACAAGTAGCGTAGACTACAAAAATGACTTGCATTGTCACATGTTTGCATGGTGAAGTGGGGTGAAAACACTACAAGGATTGAGACGCATTAAGCCATTGAATTGCTGTATAATATAAAATACATATGGAAAAAAAAAAAAAAAAAAACGCCATTTGCCCCTAATCCATCAAAATCACTATTTGGCATCATTGTGTTGGGTATGACACAATGGAAAGCATCCTGATGAGGGTTTAGCATTCCTTCCAAGCCCCGTCATCTCCAAGTAACGTGTATTTCTTTCTGGCATAGGGACCAAAGTGTGATGGACCTCATGCCTCTCTACAAAAGCATGAAGAAGGCCACCTTCTCCGACTCTGAGGACGAGGTCTGTTGCAAAACACGGTGTTAGTAAGGTGCTCGCTTCATGTGTAAACTACTGTTTGTCACTTCAAGAAGAAGATGCTATACCAACACTTGAAATATTTTATTGTTGGTGTGCCTAAAAAAAACAAAAAAAGGAAAACAAAACAAAAACAGACATGTGTTGTCCATGTAGGATGAGGAGGAGGAGGATGACGACACTAACACACCTGGAACCTCGGCACAAAACCACCAGGTGCTCTTCCTGTCTTCTGTTAGCATCCAAAGCACATGAGCGACGTCATATTTCTTTTTTGTTTGCTATCACCTGCAGGGGCGGCGGCCCATGCGACGCCAGCTGCGTACCCGACCTCACTCGTATGACCCTCAAGCGTGGCGAGGGCGCTGCAAGGAGCTTCTGGACCTCATCTTTCAGTGCGAAGACTCTGAACCCTTCAGAGAACCTGTGGACCTGCAGGAATACCCGGTACAGAAGCATGGGCAGATACTACACATGTTTTGTTGTATGCAGTAAGAATTGCAGAGAAGCTGTTTTTTTTTTTTTTCTTGGGGTCTGTTGGAGCACCACCTACTGTAGTGGCATGCACATGACATGACAGTTTCCATGAGGGTAGGCCTGTCACGATAATCAATAAATCCATTAATCGAACGATTAAAAAAACAAACAAAAAAAACGGGTTGATAATTATGAGACCCTCGATAAATTGACATGTGCCTGTATGCATGTGTGTTTCATCTGCTCATCTCTCTGTACCACACAGGCCGGATGACAAGATGGTTCACTCTGCATCTGTCTGTGCGCATTGGTTCTATAGTGGAGTGAACAGAGAGAGTGAGCCCTCGATCATCTCATTCAGCCTCTTTGTGGAGGCGGGGCTACTAGTGAGTGGATACAGAGCAGTTAGCTTTGTGACTAATATGAATGAAGGCACAGAAGCGATGGCGAATGCCACAGCCGCAGTGTGGGAATATTCTGGTTTTAAACTGAATGAACAAGGTGAGTGTAGGAACACCGACGACCGACACGGACAGTTTTCTCAACTGGGGGTGGGGCCAACTATTGATGGACCTGCCTCGGGCAGCGGAGCCTTCATCCCGGCATTCAACGCTTACTGAGGCGTTTGGTCAGCAAATATAAACAAAACAGTACAAAATGGTGCGCGCTCACAGGCAGTGTCACTCGCTACATTGCAAAAGAAATGCAACCGTTCAGTACATACATTTTAAACATACGGACAAGCTAATGTGGCTAACTCAGGTACGCTATACTTAAGTACCATCTAGTAGTTCAAATGTGAATTACACCACATGAAAATAATGAAAAAATGGTCTCAAGAAATGTTGCTAATAAAATTGATTATTGACAATTTGTAGCACAATTATCGGCCAGCAAAATTTTGTGATCATGACAGGCCTACATGAAGGGACACCAACGCTGCATGTTTGTGTGGCCATAGCCTCATGACGCTGGCTTTCCTGTGCTTCAGGATTACCTCCAAATTGTGGACTCCCCCATGGACTTTGGCACGGTCCTCAACACGCTGGTTGAAGGAAAGTACCAGTCACCTATCGAGCTCTGCAAAGACGTCCGCCTTATTTTCAGCAACTCCAAAGCGTACACA
Source organism: Dunckerocampus dactyliophorus (assembly GCF_027744805.1). Lineage (NCBI taxonomy): Eukaryota > Metazoa > Chordata > Actinopteri > Syngnathiformes > Syngnathidae > Dunckerocampus > Dunckerocampus dactyliophorus. The sequence continues at coordinate 17,190,947 of NC_072837.1, read as the reverse complement.
CCTAGTAAGAAGTCACGGGTGAGTGATACACGCACGCACACACGTGCACGTCCGGGTACAAACAATAGCATGTGTCCAGATCTACAGCATGAGTCTGAGGCTCTCCGCGCTCTTTGAGGAGCACGTGAGCTCCATCTTGGCCGACTACAGGGCCATCCATGGCCTGTCGGACAAACTGACCCGACGGGCTGCCGAGCACCAGGCCCGACACGCCAGCGACCGCCCCACTCGACACAACGTGAAGAGGCGGCGCTGCAGCGAGTCTCCCGGCAGCAGCACAGCATCGAGGTAAGAGTCCAACGTGCACTTGTTGTCAAACATGACAACTGTCATGTGACCTGCCATGTTGCCTCACAGCCCAGAGAGGAAGAGGCGTGTCTCGTCCCGCGTGATGAGCCGCCGGGAGCCGTCGCCGCCGCCGCCTCCCTCACGGCCGCCCTCCCTAAGACAAAACCTCTCCGTAAAACATTCGCCTCAGCTAGTCAACGGCAAGACGGACACGCCGGCCATGGGGCGCACGCGCAGCGCTGCACGCCACTTTGCACACTCGTCGCCGGCGTCATCGCACAACGCCACGGGCCAGACAGCGAGCGCAGCAGGTAAGATCACCTCATGACATTGACGTCTTGTATCCACCGACTCACAGAATCCTCCTCCGTCAGAGTCAACACGCTCACTACGGACTCACAACTCGGTCTCCACCTCCTCGCCGCCAGCTGCTGAGAGAACGACGCCTACTACTGTGGCCGTGGACGGCGCCGTTGGGGGAAGCACCCGGCGGAAACTGAGGACGCCTGTGAGGCGCCTGTCAGGTAAGACACAATATTAGGAACACCTATAATACTCTTGTACCTATCTTGTAGTTTGACAGGTGTGCCTAATGAAATGGCCAAAGGGTGTAATAATGCCTTTGATGTGTCATGCTCCGCCCACCCCAGCCTCTCCTGAAAGCCCCCCCTCCCAGGGTACAGCCCACTTGAACGGCCACAGTCGCCACACGAGTGCCGGCATTGGAAGGAGAAGCCGTAAATCCGGAACGGAGCCGCCAGAGAGTCCTCCAGCGAGCCCATCCAGGCCACGAGGTCGCCCCCCAAGCAAGAAGAAAGGCAGGAAGAGCAAGGCGGAGCCTGACGATGGAGACAAGAGCGTCCACTACACAAGCTCCACCCCTGACGACGAGCTGGGCCAATCTACGGGTGACGAAGGCGGAGCGTCCTCAGCACAGGAGACGTCCGTTCTGTCAGACTCTGGCACCGCCTCCACTCCCAGGAGGCGTGGCCGCCCGCGAGTGGTCAGGACTGAAGAGGTGTCTCCGCCTCCTCCTCCACCTCCACCGCCTCCTCCTCCTCCTCCTCCGCCAGAGGAGTCTCCCGAGCCTTCATTGAGGAGGAGCAGCAGGCGAGCGCACGATGATGTCACGTCTCCTCCTCGGACGCAAAGAGGCACTCGGAGGGAGGAAGCAGCGGCAGACGGGGAGGATGACGATGGGGAAGGGGCAGCAGGCTCCATGCGCACACGCAACCAGGGGCGACGCTCCACCTGGTACATGGAGGAGGACTCTGAGGAGGAGCAGAGGCAGCTGCTCTTTGAGGACTCCTCCATCACTTTTGGGACCTCCTCCAAGGGGCGTGTCCGCAAGCTGACCGAGAAGGCAAAGGCCAACCTGATTGGCTGGTAGCGCTTGTTAGCCCAGCTGCTGCTAATCCTCTCCCCCTACTACTCCCCCTCATATATTGGTCCATGTTGGACCCCCATCCTCCCCCCAAAAAAAACACACCGCCCCCCTGCCCATCAGACCTTAACCACCTTTGGGGTGCAACCCCGGTGATTCTAGAAAGACGCCAGGAGAACTCCTTTTATGGAACTTTTCTTTGTGGGCGGAGTCAAAGAAGCCCACTTCAGCTGAGAGCCTTGGCCCCTCCTCCCTCATTTTTATACCACCCCCACCCCCGTTTCCCTTTTCTAACATTTGTATGTGACGCTCATCCTGCCCATGGAAGTCTTAAGTGTGCGTGTGTGTGTGTGTGCGTGCGCGCGCGCATGTGGCATCACTGTCCAATGAATAACATGGAGCTTTTTTTTTTCCCGCTTTTTCCCCACTTGTCATGATTTAAAACCAAAAAAATATGTTTTTTTTTTGGACAGCAATGATACACCATGAATGTGTGTGTGTGTGCGCGTGTCTGTGTGTGTGCTAAAACACCAAATGGTGTAAAAATGCTGGTACTCGTGCTCTGAAGGATTTTACTGATGGTGTGTGTGTGAGCGAGCATATGCGCATGTGCGCATTAGCAATACCTTGTGCCTTTTATGTTGTGTGTGTGTCATACAAAGTTGTGTATTTATGAGCAGTGTTGTGTTATTCGGAATCAGTGCTATCAGGATGCACGTACAGCTTCTTTCTTTGAATGCTGTGTGTTTAACCTGGGATGGACTTTAAAACAATTGTTTTTCTTTTTAAACCTTGCTTCTCTCGTGAACTCCGCACGCACGCACGCACACACACACACACACACACACACACACACACACACACGGAACTTTTAAAGCAAAGTGTGTAATTAGCGTGACGTGGGTGCATTTGTATTTGTGTGTGGATGCGATGGTCCATCTGATGTGTGCTGCTTCCTTGTGGTGTAAATGATGGATGTTCTGTGCGGGTTCTAATTTCCTTTCACGATGAACCCACTGATGTTGTTCTGGCCAGTGTCACGCGGGTGTCACAGCAACACGGTGGAACCTCCAAGGCTGTTCAGTTAGTCTGTTCCAGGGTTAAATGATGGCAATCTTAGAACCTGTACTGGAAGTAGGCCTGTCCCGAACAATCGAACAATTAAAACAAACAAACAAAAGCAGGTCGATAATTATGACACCCTGGATAAAGTGACATGTGCATGTATGCATGTGTGTTTCATCTGCTCGTTTCTCTGTGCCACACAGGCTGGATGACAAGATGGTTCACTCTTCATCTGTCTGTGCGCATCGGTTCTATAATGGAATGAACGGAGAGAGTGAACCCTCTTGTCAGCCATTCAGCCTCTTTGTGGAGGCGGGGCTACTGGTGAGTGGAGTGCTAGCATCAAATTAGCCTCGTGAGAACGCATATGCTAACATGAATGAAGGCACAGAAGCGAACGCAGATAGAAACCTCTTGACATTCCGATTATAATAGTTTATTGCATTTGATACGATGCACTCCCATTTTTATGTCATATAAATAATGCAAAAATTGTTGATTATCGACAATAATTTGTAGGACAATTATCTACCAGCAAAATGTGTTATGATGACAGGTGTTTTATGCCATATAATTAATGAAAAAATGGGCCTGTATGATACAGGCATCTTCTGTGTCAAGCTAATGTGGCTCACACAAGGTACATGAAAATTATTTAAATTATCACAAACACCATTGCCGATGTTATCAATTATCGATGATAATTCGTAGCATCGACCAGCAAAATTTGTTATCGTGACAGGCCTAACAGGCAGTGTTGTTTTTTGTCTCGCAGGCTTAAAAAGAAGTGAAATGCTGTTTAGTAAACGATGCATAAGAAACGTGGAAGCTGAGGAAAGGGAGTTTTGCTGAAGGCAACGTCATGTATCGTGTTTTTTTGTTTACATTTTTGCAAGTTTAAAAAGGAGTGAACCACTTTATAGTCAAACTTCCAAATGTTGCACTTGATGAGTTCGTCACATCTTCTGCTGTGTACTACTTCACCACCATTTCCTGTTGCCAAAGAAAAAGCAAAACAACAAAAGTCTCTCACCATGATGAGCAGTAAGTCCAAATTGTGTGACTTTTTACGGGTGTTTGGACTTTGAAGGTTCCACTGTGTGTTCGACAAGACATGCTGCAAATCCGACCTTTCAGTTTTGATGTCATGCGTGTTTCAAGTCTCTTTCATTTCTTTCCAATCTCAGTCACATGTTAACAGTTTTAGGAAATGAAATGCGAACGGCTGCAGTGCCGTTCCTGACAAACTGACATGATCGCAAAGGGGCCTTAAAGGGATACTGCTATGTTTGTCGATATCACCCTCAATGGTCTGCGTCTGCACGTGTGTGTGTGTGTGTGTGTGTGTGTGTGGGTGGGTGTGTGTGAGCGCGAGCGCGTGCGTGCGTTAGCATTTCCAGTTCTAAGAGTGGGGTGGCGTTGTGAAGGTAGGGGGGCCTTTCTGTTTTCCACATTTTAAAGAGAACTTAATTGTTAGTTTGGATACTTTTTTATAAATGTACAATATATATACACAGTATGAAGAGAAGATGAAAGGAAGCCTACCAGGTAGAATGTACGTACATACACGTGTAGGCAAAGTACTGCTGTCCTGTTAGTTCATACCAATATTTCGAAGGAATAAACACTTGTGTTTCTGTATACACTTGATGTTCTAATTTTGTCGTCTGTCATTGAAAGCTGCTCAAGTTTAATCCCGGAGGGAAGGAACTGTAAAAAGATGCAACACCAAGACTCAAGTGTCTTTTAATGTCGAGTGAAATTTGCTCCTGCTTGTTGCATTTGTGAAATTGCTGCCAATTGTGCAATCTGGATCAGATCTGGATCCAACCTGCTTTAAAACGACAGCAGAGTTTTGCTTGGTTTCGGGAGAAGTTGACTTTGCGTCACACGTTTTACAAACTCCTCACACTTGCACGAGTGTAAAGAGAAGGTAAGTGCTGCATAATAAAACCAAATGCACCTTTTCAATAATGTAGTTGACGCTGCACAGACATGCGTGCCTTCATGTTCAGTTAAATGGTGTCTTTACACGCTACATTTGGGAAACTGCTTCCAAATGTGCAATGTGGATGAAATTACAACTCAATTTTATTTATATTTGCAGAAGATACATTTCTTTTATGGTGTTTAAAAGCTAAGAGAGTTAGTTGGGTGATGTTTTAGACTTGGATTGACTTATTTTCAATACAGCATGATGAATGAAATGGAAGTCCGTACGCAGTTCTCCAGAGCCATCCACATATGTAAAAACAAGCAAAGTTTAATTTACTTTAACTACATATTTTTAATTCAATAAAATAAAGCTACGAATAATAAAAGGATCGTTGTGTCTTAGCAACAGCCCCATCTGGTGACGAGGACGTGTCACTACACTGCTTCCTCGAGGAGGCTTGTTTTAATTCTGACGTGGCGCGTCACGAGAGGTCGCCTGGTTCCTCCGTGGGCTTCCCTGATTGGACGAAACGCAGCCTAATGCCTTTTCATCTCTCGCCCAGCTGTGGCATGTCAACAGACAGGTGGCAGCGGCGTTGGTTTATCAATAAACCACACGCACACACACTGCTTAATCAGCCATGTTTTAGTCGGACAACAGAGTAGAATTTTATCCAAAACAAGGTAAGGACTAAACTTCCACACACGAGTTAATTTGTTTCCTTAAAGTTGTGTTTGCCATGCCCAAGCTTGGCGCATGGAGATTTTATTACCCACGGTGTGTGCCCGCAGGTGATGCCTCAGCTGACGGCCACCGCGGCTCTCCAGTTGGCGCTGCTGCTGTCCGCCTTGCCCGCCCAGTACTTCATCTCCCGCTGGAGCGGCTCTACGGCGTCGCAGCGCCTCCACACGTCCACACGGTAGTACTGCAGGGTCTACGCGTGGGGCGGGAAAGGTCCACTGGAAGGGAGGGGCGTGGAAATGAGTCACTGCAGTAATGTTACTTTAAACTTTCATGGTCAATATGAGAATGAGTATGCCAGCCAGTACTCGCTTCTAGTAGACAACCACAATGTACTCCATCGTGCAGCTTGCGCTGCACTTCAATCACGAATCGTTGTGGATGTAGTCTTGTTCTCTCGTTTATTTCAAAAACGAGAAACATTTGCTCGTTTTCACTTGGTCATCGAGGTGTGAAGTCTGGTGTCGTACAACAAAATTGTCACGACTACATACATCTGTATTTATTCCTTATCCAACACTACATATCGCCACTTAACATATTTTTACAATGTAAAAATGTTACTGCAACAGACGACATGAAATAATTTCTAGCTTGTCGTTGCGCTTCGTTGTTTATACTTGACTTGGAATGCTTTCTTCTATTTCCTATTTCATAGTAGTCTGGAATGCAGCAATAGAAAGGCAGTGGCGCCACCTAGTGGCCAATATGGTCAACTGCACTCTGGGGTGTCAAACTCGTGCCATGGAGGGCGGAGACACTGCAGGTTTTCTTTCCAGCCAGCCACTAAAGCAGGTGATTTTAATGATCAACACCTTCAGTTTGAGGGAAGGAGCTCATCAATTAAATCACCTGCTGAAGAAACTGGTTGGAGAGAAAACCTGCAGCGTCTCGGCCCTCCAGGGCACGAGTTTGACACATGCGCCTTAACACTCAACTACAGTGGAACCTCCATTTTCAACATGAATTCACTCCAAAACTGAAATGTAAGCTAAGGCAAATTTCCCCATAGGAAAGAAATAATGTCAAACCAACTAACCCATTCTAGACTAATAATAATAATAACTAGAGAATGCAATTTCGGCTGTCAAAATTGCATGTGAATGCCTGCAATGCAGAAGCTTAACTGAAATATTGTAGAATGAATTTTGAAATGTAAAATGACTGCAGGAATATTTTGGAAGATGAGCTGAAGCTGTACTGAAATGCTGTCAAAATGCAGAATGAGTGTAGAAATATTTTAGAAGGTGAGCTGAAGCCAAACTGAAATGGTGTTGAAATGTATGAATGTTCAAATGGAGCAGGAATGTCTAAGTTTTTAAATGAAGGTAGAAATGAGTGGAAGTGTCGCAAGAATTGGAAAAATGCAAGAACGTTATTAGAATGTAGAATGCATGTAAACATTTGTAGACTATGCGGAATTGTGCTGAAATGTAAAATGAACAGAGGAAGAGTTAGAATGCTAGCAATGCTAACATGCTAACACCTAGCATAGTACTGCTAAGTGTTGATATGTGTCCAACCATAAAAATAATCGGCCGTCCACTGGAAAAAGCCCATTGAAACAAAGCAGCGTTAGGAAAAAAATTTAAATTTTGCAAAAATTTTGGAATTACAAAAAGAAAAATGTGGGTTCCGGAAAATTTGGAAAAAGCGGGAATTTTTTGAATGTCTAAAATAGTGAATTTTGAAGTGCTTAGTTAGTGGAACGTTTTCATAATTGGAATGTTTTGAATTCGTTGAGAAATGTAGGAACTGTGGATGTTTGGAAAAATGGCCCATTCATTTTTAATGGGAACATTTTGCGAAAATTTTAGAATTTTGGGAAATGTGGACATTTTTGAAACATGGAGAAAAGAGAGCGCACGCTGCGTGAATAAGTGGAACATTTTTGTGTTGAAATATTTGGAATAAGTTGAAAAATGTGACCTGTGGAAGCGTCCGAAATTTTAAAAAAAGAATTGGTGCAGAATTTTATAAGTGTGAATGTCTTTGAAAGCATTCACACAACAATAACTCATTTTACAAATAATCATTCTAGTTTTACATGAAGATTTCTTTCTTTGGCCCCGTGGTGTGTAAATTTAGCAGCCATACTCAATAAAAGGGGGTATTCTGCCAAGCGAGTTTGGTGGTTTAGCGAGCTGTGTTGAGTGGAATAAGCAAAATGAAATCCAACCCGAAGTGTAAATGAAATGAACACGCAATCATTTCTGTAGCAATGCAACTCCGTGAGTGACAGGCGACAACCAGCGGTGACGTCACAATGGCCAACACTGTCCAGCCAATGAATGATGAGATCCTGTTGCCGCGTCTTTACTTCCGCAGCCAATCAATTCATTAACAGCACGTTATGTAGAACATGCCGCTGTCTTTTGCAGGTTAGCGTATAGCTACTGGTGCAGGGTATAGTTGTAGTTAACTATATAGTTACCTGTAGTTATACTTAATTTTCCAGCAGTCCTTCCTCGCTCTATTGGCGGCGACAGCGTTGTTTTTGGCAGTCATAATCGTTTGGGAACTCATCATAACGCTCCATAAAAATAACTTCCTCATTTTTTGTACAATACACCAGGCGGGATGGCTACATTTTTGAGCGGAAGTAGAATAATGTGACGTCAAATGCCCCCTTTTATGTGCAGGACAAATACACTAGTTGAAGTGCAACCAAGGCAACCATTGCCATTGTTAGACACGTGGACAAAATCCGTCTTTGTAGCGCTAGACGTGACAAAAGCGATCATTTCAGGTTTCTTCGAGTGTGGAACGAGTGGAGGAAGTCGTACCTCAATGCAAGTGCGTGGACAGAGTGGGGAGAGCGGCAGGTGTCCAAAGTGTGGTGAGTCTCCTCCATCTGACGCCTCCTCCAGCTTCCGACGTGCTGTTTCCCCGCAGCACCCGAACACACCGCCATTTGTGCTCCTGTGAAGGTCCTTCCTCGGTCTCCAGACGGAAGACGAAGTGGCCAAGAAGATGGTTGCCATGGAAACCATGCTGCGTGACAACAATCAGGGATTCTTTGGAGGTTAGCGTACCCCCACAGCGATGATCCTTCAGGCCAAAATATTAGGCGCAGCCGCCACAAAGACCGTAAAGTTAACTTTTCATTCATTTGCCGCCGCAGCCTCCAAGGCCGTGCGCAGTCCGCGGCCGCCCTACGTCTTCCTGCGGGTGGGCGAGGTGGTGATAGAGAGGAAGGGGCACCGGGTTGGGGTGGTGGTCAGCTGGGACTCTGAGATGCGGGCCCCCGCCGAGTGGGTTGACAGGATGTACAGCGATGTGGAGGTCAGTACCCGCCTGCACCTCACCTGACTAAAAAACACTTTCAAAGTTTGTTAGTGTACACGTGCATCTCGATACATTCCAACGTCTTATTCATTTTCATTGAGCAACCTTCCCCGTCTGTAATTGTGCCATTGTTTGCTCGGAAGCTAACAAGCTAAATGCACAGAAGCTGAAATATGCCGCACACACACACTTGTGTTGATTGCACGGTGATGACGTAGTGGTTGGAGTCGATGACCTTTTTGTTCGTTTATGCTGCGTTGGCTGTCTGACTCAAGCTTGCCACAGTATGTTATTGTGTGTTTATGTCATATACGTATTTGTTTATAATCCGGTTATTCTGACATGTTATGCTTCATTATCACATATTTGTAAATGATTGCAGATGTAGGGTGAATGAAATGGGTTTTCTGAAAAAAAAAAATAATTTTTTGTAAATCGGGCGAATTTGCCGACAAATTTTTGATCAAAAATTTGCGGGGTGGCGAATGCTAGCTATGCATAGATCACGTGTGCAGACAAATATCAGGCATACAATGATTCTTCCGTGTGAACGCTTCATGATTGTAATCTGCTGGCGTGTAGCCTCAGGAGCTAACACTCTGTGGGGCTGCCCACACGGAAACCTTTTCAGGTCAAAAGGGTCAACTATTTTATGGTTTCAGCCTTTCAGCCACAAGGAAACGGCCTTCTGGATGCTCTGAAACGCTATTTTTTAAAAACGGCTTCCAGAGTGGGGAAATCTGAAAACGCCCCGCCTCCACAAAGAGGCTGAATGAGATGAGGGCTCACTCTCTCCGTTCATTCCACTATAGAACCGATGCGCACAAACAGATGCAGAGTGAACCCTCTTCGTCGTCCAGCCTGTGTGGCGCAGAGAGACGAGCAGACGCACATGCACGTCAATTTATCCAGGGTGTCATAATTATCAACCTGTTGTTTTTGTCGTTGGATTCATGGCTTTAGTGATTATCGTGACACCTAACGACCAGCCAACATAATATGTGGATATTTGGACGGACGTGACTCCCCCCAGTCCACACTTGTTGCAGTAATTCCACTTCTCGTAAGTGTGCAGGTGAGCCTTGGAAAGCGGAAGATGACGGACTTCTGCTATAGTTTGCTGTGTCACGTGGTTCCGTCTGTGTTTACAGCGCCACACGTAGGTGTGCCTTGCGTATTACATCCTTTTCACTCACTGATCGTTCCTGTCTGGATGGAACTATTTACTAATTCGGCACAGTGTGGGCACTAATTTCTCTGACAAACACACCACATGGTGGCGCTGTTATTAAACACCATAAATGGGATTGACTTGAAATTTTCTCACACAAAAACACCTGCTGTGACTTTAGGGTGTTTCGCCCAACCGCCACCAAATTTGGTGCACATTTCGGGGACTGACAAGCACACGTGCATAAAATTTGAGCAAGATTAGTAAAAGAAACAAACAAACACGGCAATCACTTTTTCGCACAGGGTCATGTAGGTTTGGATTTTTTTCCTCCCTTAATCATAAAAAGTTTCATTTCGAAACTGCATTTTGTGTTCAGTTGTGTTGCCGCTGACTAATATTTACATTTGTTGGATGATTGGAAACATTCAAGTGTGACAAACATCAAAAGAAATACATCAGGAAGGCGGCAAACACTTTCACACCACTGTAAATGCTAGCAGGTCTTTCTGACAACAAGCCATAGGGGGCGCCATAAACGTCCTTTCCAGTCATGTGAATAAATGACCCCCACGGTCACTGTGATCGCCCTTTCAGGCCCACGCAGCAGAGAAGACGCCACACTACAAGGTTCTGTTCGGCGGGCCCAGACCGGCGTCTCTGTTTGTGGCCTACCTGCCTCAAACGCAACTCAAGCGCATCCGAGGGACGCAGGTACGAAGCAGGATAAACATGGCAACACATCTTCAGCTGTGCCGTGGATTCACTCTGGGATGTTTTTAGCCGGACATTCCCACCTTGGAGAAGTACTTTTCACATTTCGACGGCGAGCGCTTCGTCCCGCTGCCTTGGCTCAGAAAGATCTTCCCCGAGGACGAAACGGAGGATGCCTGAGCCAACTTGTGATGGGATGGGTCCACTCACGACTCCCCGTCTAAGCACCAGCGAGCTTGATGTATTTTACAGTACAGTACTGGGTCACTACTACCTATTACTACTAGTACTAGTAAACCTGTGAGGCTGAACACATAAAGTCAAATGGTTACATAATGGAAACAATCTGTTCCAGGGTCAAACTGTGGTCATCAAACCATTTTTGACCGCAATGCTTTAAGTAAAATGAATTAAACTGGTATTTATAGTGAAACAGCTCTTTTGCTCAAGAACAACTAAAAGCACAAAAGCTAAAGAGTTAATACTTTGAAGCTGTGCAACTAATTTGTATTTGAAAATATCAATCGTTTCTGCTTTTGCCCACATGTAAGCAGGCTAAATACATGTTGTACTTCACCTCAAAGACGCTACCTGCTTTTGGTTTTTGTGAGAAATCATTGGAAACGATCATGATAGAATTGCTATTAATCTCATGGTGGCCCAGTCATTTTGCAAAGTGCTGTGTTTTGCTATTTTCAACCAAAATGTGCCAAGAAACAATAACATCCAAAGACAGGCTGTATGTATAACTATGAATGTGTGAGTGCAAATAAATGATGCATTTAAAATTTTTAATCTTACCTTAAATCAATGGTCGACGACCCGCGGCTCCGAATTTGCATGCAGGGCTTCAGGCTTCTTTTTGTGGCTTCTGAGCACCGAACACGGAAGAATAGAAAAATATCACAGCATCTATTGCCCCAATAAATAAATAAAGAAGAACAGGACCAGTAGAATGGTAAACATCACCAGGAGGCAAATTGATGCCATGAATTCAGTGCCAGCATATTGAATTGCCTGTGATGAGTCAAGTGATGGAAATGATGATGAGCAGACGTACTGATATGCACTCAACTCTCACGGGCTTTTTTATGTTCAACTTGGCTACATTTCCTTTTCATTTGACACAAACACAGGAATGACTCAAGAAAGCCTACATAGTTGAGTGTTGAAATGATTTCAAAGTAGGCCTACACGTGCACTCTGCACTTCTGTTGCTCTAAAAGGTAACATCTGACAAAGATTAAAACTTTTAAAATGTTTATAAGCTGCCATGTTTTGCGGCGCCAGACCATTTTTCTTTACTGGAAGAGGAGGCAAAATGGCTCTTTTGATGCTAAAGGTTGCTGACCCCTACCTTAAAACAAAACAAAAAAACACTTCATAAGAGTAGTTGAAAAATGTCAAGAATGTACATTTTGCACTGTTGGATCTTAAAGGAAAAGTTCACTTCTTTGGGAATTTAGCCCATCATCCACAATCCTTATGTGAGACATGAACACACGTCTTTCTCGTTTGTGTGTGTTCTAAAGATATAAAAACAGCTAAAACGAGGCAGGTAATGGGACACACCTATTCCACCTAAAATGGCTGCTATTAAAACACCTCCAAAAAGCTCCAACAAGGTTTTATGGTTTTCTATCCACGTTGTGAGCGTGTAGTAGCAGGTACATTCATGATAAAATGGAATACTTACACTATTTTGTTCATTTGAAACATTAGCGGAACTTCCTTCCTGGGTGCATTGATTTCACATAGCAACATAGAAAGGAATGCTACACCTAGCTTAACTTTTCCAAACTCAAAAACACAGCAGCAGTGGCGGCAGCTAGTCGGTGTGATGTGGCGAGGTGTCACTACGCCAGAAACTTAGTTCTTGGGCGTAATAATGTTAACAACAACAATAACAATGTCGCTGTAGCTTTGCTAATATGCAGGTCACTTTATGGAAATGGTGCGTTGTTTTTTTTCAGAAGGCTTTATAGGCAGAATAGGTGTGTCCCATTACGTGCGTTAGCTGCCTTTTTATATCTTTACAACGCACAGAAAAGAGAGACGTGTGTTCATGTCTCACATAAAGATCCCAAAAACAGTGTAGCCTTTCAAAATGCAAAAAGAAGAAATGAGAGTGAGACAAAAAAGCAATTTATTGTGAAGAAGCATTAAAGTGAAATAGGCTGTTCATCAGCTCATCAAAAGTTTAAGAGCATAGCCTTTAAAAGGCAAAATGTTGTTAAAAATAAGGACTGAATGTGATTTAGTGTCAGGTATTCACACCGTCATGATCTCTTGATGGCAAAGGCAAAAAAGCTTTTTCTCTTCGCCATTGCTGCTGCGGTCGGACACAGTAAGAGTCATTTCAAACTTCTTCAAACATCCTGAAAAGTCAAGTCAAGTGGTAGACCCAAAAAAATGAGCCGCAGGATCCCATTGGCTGTCTGTCAAGACACGGGACCATCCTCGGCCCAAATGAAGGTTGTTACTGGTGCCGAGTGCAGGCCAATAACCATCAGACGCCATCTGCCAGAGAAGGCTTTTAAGAAGAAAAAACGTCTTCAAAGGCCTCGTCTGCTTCAGGGTTTGGAATTTGCAGGAGAGCACCAAACATGGGACATTGAAAGGTGGAAGAAAGTTTTATTCTGCCTTGATGGTCCTGATGGCTTCCAACGTTACTGCATGACAAGGAGATCCCACCTGAGATGTTTTCCACACGGCACAGTGGAGGGGCGCCATCATGATCCGTCAATGGAACAATGGAGCTTCAGGTTGTGCAGGGGCGTCAAACGGCAGATGGCTATGTGGAGATGTTGCAGGGGGCATCCCTCATGACTGAAGGTCCTCGTCTGTGTGGTAATGACTTCTTCTACAGGACAACGCTGCACTTCACAAAGGACTTCTTCCAGAGGACTCAGCTCACTCTTTTGGACCATCCTGCGTGTTCCCCTCATCTAAATCCAATGGAGAACATTTGGGGATGGATTTATACAAACGGACATCAGTTCCAGACAGTGGATACCCTCCATGAAGCCATCTTCACCACCTGGAGCAACATTCCCACTAGCCTCCTGGAAACACTGGCATCAAGCATGCCCACAGCCATTTTTCACCTCATGAACAAGAATGGCACAGCTACTCATTACTCACTCCTTTTTTCTACATTTGATTTCTATTTTGGGGGATTTCAGGCTTTTTTTAAGCTATACTCTTAAACTTTTGATCAGCTGATGAACAGCCTATTTCACTTTAATGCTTCTTCACAATAAATTGCTTTTTTGTCTCACTCCCATTTCTTCTTTTTGCATTTTGATGCTCGACATAGAACCTGCTTACGACCCAACAGTGCAAAATGTACATTCTTCACATTTTTCCAAATGCTTATGAATTTTGATCAGGAGTGTATTTGTTGCAAGCCTTTTACCCCCCAACATTTTAGAGTTTCTTCCTGCTTCCTTCCCGCAGCCGGAAGTAAACGGACACCAGTGAGGTGGCAGTGATGGTGGGTATTCGAGGAAGAAGGGCAGCAGCAGCATGGGAGGTGTCTTCACCCCACTGGGCACCGTCCTCGTCCTTGCCCCTCCATTCCCGCGTGTCCATCTCTCGGATCAGGGTGGGTGCTCCCAGACTTTGTCCCAGCAGCTGGCTGACTCTGCTGGCCTTCTGCTGGGCGTTGTCCACTGCTGACACGCATACACTCTGCCTGCGCACGCACACACACACACACAGTATACGTACGGTATATTAGGGCTTAGCTAACTCATAATTGACTTTTTCAGACCACTGTACATGTATCACACATAAACACACACAAACCACGGCAGATAACATCGAGAAGACAGCAAAATGTGTTTACCTGATGCGATTTAGGCATTCCGCGCTGTGGAAAAACCGAGGCATTCCCACGGAGACACTCTTGTCCAGTTTCTCCAACAGGATGATGCACACTTGCTCCATCTTCTCAAAGTCCGAGAAGGTCACCGTCACCTGAAAGACACACATACATACACTCAGAGGCCGCAACGTTAAGTACGCTTGCACAATCCATTGAAACATAGAAAGTGCACTGGAGTGTACGTGCGCATATCCACTTATGTAACTTTCACTGCACCTTACCTCTGAGTTCATGTGATACAGTTCTTCATCCCGGTGGAGAAATTTCCTCACGGTGACGTCTTCTTCTCTCACTCCATGTTGTCTGCTCATAAAGAGGAAGAATATGATATCATAATCATGTTGTCATGTGAACACTTTTCCCCATCACCAGTCACCTGAAGATCAGCTCAAATGGAACATAAGCTTGAAAAAAATACTGTATCTAGTCCAATGTAAAGCAGGGGTTTTCAAAGTGTGACGCAGGACCACAAATGTTCAGGGGAGGTAAAGCAAGTAGCGAAAAATAAAGGAAAACATATTTTTTCCACACCTGTAAGCTAACTTCAGCTATATTTAAAGGCAAAATGAATTGATTTTTATAAACTCCAGGAGTGAAACGGGTGTGCAGGGAGCACTATAAACTGTGCCACAAACACAAACACAAACCACTCGAAAATAACGAACAGACTACCAAAGCATCACTACTCTTACTCATACTGTTAGCACTCTTCCCACTCACTAGCAGGGAAGTTAGCTTAGCAGAACTAGCATTAGCATTGTCTACACTCCTTTAGTTGTGTATTCCTCCCACCTGGCAGCCTGTAAAATGTACTCCACCCGCTTTGACACACGACTGGTGACATCGCTCACAGACGCCTTGCTGTTGCCCACCATGAACCGCACCGTCGCTCTGTCGGCCGGGCAACAAACCTCTGCCGCCCCGGTCACCTGGATTTCCCTCGCT
Organism: Dunckerocampus dactyliophorus; assembly: GCF_027744805.1. Taxonomy (NCBI): domain Eukaryota; kingdom Metazoa; phylum Chordata; class Actinopteri; order Syngnathiformes; family Syngnathidae; genus Dunckerocampus; species Dunckerocampus dactyliophorus. Next base: position 17,175,526 of record NC_072837.1, on the reverse strand, counting down.
TGGCCAACGAGGCCCTGTCGATTCACGGCCCAGCCCTCGACCCCCTGCTCGGCATCGTTAGCGACAGAAGCAGACGGAGTCCCCGCAACCCCTCGCATCCTGTTGTCCATTAGTTCATTATTAATATTAATTATTACTGTCGCTAGCTAACCGCCATAGCGTCCTGCTGCTGTCATGGCAATGCGCGAACTGCTCGATGGGATGCGTAGTTTATTTCCGCCACAAAACAAAGATCGCTTATTCTGCGAAGAGGGTAATTATTAGGCTTATTAAACCTAATTACAACCATGCATTTTGCTTTGCTTCTCCTTACTCCTTCAGGGATATATGGAACTGTAAATTGTAATATGTGGTGTATTGCAATGTAACTTTTATGCATGTTCAAATACATTAAACCATAACCATGTATTTTAGTATGGGGATATAAATAAATACTTAAACAGAAATACGCCCTACTGGCGTCACAGCATTGGCTATAGCTACAGTATATAGCATTGATGGAACGGAAGCAGTTGACGTTCCTCTGATTGGCGACAGCATCTGTCAATCAGTGCAGTTGCCACACGTATCTTACCTGGTAACACGGTCTGAAACTGATTGGGTACAAAACCCTTCTCGCGATTAACCAATGAAAGGTAATAGACAACAGTGAAAGTGTTTGCAAAGACAACGACACACTGATCTAAAAAAAAGACTGGATCGAGCTTCTATTGTTTTATTTTTGAAGCCAATGGAAATTTGCGGCGGCCATCTTGGTGACACCACTTTGCTGCGAGACAACAGTATGGCAACGCACTGGTAAAACTTCGATTGATCGTATAGCCACCAAAATCAACCGCTAAAGGTTATAACTACTCAGATTTATACGCTTTTGTGTCATTTATCAAGCTAGTAAGATGTATTTTAGCTTCGAGACGGACGAAAAATTGGCTGTGTGGCAGCCTGCAAACATTGTTTACGTACGGAATTTAAAGTCTATCTTTGTCTAATTATTTTCCTACGGTAAACCATTATTATTTTTTTTTAATCTCAGGATAAGGTTAAGGCAGGAAGAAAGCAGAAATTTTGTCACATGTCTTCTACCTTTGCGTGAATCATGTGTGGTATCAGAATTAATGTAACTTGGTAGTTGTGGTAGCTTTTAAAAAAGCTGTTTTTTGGTACAAAAAGACATTAGATAAGTGCAAATACTCAAAGCCTACTGTAAAAAACTACATAGAAATAATTTTATCATTGATTGCTAGGCTAGGCACCAAAAAAGGCCTAGTTGTTACAGGAAGGTATAACTAGAAAATTCTTGCAAAACCACCCATCAAAGTTCATACTTTAACTTTTGGTTACATTTCGAGAACTTTTCAAAGCAAAGCCGTTCAAGTAGTGGCACATATATCAGGTCAAAAAAAGGTGCCAAGTAAAAGTACTTACGAGTGGAAGGTTCTTGGGAAGTGCTTTTTAAGTTGTGTTTCCTCATCCTCGCTTCCTTCACTGGCACTCCTGATGTTTTTCATGATTTTTCACTAATTCTGCGTTCGTATACCAGTACAATCACAAAGCTGTGGCGCGTAAGGTGGTCTCACCAAGATGGCGGCGATCGAAAAAATCTGGCTTCAAATTTTGGCGCGTGAAAACAATAGGTTGCTCGATCCAGTCTTTTTTTTAGATCAGTGCAACGACATTTGTTTTCTATAATAATGACGACCCAACTTTATTAAAATCCCTCTCAGCACACCTGTGGTTTTTCCCTAGATTAGTTGATGACGTAAATTGGAGGCGACGCCCAAATAATTCGCGCTGAAAGACAACAGTGAGTTGCAATATTAAAGGGAAAGTTACACATGTCGTGAGGTCACAGTAATTGTGTTTTTTCTGGTTGTTTTTTTCCCCTACAGAATATCACAAAATGGCTAAGCTACTTGAGACGACGTCGTTTCAAAATGGATACCGTCATATCCCAGGTAAACAACAGCTCACGATATATATGTTTTATGGCCACATTTTTAATTATGCGCATATAATATGCTTTGACTAAAAAAGTACTCTATATACTTGTTTCTTAGTGACAAATTTGCTCACTACAAATAATTGTGTAGCGCTAGAAGTGTTTTCACTTCTTTAACGGAATGAATTATTACAAAATGTGTTATTTGTGCATTAATTTCCCCTTGTGCTTTGTCAACGTTCTCTTTCGGTCACTAGGTGGCGGCAAACTAACAGTAATAACGCTCACACCGCCATACAGTACATCCATTTAAAATGTACTATTATTTTCCTGAATCCCTGAAGTGAAAGATATCACCACAAGTCCTTATACACAACGAGCTTCATGTTGGATACCAATGTGAAGAAATCTAGTAGATAAGTGATGATAATGATATGAATAAAACATATGTAAACAATGTGACTAACTCAGTCACAAGTATGGCCCGCGGGCCCTCAGGCCGCAGCTTGTTTTTTGTTGTTTTTTTTGGTCTACAGTATGTTCTAAAAATAAAATAAATTAATTATTAATGAGCTGTCATCAGATTTTGCACTAATTAGTTTTGTCGCCTGTAACACAAAGCAAAGAGTTTGTTTTGTTCAGATATGTTGACCTACGTTGGATTGTTTTTAATAGAAAACGTATTAAAGTATCCTGCAGTTGTTCTGTATGTGCTTTTGTGGAAAAAAAGCTTGGACATCCCTGATGACTGCGGTGAACAGTTGAGTACTGGAGTTGATTTCTGCACATAAGTTATTGTTTACTAATTAAACAAGAAAAACTGTCTTCATCCACTCGATGTCTATCTTTCTAATGTCGTCACGCTCTTGATTCAGAAGGCCACAGTTTGTTTAGGTCAGTATGAAAGTGTGAAAAGTGGCTCTTTTTTCTCTTTTATACCGGACTGCCATATTTGTTGCCATTGTCCCCAGTTGTCCCGTTTCCCTGGTGCCACCCGTGAAACACGGCCTCTGATGTGCAGCACCGTCCAGCAGTGTTGGCCCTTTTTTCGTACAGGTAAGACATCGTCACTTAAATAGACTTTACAACCGTCAGGCTGTCATAAGTTCATCACTGCTGTTGGTAAAACGCGAAATTGCCAAATCACGCAGTCTTAACTTTGATGACAAGAGCGGAATGATGAAAAGACACAGAGGCGATGCGTTTGGGTGACTTTAGAGGCCTATTTTTTCTATGACGTTCATTTGAGTTCTGAATTGTATGACTTCAGTGGCATTGGACTTTAGAGGTTCCATTGTATTTGTCCTTATTGGTCATTTAAAGTCACCAGTGTATCGTACTTGACGGCAAGGGTTGTGGTAAATGGAAATAGCGCTCAACTATTTGCGTATATGAGTCAATTTTTACTTTAAAAGCGCAAATTCCTGCTTCCCTCATGATGTTTATAAAAGTCCCTTTTAATAGCTACGATGTGATGTAAGGATTTATGTTCAGCCAGAGAAGAAGGGGGGGAAAAAAAGGTGTTGATAAAAAGCTCGGTAAACCAAAGTGAGGCCTGAAAAGGGGCCGGGGGTCCTTCTTTTTTCCTGGCCGGAGACCGCGGCCACATCGGGAAAAAGATTTGACTCTAATGGTCTCTGAATCTGTTGACGTCCCTCCCTCCTGCGCTCGCTTGCTTTTTCAGATGTAGCAATAAAGTCGGCCATGTTGGACGGCCGCCACGTCCCTGTGATGACCACAATCAAGCCCAGCGCAGCTTTATAGCATTTTTATTCTCATATTGTCTAAAATCTCCCAGCTCCCCTCCTGCGCCTGATGCTTTTATTCTCACTCTACGTTCTTCCACTCGGCTTTTGTTAAAACTTGTGTGGAGTCAGTGTGTCCACATGTCATTTGCTCTAAACTTTATTGTGAAAAGGAGGAAGAAAAGTCAAGTTTAATTTTCCTATCTCGCTGCCTGATTTGCTCCATAAAGCAACTGGTATATCTCGTGTACGAGTTCAACTACATCAGAGAAGCTCCCCAACCAGATTAGTAAACTGTAAAAACAAGTTGGAGACATTCTGATTATTTTTCCTCCCTTTAACATCTCGCTTTGTACCCATTTATGTTACATCCATTCAAAATAAAAGGCCTCCTCTAAAGACATCTTTTTCCTGGCTCCTTACTTTCTTGCTGTTCTGTGTGAATGGCACTACTGAGTCGACTAGAGCCTGATTGATATTGGATTTTTGGGGCCGATACCGATATTGGGGGATGAAAAATATATCAATATCTGATATATCGGCCAATATCCGACATATATGAAATAAGAGCATTGCTATAGACAGGATATAGACTGTATATGAACATCAATTCTTATGATAGCCAAAATAGGATTCAACACAAAGAAGCAGAAGACTACTAAATAAAAATAAGGAATTGAATTAGTAAGACTGTCAACATATGGACATGCCTCATATGGACATGTGTTAATTGGTGACTCTAAATTGTCCATAGGTATGAATGTGAGTGTGAATAGTTGTTTGTCTATATGTGCCCTGCCATTGGCTGGCGACCAGTCCAGAGTGTACCCCGCCTCTCGCCCAAAGTCAGCTGGGATAGGCTCCAGCATACCCCCACGACACTAATGAGGAGAAGCGGCATAGAAAATGCCACAAATGAGTAGTGTTCTGAAGCCCTGGCTAACTTGCACACTGCACATGTTGCATCTAACGTAACGCCTCCACACCTTACTCTTCTCTTCTGCCTGTCAAATGAAAATATATACATTTAGTGCATTTTGTTCATTAGTACAGAATGTTGAGCATTTAAAAATAAAAACAAGTGGCTGCATTGGGCTGAAAGCGGTAATACATAGGCTAATGTCAGGTGTTTTTCAACTAATCCATGATGTGTTCATAAAAAAAAACATCTTACCAATATCAATGAGTCATATTTACTAGCTATTGAAAAGTTCCATCTGCAGCCACTGAGTATTTGCAAACAGCTGAAAAACAAATGCTGAAGCAAACATTAAAAAGTGGAAAAAAAAGTTGATTACAAAGGAAATAAGAAATAAGGAAAAGATGCGCGACGTCATGAGACTTAACACAAGGGACTAACATTTTATGTGACAATGTAGCTGCTTTCAAAACATGCAATTTATCAAATGACAACTAAATACATTACTTGGAACATACAGTATTCAAAATGATTTCAATGAAGACATGAAGTTGTGAATGTATGAGCCCCTGGAAATCCTGCATGGAAGTATGAGGTGAGGTGTGTATATCTGCATATATCTTTATTTTACTTACAACACTGTTTTATATTAGATCATGGTGGACATGTGGATTAAGAGTTGCATCTATCTTTGTTTATCTCACAGACATGCAACTTGCACAACTTTAAAACTGTAATACACGCTCTAAAACTTGTTTGAAAAAAAGTAGAATGTTGTCCTAGACGGTCCCTGACACATTAGTGGCACTAAAGTGTAGTGTTATATTGTTTTGCAAAGTCACAGCTTATTATGGTGTAAAATAATGTAGTTTGTTTCAGTGGTTCTCTCCTGCATGAAAGTGAGTGAGGCAGGCAGGGCGGCTCCTCGCTGTTCTGTCTGTGTGTGTTTTAGGGGGGCGGGTTACCTGGCAGGGAGCAGCAAAGAGTGACACACAGGAAGGGAATCTCCGCGCAGCAAACAAAAAGTTAAAATATCAGTTACATATTCACCGATATCGATTAATTGCTGATTTGTCGTAATTGGCCCAATTAATCGGCCCGCTGATAAATCCGTCGAGCTCTAGAGTCGACATGGCAATTTTCCAGCTTTGCAAGTAGAGTCAGTCCTAATGGGGCCTGTGTGAAAGACTATTCTGTCATGAGGTTTCACTCCACTTTGCTGGGTTCTGTGAAAAAGGCACAAGTGTATACAGTAAGTTGTGGACCTACTGTTATGGCTCTGATGCTTCGAATATGCAGGATCTCTGTGTGAAAGAGTGTAGCAATCCTGCACCAGATCTGGAATTTATCCGCCTGTGCCTTTTTACACAGAAACTGCTCCAGTCCCATCTTTGTGGTGTTCACACAGGCGCCGCCCGGCCTCTACTGTGACCCTGGTACTACCTATGAATCCAGAAAAACCTGCAGGCCGACCTCATCCCCCAGTTTTGCGTCGGTGCTGCTCACGCAGAAAAAGATTGTGACGAGGTTATCATCATGTATTTTTTTTTTATATGAGAGCATTCTCATAACAAGCAGCCCGCTTGGCCGTGACTGAGTTATGCGGATGTTTATTTCTTTTAAGTGACTATACCCAACCTTTCCTGCGGCCTAGTCCATCCGTGGTCCCTTTACGCTTCACTAATGAGAGGTTTCCATGTTGGGCCTGTGTTGGCTTTTGCATGCACACATCCACACACACACACATACACACACACACACACACCAGCGTACATAAACATCTGGGCACAGCTGAACCTGTTGTAAAGACCTCATAAAGACTCAACATCTGTTTATTGCAACTCCAGCCTGCCGATTCGGCAACACAGACCCCCACCCACATGAACGTGCACCCACTGAAGCGTGTGCATATGTGCTGAAATGCTCTGCATTTTTGGAGAAAGATGACGACTTTGTACGTATGCACATGTCCAAACAGGTGTTTGGGTTGGGTGTTGTCCAAAATGATGACGTGTTTTTAAAGAGAGATTTTGGATTGGTTTTCTTTTGTCCTTTAGTCCACATGCAAACTGCATCATTTTAAGCTTCAAGGAACCCCGCCTCATCTTGCTCAGTGTCTTTTTTTTTGGTCACATGGTTGCTTACCTGTTTTGCTTGGCGCTACATTGTGTGCCATTTTCTCCTAAAGTAAGCTGTTTTTTCAAAATGCATCCTTGGTTGTTTTCTTTTGCATTCAAATGTGATATTCGGTATCCCTTCACCATTGTTGCTGTGCCTATTCCGCATGTGCATTTCTTCATGCTTCTGATTGGGTAATCCTAATAAAACTTGGAGGCAATGTGCCTTGAAATTAGAAAATTTGCATCGACAGTTTTGAACAAAACAAAGTTTGTTTTTGTTTTGTTCTAAGTCAACAGGTGCACACAGCATGTTGTGCATCATTTATTGTAACGTCCTCTGTGGTCACATGACCTGCTTGTCCCCCTCACTTTCTGCTCAATAATTCCCACCTCTTTGTCCCAGTATTCTCCTGCAGGTTGAGCTTTTCCTCAGGCCTGCTCGGCTTTTGGGCCTCCTATTAAAACTTCAAAAGTCCTGTTTAGTACTGTAACTGGAGCTAGCCTGCAGTGCAACTCACACTAATGAGTGCACGGACCACATAGAGCGCGCGCACACACACACACACAGAGCAACACATGTTCTCCTCATGCAGGCGGCATTCCCGACCAACACCATCACCGTGGCGGAGAGCCAAAGATCCATCATAGATTAACAGCCTTTCAGCACCCCACGTCCACGTTTGTTGTCTGCGTCCTAGTAACCCGGCCGCTGTCCTCCCTGACCCGATGAAGATCTCGCGGTGGAAGGTTTGCTCCAATTAGTGAGCACACTTCTAAACAAAGCTTCAACGTGAGCAGCAGTAAATGAAAGTACATAAATAAAAGAGCTTGTGTTTGTTAACCAATATGTAGAGGAAATATTTTGGCGGGACGTTGACGTGCTAATCAGCTTCCTAGTCTTCCTGTGTTGTTTTTGGGGGGATTTTTTTTTTTAAATGTCACCAGCGCAGGTTGATGTTGCATCATACAAAATGTAGGGCCAGTGAGATGGTAAATGGTTTGACTGCTTTGTGCTCTGCATCCCTTCTACAGCAAATTAGAATGGAATCGTGTTAGTGGAGTTTTTCGGGGTCCTGCGGCTTGACCTTCCTCTCTGCCATGTCCTTGGACGGCTGACATTCTTCTGTAAACACAAAAACAAAGCCTGGGATTAGCCGTCTGGAATGGAGTTATTTAGACTGGGTCCAACACTGTGTGTGTTTGTGTTTGATTTGTTGTACTTGTTTGAAAGCGCATGTGATGATTCTGTATGTTTATCAATCAAAAAGCTTGTCTCCAACCAAACACAATGAGCAATCATTAGGGTTACAGTTACAGCAATCTACTGTTTACATTTAGGTTTCATCGCTAACTTCTTCAATGAGAAGTTTGGGCAGGAGCTGAAGGCAGACCCGCAGGCCAGCGTGTCCATGAGGTCCAGAAACCCAAAACTCGGAGCGTTTATTATTACCCCTTTTGACTTTGACTCGCCTTCAGGGGAGAGTCCCCAGCAGTGACCCCTGGCCTCACTGCTCAGGCAGCAAGGGAGGGGGGCCTTCACGCTGCACCCCCACTCTCCTCCGCCCGCTGAGCATTTGCGGTCCGCTTTGAGAATGTTGAAAGCAGAACAAACGGTTTTCAAGGGAACAATATCTGAGCTTGTGTTCCGGGAAGCTTGCTGAAGCAGTATTCTTTTATTGCAGCCCAGCAGCCAACCAAACAAACCTCACAACTTTTGCCCGCCAAGAACCGACGCTTGCCTGATCAAAGTGGACACTCCTCCAAAGTGTGTCACCTGACCGCACCATCCCCTCGGTGAGTCCCCAGCTGGGACTAAACACCATCCACCTCCAACTGGGGGCACAGCACCTGCACGTGCTGCCGTGACCACCATCTGTCCGTCCAGCTGAAAAGAACCTGTTCTGCCGCACACACAAAGACACCTAGTGGACTGGGGTCAAAGGGTAAAGCAGCCCATTTCCTGTCCAGACAGACGAGGGCTTGCCACCCCCCCTTGTTCCCCCTTCCTGCTTTCAACACGTTTAAAGATGGCATTCAGCACATCCTTTAAACTACGATCAATAACTTGCAAACCTCCGGCAAGGCCAAAATTAAAAAGTATTCATCATAAAATGCTTTACTTGTCTGATTGAAGGCTAAATTGCTAAATGGAAGTCGTCATGCCGACCCTTCAGACGCCGTTTTGATCCATTTATAGCTAGCGCTTGATGTGCAATTCTCTATCAAAACGCTAGGGGCAATGTTTTCCTGAGAATGAGGGACTGCAACCTTTTTTCTCTTTAACGAGTCGCTATTTAGCTTCCAGTATAATCGTAAATAAAGGTAATTAAGGCGACATCTGCACACAACTCAAACTGAAAACCTGCACGCCTTTAAGCTTCAAACTAATCATGCTAAATGAATAGGACTGTCAACACGGCCATAAATGAATGGAAGAGAGTGTAGTACGCCAGGGAGCTGAAAGTCCGCCATGATGGTTGGCAAGAGAGGTGGGCAGGGCTAGGCGGACAATAGTGTTTTTACTGAATACAATGAATATATACAGGCATATAAAGCTAAATGTGTAAAAATCTTATTCTTATGTGGATAATTAACTGGAAGTACTTACACAATGCAACATTTATTTCAGTAATGGCATTGTTAATACATTTGATTAGGGATTTCCTGATCCGATCTTCAGGATCGAGATCGGCTGCCGATCCTCTGTATTTTGAAGATCGGATGATATCGGCTTCTGCTACGAGATCGTGCCGATCCGGTTGCCGTATAAGTAAGGCTGGGCGATTATGAATCAAAACTCATGAATTGATATACAGTATTTAGTTTGACTATCGCTATATATCCCATTGTTTTGTGAGTTTAGACAAAATCAAAGCCAAACATGCGTGTGAAGTTGTTTTATTAAAATAAACTTTAATAAATACTAAAATTAAAGTTTAAAATTAAATTAAATACTAATTTCAAAGCTTCATGCAAGATGCACATAAAAAAAAGGTCTAAATGAGCTAAAATAAAGTAGGCCAATCTCTTTTTGAACTATAGAAAAGGTCAAATATAATTTTATATAACAAACTTCAGCGCGCAGCTTCACACATTCATCGTATTGGAGTTTGTGCCAAGTTTTAAAATAGTGAAAAAGTTTTTTTTTTTATTTTAATGCTCTGAATTCGATGTACGCAGACATTACTGAGCTGCCGCTTATTCCTTGCTGACTAATTTTTCCACTGCAGACGCTGTCGCTTCGACTGGAGATGTCGGGCTTCTGCTCTGCCATGTAGACATTTCAGGCCAACTCTTTGCCACCCCTTTGTGAGTAATGGTCTCACCTTGGCCACCCCAATGAAACATTTCTAGCTCCATCACTGACGGGAAGTGCTGCACTAACCGCTGGTTGTTTATACGAGGGACTGTCAATAAATGACTGTTGTGTTGAAAAGAGTTTGTTAAAAAAAAGTCATATATTCTAAATCACACATTGATCTATAACCATGTCAAATGATTGGTTCTACCCTCAAAGTATTTTGCACGCCCATTTTTTCCAATTTGAACTTTAATTGGATGGACTTATAGATAGATAGATACTTTATTAATCTCTGAGAAAATCACTTTTCCAACAGCCCTGCAAACATATAATGAACTTAATCAAGACTATGCAAAAAATCAGATCAAAAGCCAAAACATGCGGATCAGGACATTCCTACATTTGATCGACTATAACCTAAATCATCATCATCACTGACTTGTCATGAATTCAACTAATCACCTAAACAAGAAACAAATTAGCTTTAAGCGATATTGTGTGGGAGTCTCACACAATATACACTTTAAGTCTTGTCCACATACCTGTCTTTGTTTTTGGGAAGTTGAAAAATGACAAATGTGCTCTTTTGGAGCGTCTATTAGAGCAATTAATGGCTGAGCAGTGTGCTGAGGACATGTTTGCAATGCAATGCTTCTGGATTCTGCTCACCATCATGGCGGCCAAACCTGCACAGGGTATAATACGGATGTGGATGCCGAGTTGACAGTCCTATTCTTTTCTAGCGTCCTTGCTTCAAACTATGAAACTTCATTCCTGTGTCCTTTATTGGAATCTATGCACACCCAATCAATAAAGTTTGGTGAAGTCCCAAGGCTAGTGCTTTATGGATGCAAGGCTTCGTTTTCACAAGAAGTCGTGAGCACAGAAGAGCTCGCATGGTAACACACTCTTTATCCAGATCTTTACCTAGTTGTTTTTTCTTTGATAAAGTGTCGTAGTTTGTAGTTTTTGCGTACAGTTCTGCGAGCTAACAAAGTAACGGACAAACCAACTATACCTTCTCAATGCTTAGTGAAGGAAAAACAGCAAAGATTTATCATTCTTGTGCTCCAGAGAGCTTTTCTCAAAGATCTTATGTTACATTTAATTACTGGCAAAACCTTCTAGCGGATCGTTATGGTCTAAATCAGTTGATGTATGAGCAGAAAAAAAGCCTGTTTTAATAAGTCTTGGCTAAATGCACCATGCTTTCCTTTGTGCATGTGCTCGCCATGAGGCCGTTTGTACACCGACACTCTTTCAGCGTCCCTTGTAAGGTGATCACAAAGCGCACGCCAACTAACGGCTACTATGTTGGCCCTCCAGAGCCTCTGTGGTGCAGCGCTGCTTTGCTAATAGTCGTCCGCGTGCTGAGATGAATGTGAACTGTTATTGGCGTAATGATGGAGCACACCGTGGTTTCTGCCTCTAATTTGTCTGTGTGGAAAGAAACACGTGATATTAATTGAGAAGTTTTGAATGCGTAACTGTGCACCCCAAAGCTGTTGCGGCTCTCAAGTCAACATGTATTATTTTGTAAAAGGAATACCTTCCCCACTCATGAAAACGTCCTTGCCTACATGTGATCATGTTATGTTTTGCTGTTAAATAAACACATACATAACAAATGTATCATATCAAAGATAGAGTTTAAATGAGGCTAATCACAATTTGTGACGTCATCAGGGAGAAAAAACGCACTGAAAACGGTTTCCCTCCAACGGCACCTTTATTAATTAAGTTGTAGCTTTAGCATTGTTGGAGGGAACATGGGGGAAGGCTGAGTAAATAAGATAAAAGGCAAGGCCTGCGTGTGCGCATGTGTGCGTGTGCGATGCCAGCTTGATTTGATGTGGATATGAATGACAGCAGAGCCGTCACTGGCACGATGATGCAATTGTGGGAAGAAAAAAAACGACGTTGCGGCTTTTTCATTGCCGAGGGCAAGTAGTGTAGCAAGGGGTCCATTGTTGCATTATTTAGCAAGTAAGGGTGCGCATGGAAGTGTTTTTTGTGCCATGCATTTATTGGGTAATTAAATACAAGCTATCAACAAAGTCAAGTCAAACTTTATTTATATAGCACATTTGAAAACCAGGGTTGACCAAAGTGCTACACAAGCTATATAGACAATGAGATAAATAAAATCAACAAAGATGAAGAATCCGCCGAGCGGGTGAGCAGGAGTGAGATCCACCTCCATATTGTGTGCAATGCACATCTGAAAGCTGTTTAAAAAAAAACCCTCCACAATGCAACCCAGCCCTTGACCAACATGAACAAGAAAGTAGTTTGGACAGAAAGTCCGAAGTGTGGCACAGGGGCCATTTGTGGAATGTGGCTCATTGTAGAAATAAGATAAACAAAAGTGAAAAATTGAGCAAAAAGGCATAATGTAACCAGAAAAAGCTAAAATGTTGCTACTAATAATTCATAAAAACACAAAGATTTGTCTTTAAATATGTATAACGTATGTATATGTATGTTGTTTTTTTAATATTAATAATAATTATTATTATTGAGCGATACAATAATAACTTATTATTGTTATTAATATAAACTATATAATATCATAACAGTGGTTTATTTGGTCTCAAAAAATGTTGACCATAATATCGTTTGTGTGTGAATTTGTGGGACGATAAACATTTCAAAATACACCTGCATTGTTTTGTGACTTGGTTAAATAAAAATCGTCTATTTGTCCAGTCATATTTTTTAATTGTACTTTTTAAAAAACGTCATGTTAAAATCTTGTCTCGTTCTCGTGGACCCAATCTCATGTATTGTCTCGTCTTGCGAGTTGGGTGTCTCATGACCCTCCTACTGTACGCACATTTTGGATTTCTGGCATAGGGAGACTTTTAGTCAGAATTCCACGCACATTTCATAGATGATAGCCCAGGACTTTTGTAATGTTCAAAAACTGCTTTCACAATGGCATTAGTGATACTATAGGCCTGGAGTGGAACAATTTGTCATATTTTTTTTGTGTGAATAGTGTTGATTATTTTGAAACATAAAACATACCATAGGTTGCGGTCTAACATCCATTCCTTCTATTAAACCTGCTGCCGAGGTCTGCGCACCATTGTGGTTGTCACTATGTGTGTGTGTGTGTGTGTGTGTGGGGCGCTGTAGGGGAGCATGGGCCGCCGGCCATCTGGCTTTAAAAGGTGTCTCTGAAATGTCAGAGGTGTGAATCCACCGGCCCAAAATGCTGGAGGGGAACTAACGTTATTCTGCGTGCCGCAGATCAATAAAGTTAACTGAAAACATTCATGCACTGCCATCGGAAATCAACCATTTAATGACCTGCTGTTCCTGTAAAAGTGGGGAAGGCCCCCTCAGATTTGGGTGGAATTCCGGAGAGGGACCGGGGGACAATTGGGTTTCTGTCTGGATCCGTTTCAGCCTAGAAAGGTTTAAATAGTGGATTCCAATGAAGGACGCAAGAAGTGAAAATAGATCCCAATTCTCTGAGCTCTGATAAATAGTCAATGTGCTTGACATTCAGCTGAAGCCCGTTTGACTTTATGTAAACAAGAAGATGACCGTGAGTGCAGAAGTGAAGCAGCAGCCTGGATGACTTCTTCCTGATGATGTGAGACGACGTTCTGGATTGTCTCGCACACTCATTGTATTCATCGCTTTGACAAGACGGCTGTGGTCTTGATGCAACATTTACCAGCTCAGAGACACGTGCAGGCACTTGTGACACCTACAGGATGGGGGTGAAACAGCATCATGAAATGAGTCGTGAGATGGTTGCCTTGGTAGAGGTCTGCATTGGACTGAGTGGAGTTGTCTTTGAAATGACTGGGAAGAAAAACTCTGTGTCCCCAGCTGCTAATGCTGTCATTACTGGGAATGGCCCCCTTGGGGGACCTGTGGAATGTCTTCTTCCTTTTTCCAGATATAATTAATTTGGTAACTTCTTCTCGATCCCTACATGGGACATGGCCCATGAAGGCCCTTTGTTCATGCATGTAGTCTGTTTGCCTGATGACTGCTTTACGCTGATGGACTCGTCCATATACTCCGGTCAGGCGTTCCCTCAGGACCACACAGGAAAAGAGAGTGAATGGAATTGTACTTTCTTTTAAAAATTTTTTTTTTACTGTCACACTTTACCTTACCACCCTTACAAGGTAAATCCCTCGAACAGCTGGCCAACTTTCACAAGACTGTTACCTGTGCTCGGCTGCAAAGAGAATCCTCCACATTAACAAGCACGCATGGAAGGAATTAGCCCGGATGCCACGCTGTCCTCGTCGGGTGTGATATTACGAGCCCCAAGCCGCATCCCCTTCCGGGCGTGTGGTGACAGGCACTGACTGCCCTCGTCTAGCGCTGGAAACATGTCAGGATTATTTGGCAGGACCCTCTCTGGGGGCCGGAAGGAAGGATTGTGGAACATGTGTGTCCTCGTTGCAGGCGTGTTTTGTGAGCGCACGCCAGCTTGTGTGTTTACGCTGCTAATGGCGGTTTAATTTGATAAGCGATCGGCGGATTTGTCGGCGCTCAGCTGGGACGGAGGGAGTCCGGGGTCTGTATATTTTGGGTAAACACAAAGAAATTAATTCCAGGTTTCCTCCTGTGACTTTCAGCCTCATGGCCTACGTGTCTTACCAGTCAGAAGTTTGGACACACTTCCTCCTGCTATTGAATGAGAAAGTGTCTCCAAACTTTTGACTAGTAGTGTATGTATCAAGATCAAGAGATCAAGAGAGTTTTATTGTCATGTGCATAGTAAAACAGCAGTTATACCATGCAATGAAAATCTTATTCTGTTCATTCTCCTAAGAAAAGAAAGAAAACAAATGAAAGAATAAGAACATAAGAAACATAAACACATAAACATATGTACCAATAAATTAAGCAACAACAACAGAAGAGACATTAATACAAGTAAATAATACAAATAAATAAATAAAGTGCTATGAGTGTGTACGTGTGTTGCTGGGTAAAAGCTGTTTGCCAGCCTTGTGGTCCTGGACTTCAAACTCCTGTAGCGTCTGCCTGACGGTAGGAGTGTGAATAATGAGTGTTGTGGATGTGTGCTGTCCTTGATGAGGTTGTATGTGTGCGTGGTCGTGATACGGTGCTAGGCGTACCACGATAACAAATTTTGCTGGACCATATTTGGACGATATTTGTCCTACAAATTATTGCTGATAAACAATATTATCCATCCATCCATCCATTTTCTATACCGGTTCTCCTTAAACAATATTATTGTCAACATTATTTTTTAGGAATGTAACGATAATATATGGCATAATTATGCCATTACAATGTATCAAAAGCAAGTATACAAGTATTTAACATTGTAATTGGAATATCGCAAACCTTTTAAATAAAATAAATTAAACAAACATAATAAACAAAAAAAAAAACAGCAATGAAAATAAAATGGACTTTTTAGTACTTCACACCCCAATCATAACCAAAAACAATAAAAAATAAACCCTGATTCAGTTAAGAAAAGAACACTTGAATTAAAAACCACACACGATAAAAACAATACATAAAATGGAGTATCAAGCCTCTTTATAAAAAAAAAAAAAATGCAAATAACCCGGAAAAACTGTTGACATTGTGTGTCAATGCAGACGTCAGCTCATTTGCATACACACTTCCTTGATCGACGTTTAGCAACATTATGTGTGGAGTACGCTGTTTACCTTTAACGAGGTGGAATGTTTTGTGGGAGTTTGGTCAAAGTACATGTTTTGGAAGCAGCAAAATGCCTTTGGTGCACAATGAGGTGTTATACTTGGGGGGGAATCAGAGCAGCTGAAACGTAAGTTCCAGCCTTTTGTGTTATTTATTTCATTGTCTTTGTCACATCATAATAGAAAAAAGAGTTGGAAATCTCATTACAAAAATATTCAACAAAAGGTGGTGAGAAATTTGGTCTTGATCAAAAATCACACTACATTCTTTACTGTTCTTTGGTATTACCATAAATAACTTATTGTGTGGATATATGGTGCAATAATTATAAAAGCAATCTTCACTCACTCAATGTACTGCAAAAAAGGTCGGTGAGGACAATTCATAATGCCGCGTATAGAGAACATACAAACCATTAATTACAGATATTACAATTTGCTGATTTACTACATTTTCAAACTGCTAAAATAATGCATAAAGTTAACAACTTGTCACCCAAAAACATCACACAGTATTTCTCTATAAGAGAGGAGAAATATGATCTTAGAGGAAAATTAAACTTAAAACACTTCTATGCGAGAACAACGCTGAAAACCCACAGCATTTCAGTATGCGGAATTAAATATGGGACGGATTGAGCAAGGAACTCAAACAATGTACCGAGATGAGCGAATTCAAAAAACAGTACAAGCAGTTGGCCCTCTTGTCGTCCAGGCTGTTTGGTAGAGAGAGGGGGAAAACAAACATGCATGCACATGTCAATATATCCACGCCAGCAAAATTATCCACTTTGTTTTTATTTATCTTGCAGACGAAAACATTTGCAAGCAAGATATGTGTGAATGGATGGACGGCTGGTGTTTGTTTGGTGAAAACTGTAGCTGCTGCTACACAGATGAATCCATTTTACACTCGTTTTAACCGTCATTTACATTGAAATATCACAGCATTTTCTCTTTTCTTTATATTGTTTATTGTATTTGTATTTATTTATGTAGTTACATTGTTTTTTTCCCCTTCGTTTGCCATGTCTATATGAAGTACGGTTAGTGACCATTTATGTTCATAACTAAAATAAATAAATTAATATGATGGCACGCTACGTCGTAGAAGCGCCGCTGTAACAAAGTGCAAGTCAAAGAAGGGATGGTGTTTCTGGTAGTAACAGTGCACACTTTGTTTTGCACATTACCGCCACCTACAGGACGAGGGTTACTGTTGTTTTTACCGTCCACTTTTGCACAGGGTGTCAGACTATAATGTAGTCACAACAGAGGCTTCCGAGCCAAAGGAAGCATCCCCCCACTCCATCTCCCTCTTTCCCCAAACAGGATGGGAGGATGAGACCACACGCGCTGGGCTCTGTGTTCTCTGCATGTATATCTACATATGGATCAAATACATCTGTGATGTTCTGCTCTATTGGATTCCGGCACCTATTCTAATGATTTTTTTTTTCTTGACCCTGACATTTCTCACACACACATACACACACACACACACACACACACACACACACACACACACACAGTGCTTGTCCGTATAAAGCACCACAATCCCAGAGGAACCCTCTCCATGAATGGCTCCACTGTTTCCCTCTAATCTTTTTATTCCTCATCTTCCTTCTCCCACTCTCTCACTATAGGAAGTAGGCCCAGATAGACTTTATCAACATAGATAGGCCAATGCAATTACTCATGACATATTACACATGACAAGGACAGCAGCATCATGTGACTCTTCATGTTTACGTTAAGGTTTTGACAATTCCAAGACGATTTTTGCCTCCATATTTGTTTGTTGATTGATTCCCATTTTGGGACGTCTTGTTGTAAAGGAATTTTGCCCATCAACCACAATCCTTATGCGAGACATGAACACACGTCTTTCTCTTTTCTGTGCATTCTAAAGATAAAAAACAAATAAAAAGAGGCAGCTAAGAATGCACGTAATGGGCCACACCTATTCCACCTATAAGGCCCTCTGAAAAAACCTCCAAAAAGCGCCAACAGTGCTCCATTTCCATAATGTGACCTGCATATTAACCAAGCTACAGCGACATTCTCATTATTATATTGTTATTAACATTGTTACGCCTAAGAACTATATTACTGGCGTAGTGACTTGCTACTAGCCGGCTAGCGACTAGCTTCACCACACACTCGCTCACATTGCCTCAGGCCACTAGCAAAAGGTAACGCTACATATTGGAGCTGCTGCCACTGCTGCTGTGGTTTTGTTTTTGAGTTTGGAAAAGTTAACGCTAGGTGTAGCGTTCCTTTCTATGTTGCTATGTGAAATCAATGCACCCAGAAAGGAAGTTCCCATCGTACTGTAAATATGTTACCATGAATGTACCTCTTACTACATGCTCCGCCAAGGCTGTTGATAATTTTCATGGACAGAATTTCTAGCCATAGCCAAGGCGTTGAGTGAGTCCAGTTTGGGGACCTAAGAATTTCGTCTCTGGTATTGGCGGACGAAGTGGTCCTGATGGCCTCATCGGGCTGTGACCTTCAGTGTTTACTGGGGCGGTTTGCAGCTGAGTGTGAAGCTTCAGAGATGAGACTCAGCACCTCCAAATCCGAGGCCATGGTTCTTAGTCGGAAAAGGGTGGATTGCTCCCTCCGGGTTGGGAATGAGGTCTTTCCCCAGGTGGAGGAGTTCAAGTATCTCAGGGTCTTGTTCAAAAATGGGGGAAAGATGGAGTGTGAGGTCGACAGGCGGATCGGCGCAGTGTCTGCAGTAATGCTGTTGCTCTACGGGATCGTCGTGGTGGAGAGAGAGCTGAGCCGGAAGGCAAAGCTCTCAATTTACCGGTCGATCTATGTTCCCACCCTCACCTATATTCATGAGCTTTGGGTCATGACAGAACGAGATTGCGGATACAAGCGACTGAAATGAGCTTCCTCCGTAGGGTGGCTGGAATCACCCTAAGGGATAGGGTGAGGAGCTCAGAGCAGAGCCGCTGCTCCTTCACATCGGGAATAGCCAGTTGAGATGGCTCGGGCATCTAGTTCGGATGTCTCCCAGACGCCTCCCTGGGGAGTTGTTCCGGGCATGCCCAGCCAGGAGAAGGCCCCGGGGCAGACCTAGGACACGCTGGAGGGATTATGTCTCACAGCTGGCCTGGTAACGCCTTGGTGTCCTCCCGGTGGAACTGGAAGCGATGGCCGGGGACCGGGAAGTCTGGACTTCCCTACTGAGACTGCTGCCCCCGCGACCCGGACCCGGATAGGCGGAAGTAAATGGATGGATGGATGAATATGTGCTTATGTCTCTCATAAGGATTGTGGATGGGGAAAAAGTGCATAACATTTTGCATATACAGTCAAAACTCTGCTTAAATACACCACAGTTTTTGTATGAAGTTTTCAACAAAAATTTCACCAACATTTTGCGTCGTTTCTTGTTCTTGTCTCTGTTACCGTACAATGTTGCATGTAACAGCTGTTATATTTTACCCTTTGGGCTGTGGAATCTTGATTTACATTATTTTCTATGTGGAAAAATTGGTTAGATTTTTGTACATTTAGGTTTTGGTCCTACTTTTTAAAACAAATAACAAAGGCCGAGGTAATTGTATTTCACTCCTATGCAGTTATGTTTTCATGACATGCTGCAACATGTGAGGGATAAATTGTTATTGCGTGTTATTGCAGGTGTTTGGTCAGGGAAAGTTTGTGTGTGTGTGTGTGTGTGTGTGAATCAGCTGGATTGCAGAGAGGTACCATCCTTCATCACCTTGCATTGTTTTTATGTGTGTGTGTGTGTGTGTGTGTGTGTGTGTCTGTGTGTGTGCAAAGAAAATGCAGCTAAGGAAGTGATGGCCGACACACTGAGATCCGCAGACACACTGGGATGCTTTGATATATTATATGTGGAAGCAGAGGGGGACAGGAGGTACACCAGCAGTGTATGTGTGTGTGTGTTTAGCGGCGGAGGTAGCGCAAGTGTGTAAACACTCCCCACCGGCTGACTCCGGCACTGTGCCAAGAGCCAACTTCACACTGTGAGCATCAGGACATCCTTTGACACAGAGAATACGTGTATAAAAGTTAAACTTATGAATTAGGTCCAGATGATCCAGATGATTGGATTAAAGCAACAGTGTGTATGTCACCTTCAAGGAAAAGTGCACTTTTTTTTTTGGAACGTTGCCCATCATCCACAATCCTTATCTGAGACATGAACATGCATTTCTCTTTTTTTCTCTATCTAAAAGATACACTCCTGATCAAAATCTAAAGGCCAGTTGAAAAATTCCTAGAATTTGCATTTTGCACATTTGGATCTTAATGAGGTTTTAAGTAGAGCTACATTATGCAAAAGCAAGAAGGGGGCGTGAGACAAAAAGCACTTTGAAAAAGCAATTTATTGAAAACAACAATTAAACTGAAATAGGCTGTTTATCAGCTGATCAAAAGTTTAGACCATCTCTCAAAAAATAACAAAAAACTCTCCAAACCAGAACAAAAAATGTTCTCAGTAGGACTCAGTGATGAGTAGCTCCACCATTCTTGGTAATCACTTCAAAAATTGGTTTGGGCATGGTTTGGTTTGGGCAGAGTGTTTCCAGGAGGCTAGTGGGAACATTGCTCCAAGTGGCGAAGATGGCTTCACCAAGGCCATCAACTGTCTGGAAGTTATGGCCATTTTTATAAACTTCCCTTGCCATCCATCCCCAAATGTTCTCTATGGGATTTAGATCAGGTCATGGTCTATCATGGTCCAAAAGAGTGATGTTATTCTCCCTGAAGCCAACATTGTGAACTGCAGCGTTGAGCCTAAGTAGCTGCAGCAATCAATTACAGGTGTGCCTAGTGGAACCGCCTCCTGCCAGAGAAGGGAGTTCTGTGGGCAAAAAAGAAAGGAGGAAAAGGCAGCAACAAAATAATAGGAACAGCAGGTGTGCAACAGGAGAACGTAACAAATTCATAGTTGTCAGGTGATGTTTAACACGTACAGTATAACATACATAACACACACATTCCTTGTTTGACTTTACATTCTCTTTACTGGATTAGCTTTTTTCCCATGATCCATGGCCTTCACAGAGATGCCAACACTCCAGATTTCCCACAATTTGGAGGCGGACATCCTGTCGTTCTGATTCCAAAATAATTGATCTCCAAGCAGAAGCTGTAATAATTCTACATTTCATCAACTTTTACTTAAAGATTTATCACATCAACCAACGTAGATGTTGAAACTTGTCTGCACCCTTAATCACCGAGCGCTTCTATTGATGCTCGATACATTTGGCTCAGTGCCAACTTTCAAGCACAGGCCATCACCTATTTCCTTTCAGAACATACCTCACGGAAGAGATCCATGTTGACTATTTAGCCACATTGTCGATATATTTAGTGAGTAAGGGTGCACATAGAAGTGTTTCTTGCACCATACATTTATACAAAGGTGAAGAATCTGCCGAGCAGGTGAGCGGGAGTGAGCTCTACCTCCGTACCTCTGAAAGCTGTAAAAAACCCCTCCATAATGCAAACCCAGCCCATGACCAACATCGCCAAGAAAGTAGAGTTTGGACACACTCCTCTGTCGTCTTGCTGCGCCTTCCTGGTAAAACATGCATGGGTGTCCAAAGTGTGGTGAGGGGGCCATTTGTGGAACGTAGCTCATTGCAGAAACAAAAAACCTAACAAAAATGGCAAAATAGAAAAATAAGGCATAATGTAACTAGAAAATGTTAAAATGTTGATACTAATAAAAACAAAGATTTGTCTTTAAATGTATATGTGTGGATAATGTATTTATATGTGTTTTTAATTATAAATTGTTTTTGTTAATTCTAAATATCAAAGACAGCTCTGATGTACATAGACAAAGACAAGCAGATAAGAGAAAACAGTGAGCTGTATTATTATCGTTATTTTTATTATACAGTGGTTTATTTGGTCTCAAAAAAATGTTGACAATAATATCTTTGCGTGTGAATTAGTGGGACAGTAAACATTTCAAAACGCACCTGCTTTGTATTGTGACTCGGCTAAATAAAGTCCAGTCATATTTTTTATTGTACTTTTTTGAAAATGAATGAAATGAAAATTTTCGTCTCGTTTTCGTGAACCCAATCTCGTGTATTGTCTCGTTCTCGTGAACTGGGTGTCCCGTGACACCCCAAGTGCGCACACAGTGATTGGTTGTGCTGCTATGACACATTTCTGTTATGTGCTTTTGCATGACCAAGCCTGTTGCAGACTTTGACTTTTTTTTCCTGCATAAAGAAGTGTGCGGCATCATGATGAAAACAGTGTTGCTGTTTCATTTAATATACCTCACAACAAAACCGTCCAGTAATAGATTTGATTTGACACAGTGTCTGGCGTGCCACATCATAAGTCAGCAGCCTTTCCAGCGAGCGGCAGCACCGTCGGGAGAGAAGATAGCTTTTGCAGCGTCTCCACTTGAGCGGCACACCCGTATGCGGAGCGTTGTATATACAGCGAGTGGTGAAGGGTGCATCATGGTCCACTGCACCCACAAAATCACCGCAGTCAGCACGTCTGCGCGTCAGACCTCAGCGAGGCAGCGGGTTCAAGTGGGAAAAGAAAAGCCTTCGCTAGCAAAGCAACAATGAAATATCTTCTATTTTCTTAACCCGCGGACATTCAGCAGAGTTGGACCGGAGTGAAGGTGACAGGAGTTTGCAGTAAACTTGATTTCAGCTGAATTATTGAGGCTTTGAGACGTTGTAACCTTACGTCCATCTGGTTTGACTAAAGTGAAATCTAACCTTTTTTAAAGCCATCGTTTTTACAAAGCCAGCGTTGCTCCATCTTGCCTTGTAAAACCCGCTTTGTCCCCAGGAGGCGATGTCGGGAGTCGCATTACGGAACTAGCACGCTACGTATGTTAGCGTCCCAGTCTTGCTGTCAATCAGTCGCCAAAAGTTTTAGCATGTCACGCTGGGATCATGCTAATCAAGATACAGTTTCCATGCTTTAGTGTGCTAGTGTGCTTAGTGTTCTTAAGCTTGTTTGAAACATAAGTTACAACAGTGCTAGTGAACCGGGCCATAGAAGTGCAGTAGTCCAAAAAAGGAATTGCTGAAAAGAATATAAATATTCCTTGTTGTGCTACAATGTCATCAAAATAATGATCATGTGACTCTCGCATAACAATGCGTGATAGTAGCGTTTATATTTGCACACATTTTGCCTCCGCATTGTCCCACAATTTGCCGTGCCAATGTATATCATGTATTTACTTATTTATGGCGCGCCTGAAAAGTGTGAAGCCTAGCTTGCACACTGTTCTGGACACTGCGTTCTGTCTACGCATACGTTACGCACTTGGCATGCAGTTTGTGAGCGAAACTGGCGCATGCAACAGCAGGCGTCACCCCAGAAAGGTAAGTCTCTATTTTCTCACAGTTGCAGGTTGAGAAAAGAGAGGAAGGGGAGCAGGAAGGGGGCAATAAGCGAGAAAAAAAAGAGACATGGAGAGTGTGGGAAAGGGCATTGCCTTGGGCATTATGATCATTTATGTACAGAAAATCATATGGAAGATATACGCGACAGAAAAATGCACGGAAATTATGCGTGATACAGCCCTGCCCAGTTTAGGCATACTTACCACTGTTGGGACAAAGTGCATACAACTATGGACGAGGCTTGACCAATACTCTGCAGCACTTTACCGATATTGACACAGTATCAAGCGACACCGATATCTGCAGCCTTTCTCTCAAACCAGTGTGGTGCAATGAACACATTATGCGTCTTCTCCTGGATGCATTTCACAAAGAAACACTCTTTGCGCAATATACAGTGTTCCCTCGTTTATCGCGGGGGATAGGGTCCCAAAATAGCCCGCAGTAAGTGAAATCCGTGAAGTAGCCAACTTTGTATTTGTTTACAGTTATGATACATGTTTTAAGGCAGTAAAACCGCTCACCATACACTATGTACACTATTCTCAGACAGGCATTAACATTTTCTCACATTTCTCTCGTTTAAACACTATCAAAGTTAAAATTGTGTTTGAATTGTAATGACCAACCTGTGAGGCTGGACACAAGAAATTATTAAGTGACTCAAATGTATTTCCCTCCTCTGACCATGTCTCTTCGTCCAGGTGCTGTTCCGCTGTAGCGTTTTTGTATCGTTGTTAAAACATATTGCTTCTGTCGTCGTATTTTCCTCTTCCTCCTCATCCTCCATGAAACGAAGATTCATTTATTCTGTAATGGCGCCCTACAGCCACAACGTCTACGTTCCTTCAGCATGCCCAGAAGTCCAACTTTTTGTGCAAAGGTTGGCTTCCACTGCCATTTGGGTGCAGAATGTATTGTTGACATTGTGGGATTTGTCGGGAGAAAACTGCAAGCATACAGCATTCAGAGTCACGAAGTTAGCTTCTTCTGTTTCTTCTATTGTTTATTGGCCATTAGCAAGCAGCTCCAGTGGTTAGCTAGTTTGCTAGTGATGGCGACAACAGAAGACGGCACGAAAGAGATTGACAATGGTCTACAGCCAATCAATCAGGACAGAGAAGACAGTGTGCGGTGCAGACAGAAGAGAGAGAGAGAGAGAGAGAGAGAGACACCGCCACATTGTGCTAAAGCACAGAACTACAATGCAGCTTGGATAGATCGGATTTTGGTTTTGTTGTTGCCACTTCCTTTCCTGTTTTTTTTTCTTATTTTGGTTTTCTGTTTCCTGTTTGAGCCGATGTGCAGCTGCTTTGCAATCGCTGGGAAGCGCGTGCAGGGGTGCCTGTTTGTCATTAGGAATCAGCGCTGGTGTTTAGGTGAACCTGCATTGTTACGCACAAGGAGCAAAACGTACCACTTACACTCATCGCAAATTAAATCTTTACAATCCAAGGGTGAAATTTGGAAATAATCATGGACTGCAGACATACTGAGTTTGTTGCAGTTTTGTGAGGTCTGACTTGCGCACTATATCATTACCAGCATAAAAACCATACCGATATGATACAATATCTCATTTTTATGCTAATATCGGACATCCCTAATGTAGATTTAATGTCTTTAATGTCAGACTTCAACCCGCAGCATATCATGCACAGTCCTGTTTCTATGAATCAGTTATCACCAACTGCGTATCAATCAGTTAGCCTCATGTTTTGAGAAAAAGAGTCAAAAATTGGCATGCCATTTGTGGCCGTAAAAGAAAACAAACAGGACACGGCTTCCAGTCTTTAATGTGAGCGTGCTGTAGGTAAAAAGCGCTGTCGTAACAGTCTGCCACGGCATCACCCCTCTGACCTCCGACCTGGTGTTGAGGGAAGTGACACCATTTGCTCTTTTGCTGCACGCTGACCCTCCAGGACCTGCGCCGCCACCCACACATAAGGAGGCTGAGCCATGTGGTCTTAAAGGGTCCCGCAGTTGTTGCATGCTTCCTCAACAAAATAGTAGCTGGGATGGCGGCCCAGCGGCGCTACGCGAGCTACGCTAATGAGCCAACTGGTTGTGTTATAGTATACATATCATGTTGCTCACTAACCTCGGTCCTACACAGGATGTAGACGGTTCTGCATCTCACCACGATTGCAGGAAACGATGCACTCGCTACCACTTTCACCAGGATGAAAGGAGTTCAGGGTACTCGCGTTCTGCCCTCCCCTGTGGTGTGACCATGCAGCAGTATTGTGCAGCTCCTGTCACCACAGTTCCAGCATAAGCACATTACACGTTTAACACATTGCCCCCCTCCCCGTTCTCCAAAGCTTTATGGCCCACACATCTGATGCAGTTACAATGGTGTTAAGAAGAGGCCACCAGGCAGGGGCGCTGGTGGGTGTGTGGGGGTGGCAGGATGAGGGTGTTTTTGGGCACTTGTAGGGGCTATCCACACGGAAGCGTATTTTATGGTTTCAGCCTCTCATCCACACGGAAACGGCGTTCTGGAACGGTACTTTTTGAAAACGACTTCCAGAGTGGGAAAATCTGAAAATGGAGACAGCCGAAACCACTGTTTTATGAAAACGATGACGTCACCGACCCGTCGCCGTCACGTGACCAGAAGTGAGCTCTGACGACAAGCCAACATAATATCTGAATATTTCCAATGACATGGCTCTCCCCAGTCGACATTCTCCTGATATTTTGTGGTCTTATTCTCCAAAATGACTCGCAGAAGTAATTCCACTTTGTCGTAAGTCTAGATGAGCCTTGGAAAGCGGAAGAAGACGGACTTATCCGCATGCGTTCTTTCTTCTTCTGTAGTCTGGTGTGTACATGGTTTTCACGCAGTGATCCGTTCCTGTCTGGATGCAACTATTTCCTAATCTGGCACAGTGTGTGTTTGTTCAACCCGCCAAGTGAAAAATCCCAGGAACATTTCTGTGTGTACAGGGCCGTGGTAAAACATGGGAAGAAGTACCTCAAGTTGATTCTCAACATTGACTGGATGGAAACTGGACTGTTCAGGTTCTCTTAGAGCCTTGGTTCCCAAAGTGGGGTACGCCGATTGTAATAGGGGGCACGTGAATGAAAAAAATAAAATAATAATAATTCTAAAAAAAACTAAATTACGAGTGCGTCTGAACGCCTCATGGCGCAATGAAGAACGGATAACATAAATAAGTAAGATTGATGATTATTTTGTGCATTAATAGTGTTTCATCTGAAAGGTTTTATTTATTTCGGTGTTCCAGTCCCCGCACGGTGCAGTGGAGAAAACCTGTGACTGTGAGTGGGGATTTATCGTTGGTTGAATGTATTTTTGTACTGAAGATACTGCTTTATCGTACATTGCCCTTCAATTTGCTAATAAATTAGTATACAGATTTAAACCATAGCTATCGTCAGTGGACAAAAAAGTGATGCTCAAATACAAGCCATTGAAACGGAAGAAAGCCAACATCAGACTGGAATAAAAGATATGTAGGATGATTACTCATCTATTTATCAGTGCTCATATGAAACGCTATCCAAAATGTGACCATGTAAAATACACAATTTTGACCCGAAATTACCTTAAAATTAATACTAATTAATTGTGTTCAATATTTCAAGTTAATTAAAATCAAAAGATGTGTGCAGGAGCACGGGGTACATGACTTCAGGTCAAATGTCTGAAGGGGTACGCCACTGTAAAAAGTTTGGGAACCACTGTCTTAGAGGACTTTTGGCCTCTCGTCCGAGCAGGCATCATCAGTTCATCCACAAAGACAAGGTGGGACACACACCACTCAGACTAGAAAGGACAGCTCTAGTTAACCTGAAAAGTCCAGTTGCGATGTTAGAGCCAAGTGAAACAACAAACAGCTGTGGCTGTAGGCAACCTCCTGATGTAGTTTTTTTTAAAATATTAATTCCACGAGATGGATGTAGCTGCCTTTTGAAATATGAGTGGTCAGCATCCATCATCCTTATCTACCTCTGCATGTGCTTTAAAATGTTATATAAAACGGGGGTGCCCATTACATCGATCGGGAGCTACGGGTAGATCGCCAAGGTAGTTTGGGTAAATGTCACTTTCCGCAATCATTAAGCATTGACATTACACTCCCCTCCTGATTCAATCTTGCCTCCCCGCGGCGTTTCAACCGTCACACAAAGATTCAACTTCTTTATTATTCTGATAACAAATAAACTAACTGAGTGGTGAGTTGCTTCTATCTATAACAAATGTTATCCTTTCACTTGTGGCGGCGAGTTACGTAGTGTTGGAGATGAAATTCTCCACAACCTCCTAAAGGTCAAAGGACCACTTTGGAAAATTAATTAAGCCAATTTGACCTCCCGCTCTTTAATCTCCAGTTATGAGAAGGAAGAAAGACTCTCACACAATTTTGATTTCCAAATGTATTGAAAAATAAGTCAGACATAATAATTGAAAAATAAGTCAGACAGGATAGTTTCCGCAGTCTACGGGTACCCGGACCCCGTTTCATTTCACCTGTACCCATCTCCCGGCTGAAAATGAAAGAGAGCTCCCGCCTGATTGTCCCACAGTCATTTTTATACTTGCTTGCTCAGACCAAACGTAACTTTCTCCTGAATTCCTTGGCGAAGCTTGTGACGCCAACAGATGATAGCCGGCCCCTTCACTGTCCCGATAACACTTAGTGTAGTTGTTGACATAATTTTTGTTTTGACTTAATTCTGGGCCTGATCAGCCTGGTAACCTTAGTGTGTAGAATCTGTGACCAGCAGTATTTCAGTTTAACCTTTGACACACTTAAACAGATGTTCATCTACTAGCTAATTAAGCATTATTTCTATAAACTACTTGTAATCATTCACTAAGTTATTAGATTAATTGATTAAACAGTTATATCTATACTGTACTTATTTTAAGACACTCAACAATAATTCAGTCAATAGACATCAATGCAAACAGTTATTCTAAAATCTACTTGTAATAATTATTTACCTACTAAGGAACTTTATTTTTTTTCCCTACAGTCGGAAAAAAGTGAATTGTTTGATGGCTTTGCTTCGCGTCCTGAACTCCACTATAGAAATTCATGTTTTCTACACGGCCGCTTTTTAAACTTTTATTTCATGATGAATTGGAAAATGTGTCCATTGTCCATTGTCCATTGTGTATGTAGCTATTTTGACTGACATATTACCAGTACTCGGGTACACGACTATTTTAATGGAATTATGTGTAATTATTTTTATTGCCATATTGGATATAATTATGATATCAAGTACTTTGATTACCTGTAAACCTTGAAAAATGTGAAATACTAATCATTCATATTTACAATAGTATTTCAAAGTTTGCCGCTTAGATTTGATATATGTTATATACTTTATACTGAAAGAGGTAGACTTGTAACTTGTCTCATGCACCTCAAGTCATTATTAATTTTTTTTAATTCCATATTTTATGTAATGAGTTTTGCAATTGGCTGGCGACCAGTGAAGGGTGTACCTCGCTTCTCTCCCTTAACGAGCTGGCATAGGCCCCAGCATACCCCCACAGCCCGAGTGATGACAGGCGGCGTAGAAAATGGATGGATATGAGTTTAAATGTTGGAAATAACAGCCTCTCTGCAGTTATTGTCTGCTTCCAATTTAACACCCCATCCTCACAGGTAGGTAAAAAAATAACAAAAAACAGATATAATTGGAGCCTTTACAGTACATGCATTTTATAACACATACTTTACCCTTAGTCAGGGGTGCACACTTGTTTTCAGTCAGTCCCAAAGATCTACCTCCTGCAATAAATATAGAAAATATATACATTTAGTATATTTATAAATATGAGTATTTATGTACGTTGTACGTGTACGTATATTGGGGTGCACGCTGTTTTTCAGCATGCAAGTTACAAGCTGACATGATCTACAGTATCTCTTACTATAAAACATAATATATTTATCAAATCTAAGCAGTAAACTTAGAAACTACTATACATAATACTAATGATTACTTCGCATTCACACTTTCAAACTTTACAGGAACTCAAAGTAGTTGATTTCATTCAATAATTCACAATTCAAATCAATATGGCAATAAAGATAATGACACAATTCCTCAATAGTTGTGTACGTAACCTGAGTAACATGTCAGTCAAAAAAAGCTACGTAACCTTTATTATACACACACTTCATGTATTACGTCAAGTTAGCATTCGCTATCAAACATTACAGATGTACAAGAAATCAAAATGATGATGCAAAATAATGCAGCCCAAGTCAAGGGGACATATTAAAAA